>NC_090378.1:103550150-103910983 GCF_036365525.1 Heterodontus francisci
ACCATCCTCCCCGATTATTTTGCTGATGATTTTATTGGATCTTCTGTAATCTTGCTTATATACATTAAGGATATAGTCACAGTCAAATGCATAACTTTAGGATAGCAAAATAATACGCAAGGTTGTGGCTAAGATGGAGTCAAAAGGCAACAATACTTCTTTGGCCTCCTTATCTCGAGAGACAATGGGTAAGCGCCTGGAGGTGGTCAGTGATGTGTGGAGCAGCGCCTGGAGTGGCAATAAAGGCCAATTCTAGAGTGACAGGCTCTTCCACAGGTGCTGCAGAAAAATTTGTTTGTCGGGGCTGTTACACAGTTGGCTCTCCCCTTGCGCTTTTGTCTTTTTTCCTGCCAACTGCTAAGTCTCTTCGACTCGCCACACTTTAGCCCCACCTTTATGGCTGCCCGCCAGCTCTGGCGAACGCTGGCAACTGACTCCCACGACTTGTGATCAATGTCACGGGACTTCATGTCGCGTTTGCAGACGTCTTTAAAGCGGAGACATGGACGGCCGGTGGGTCTGATACCAGTGGCGAGTTCGCTGTACAATGTGTCTTTGGGGATCCTGCCATCTTCCATGCGGCTCACATGGCCAAGCCATCTCAAGCGCCGCTGACTCAGTAGTGTGTATAAGCTGGGGATGTTGGCCGCCTCGAGGACTTCTGTGTTGGAGATACGTTCCTGCCACCTGATGCCAAGTATTCTCCGGAGGCAGCGAAGATGGAATGAATTGAGACGTCGCTCTTGGCTGACATACGTTGTCCAGGCCTCGCTGCCGTAGAGCAAGGTACTGAGGACACAGGCTTGATACACTCGGACTTTTGTGTGCCGTGTCAGTGCGCCATTTTCCCACACTCTCTTGGCCAGTCTGGACATAGCAGTGGAAGCCTTTCCCATGCGCTTGTTGATTTCTGCATCTAGAGACAGGTTACTGGTGATAGTTGAGCCTAGTTAGGTGAATTCTTGAACCACTTCCAGAGCGTGGTCTGGATAATACGCAAGATTGTGGCTAAGATGGAATCAAAAGGCAACAATATTCATTTACTATCTGACTGAGTTCATTGCTCATTGTTCAGCCTTCTGCATCCTATTATCTTTGTACAGATTCTTCTCCCTTTGCTGAAATCTCTTGCAAGAGGACTGCATTTGTTAATTGGGCAGTGCCCAGTGATTAGCGCAATCAAACCATTAATTATGGTGTTCAAAATAGTTACATCCATTTTTCTGAGTGTATTTTATCTCCTGTCTATAATACGGCACTTGTTGTTCCACTTGATTTGGCCAAGATCTTATCTGATTTGTATTGAAACAGAACCCAGTTCTTCTTTCCTAAATATTTTGTCATATCTTCCTACAAAGGGAATTACTTATTGGGTCACCATGGTGGGATTGAGCTTTGCCCTGTCCCAAAATAGATATTGCATTGACAATGTTCCACTATTGTGGTCTTGAAGTTTGAAAAAAAATTTAAAATGACTTGAAAAAATTGGGACAGATTTTTGAAAAAAATGGACACAATATTTGTATATAGAAAAACTGAATTAGCTTGTCTGGATTTAAAAGAAGAGACATTTCCCACCATTTCCCTCAGTTTTCTCCCTCCTCTCCTGACTCTGCAGATTCTGTGGGTGTTTGCCTGTAAAACTGAGGTGAACACAGTGTGTGTCAACATTCTGTGTATAGCATTACAATTGAGTTCACTTCTTCCTCACCAATGTCAACATAAACACACTTTCAAAGAGATCACTGGCTAGTGATCAGATGTGGCCAGCCAGGATGACTTTTTCTTTCATTTCTGGCCAAAGGTCAATTTAAGACTCCTCTAGCTAATTCGGTATGGACTGTGAATCTAACTTGGAATCTTCTTGAGCTGCCTCGTTGGTTCCGTTGCACAGTCATAGTGCTGCCTTTGGCCTGCTATTTTTCTTGACTGTGTTAAAGGAGCAAAGTAACGTGAAACAACTGAGAGATGATTAAACCTTGCTCAGTGATGCCCATAAAAATTAACGATAAAACTCCTTTCAGCATGGAACAAGGTATTGAAAATTAACATTCCCAAGGCAGAGCACTTCAGTAACTGAGTTTATAGGTGTGGATTTGCTGGAACAACATATTTGGCAGAGCAAAAAGTTACTTGAATTTTTCAGTTTCCCATTCATATCTATCCATATTTACACTATAATTTGGTGGCATGTTGATCAATCTACAACATTGCAAGGTCAACAGTGAAATAGGAACCATACGGATGGCGCAGCCAATGGCTTACCCTGCAGATCAGCCACATGGAACAGTAAGGAGCTGAGATTGGTGCCACAAGTCAGATTGAGGTATGGCACTAGGAAGTAAGTAAGCTGCGATTTTAAGTTAATCTAAACGAACATTAATAATTTAATTACAATTTTAAAAACATTTTAAAAGGCTTTGGAAAGTAATCTCTTGTGGTTGCACATCCCCTTCGGGAGTGCTACTCAAAAGCTTTCAGCTCATATGCAGAATTCTCAGTTGGACATTGCAGATAATTAGCACATTTAGCGAGTGGTAGCCATTCTTTGAGTGACAGGTTCCTCAAATAGAACATTCAGCAGTACATGGGCCCCATCAACTGCACCTTGAGCAAGCCAACAATCCTGTGCAAATTAAGGGAATTTGTTTCCTTGCTGTGCAGAGGTCATATTACCTTTAATGAAGTTGGATGCCCTGCAGAAGGGAGCATCTGTTTTATGCAGGTCCTCTCTGCTCCTGGCTAATGTTGGGATGTCACCAGTGCCTAGCTGGAAGGAACCGGTGCTATAGAAATTGAGAGCCATCTTCATCATCATTCCCACTGAACAGCCCTTGTGGGAGGTGGACCGAGACTTTAGGTCTTCATGGAGCATTTCATACAGATAGTTAATTGCACTGTACCTGAAGCACAGCCTGTGCACAAAACTTCCGTAATACTGCCCCAAGAAACATCTGTTTCATGTCCACTCTCTGCTGGAGTGGAGTGGAGTAGTGGGAGGAGTTGATGGTAAAATTCGTTCAGTCTCCAATCATGGTGCCTGCTCCTCCAGGTCATCCATAATGATCAGGAATACAGGAATACACAGTGGATAGGCCATTACAAATACTTTTACCTTCTTTGCTTTCAGAAATAGATGGAGGCCCTAAAAGTAATTGCATTCAAACACTAATAACATTTTGGGTGGCAAAGCGGGCAAGAATAAATTGCCAAAAATGAAACACTTAGTAAATAAATATATTTTTTAACAACTCAGAACAGTTTGTTGACTGCTGGGATCTGTTTCATCCAAGGTGGTACTGTTGATTGCCTCCCAGGCCAAGAGTCAGGTTTTGTTCATAAATCATTTCATTACAAGGTCACCCACAACACTTTTCAGTCTAATTGGCTGTGGTCTGAATAATGGCAAAACTCCTGCAAATTCACAATCACCTTTGACTGCAATGAAAGGCTGAGTGACGGGTAAGGTATTTTTTTGGCTTTGGTGAAGCTAACAACAAAGAGGTGGCAATTTGCCACCAAACTATGGTGCAATGCAATTCATGGCATAACTCACTTGCTCTATTTCCTGGCACTTTAACATATTAAAAATGGCACACCCCGATGTCATTACTAAGGTGTGAGTTTATACACAACACAATATAATGATATTGAGATAGAAGGTTAAAGAAATCAGTAAGATTCATGTGTTAAAAGTTCTTATCCAAGATTTACTGATTCCTACGTCAAGAACTGCAACATTCTTTCTTCATCTCTGATTATAAAATGGAATGCATCCATGAAATCAGATTTGAAGTTGCAATTAGAGTTTAAATATCACACATCCCAGACTGCAACACAATTTCAGTAAAATGATCTACACCTAATTGTACAATAGTAAATAGAACTACTATAAAAAAAAATCTACTTACGATCTCTACTGTTTTTTTTCTTTGGCGTAATATATGTTTTAGTGTGGGGAAGAATAATAAAAAGCAAATGGTTCATTAGAACCCCATCACACACTGCTATGGATTCACGTATGTAATTCTCGATTTACTGAATTCATGTTCTCTGCTGTGGCTCTGCAGGCAAATCCAAAAAGGAGAATACTGGGGAGTGGGATGGGCATGCATGCATGGGCATGTAGTGGGTTATGTCTGGCCTCTTATCTCTGGAAGCAGACCACATTGATAGGATCTACACCTTCACTATCTGCTGACTGACGGTCCCATGTGAAATATCATTCAACAGTGTGAATCCGCTTCCTGGTGAGTGTGGGCCATATTGTGAAACTGCCTCTAATTCACCGAATTGACAATCAGTTCAGCAGACATAAGAATGGCTGCTGAGCGAAACTCAAAAGAGCAGTCTGAAGGTTTCTTCTGAGGTTTTCTTCTAAATTTGTGACAAGGTACATTGATGCAGCAGAGTAGCGGAGATTTCTTCTGTTCATTTAATGCACCTTATCTGGGTGCATTTTTTTTATTCTTTCATGGGATGTGGTCATCTCTGGCAAGGCCAGCATTTGTTGCCCATCCTTAATTGCCCTTGAGAACTGAATGGCTTGCGAGGCCATTTCAGAAGGCAGTTAAGAGTCAACCACATTGCTGTGGGTCTGGAGTCACATGTAGGCCAGGCCAGGTAAGGACATCAGATTTCCTTCCCTCAAGGACATTAGTGAACCAGATGGTTGTTTGATGATACAGTCTTCACAGCTTATAGCGAGCATGTCTGTGTTAATGTAATTTTCGTGGATAGTAAAGCCACAAGGTGTTGAATTAAGATGGAGTCAGTAGCCAGTTCAGCTTCTAGCTCTGTCTTGTTCAGGTAGGAATCATCAACATCCGAAAGAGGAGACGGTCACAGTACTCTCATAGATAATGGAGAAAAAGATGATGAAATCTTCCAAGCATAATTTCACCACATGCCTGATACAAAGAGTGGCACTGCAGTACTGAGGCACTCCGTTCAGGCGAATAGCTAACCGTACAAGCTGAGAGACATCTATTAAACACTTCAATTTGCCTGAAATTAGCAGTGCTTTTAAAATGGTAAGTAGAGAGATTAAGGTAATTAAGGTAATCACACTTTAATGAGGTGCAAAGAGCTTATTGAATTGCCTGAAATAGCCGGCGCGCTTAATACGCTGTAAGTGACGCCTTTGTAATTGTCATCTATGGTGATGGAAAATGATTGTCGTTAATTGCCCAAAATGGATAGTCGCCTGTCATGACCATGAGCAATATAAATTGTGGGGACTATACAAGATTCCCGAAGTGGAAAGCATTACCTTTGCTTATTGCGAATACACAATTCACCAAAGTAAGCTGAAGAGCCAATATAATAGAGGACAGATACAAAATACCGCTGATGCTGGAAATCTGAAACTGAAATAGAAAATGCTGGAAGCGTTCAGCAGGTCAGGCAGTCTCATAGAGAGATTATAATGGAGCAACAAGTAACATTTGCGCCACACAAGTGCCAGACAATGACCATCTCTAACAAGAGAGAATCTAACCATCTCCCCTTGAAATTCAATGGCATTACCATCGCAGAATCCCCCACTATCAACATCCTAGGGGCTACCATTGACCATGGCTACAAGAGCAGGTCAGAGGCTAGGAATCCTGAGGCGAGTAACTCACCTCCTGATTCCCCAAAGCCTGTCCACCATCTACAAGGCATAAGTCAGGAGTGTAATGGAATACTCTCCACTTGCCTGGATGGGTGCAGCTCCAACAACACTCAAGAAGCTCGACATCGTCCAGAACAAAGCAGCCCGCTTGATTGGCACACCATCCACAAACATTCACTCCCTCCACCACCGACGCACAGTGACAGCAGTGTGTACCATCTACAAGATGCACTGCAGCAATGCACCAAGGCTCCATGGACAGCACCTTCCAAACCTGCGACCTCTACCACCTCGTAGGACAAGAGCAGCAGATGCATGGGAACATCACAACCTGCAAGTTCCCGTCCAAGTCACACACCATCCTGACTTGGAACTATATCGCCGTTCCTTCACTGTCGCTGGATCAAAATCCTGGAACTTCCTTCCTAACAGCACTGTGGGTATAACTATCCCAAATGGACTGCAGCAGTTCAAGAAGGCAGCTCACCACCACCTTCTCAAGGGCAATTAGGGATGGGCAATAAATGCTGGCATAGCCAGTGACACCCACATCCCATGAATGAATAATTTAAAAAAAGGAACGGGATGTCCTTTTAATGGTCTGTTCCTGCCAGCTGCACTTGCAGGGAATAAACTTGCCACAATGTTAGGGCTTGTCCATTTCAGTCTAAATACCCTTTTTAACACTGTAGGCTTAGATACTGCCAAACAACCTCTTTGGCACTGAAAATTAACTTTTACATGAGTCTCATTCCTTCAGCTTTTCATTGAAGTTGGAGGGTTAAAAAGGCATTTTTTTCAATATCTCTTACCGCTTATCTTCCTTCCTTCTCATTATTTCTCTTTCTGTACCTATTTTGACATTGAAGGCAGTGTTCTAATTGACCCTTCCTGGTTCAGACCCTGCAGCTCCTTAACAGTTCTTCAATCTGATTGTTTAAGGAGATATACAGTTGCTTGCCCTGCTCATACAAATCCCAGCTGCTCTGTGGAGAGCATTGCGCTATTTTGATATCCCACTTGCAGCAACTTGTCCTGCAAAAACTTATGGAAATTAAACAAATCTCCCATGTTTGCTTGTCACAGCAAATTCTGGCCTACTGTTTCTGGCCAATGCACATGAATAATAATATGTGACCTTCCCTCCATCTTAAAGTCAGAAATGAGCATATTTCTTGATGATTACACAGTGTTCAGTTTCATTTGCAACCATTCAAACAATGAGACACTCCATGCCTGCATGCAAAAAGACCTAGACAACATTCAGGTTTGGGCTGATAAATGGCAAGTAACATGTGCACCAAGGAATGACTACCTCCAACAAGAGAGGATCTAACCCCTTCCCCTTGACATTCAATAGCATCACCATCGCTGAATCCCTCACCATCAACATCCTGGGGGTCACAATTGCCCAAAAACTTAACTGGACCAGTGATATAAACATTCTGGCTACAACAGCAGGCTAGAGCCTGGATATTCTGCAGTGAGTAACTCACATCCTGATTCCCGAAAGCCCTTCCACCATCTAGAAGGCACAAGTCAGGAGTGTGATTCAGTACTCTCCACCTACCTTGATGAGTGTCACTCCAA
Organism: Heterodontus francisci; assembly: GCF_036365525.1. NCBI lineage: Eukaryota > Metazoa > Chordata > Chondrichthyes > Heterodontiformes > Heterodontidae > Heterodontus > Heterodontus francisci. Next base: position 103,557,358 of record NC_090378.1, read on the forward strand.
CAGCACTCAAGAAGCTTGAGACCATCCAGAACAAAGCAACCTTCTTGATTGGCGCCCCATCTACCACTTTAAACATAATTTCCTCCTCCACTGTTGCACTGTGACTGCTGTATGTACCATTTACAAGATGCTCTGCAGTCAAGGCTTCTTTGACAGCACGTTCCAAACCCCGAACATCTATCACCTAGAAGAGCAAGGGCAGCGGGCTCCTAAGAACACCACCACCTAAAAGTGACCCTCCTGCAAATTCTCCTCCAAGCCACACAGATTCCTGACTTGGAAATATATCAGTATTCCTTCAGGTTAAAATCCTGGAACTCCCCATCTAGCAGCACTGTGGGTGTACTTAGACCATGTGGACTGCAGCAGTTGGAAGTGATAGGTCCCAACATCTTCTAAAGGGCAATTAGGGATGGGCAATAAATAGTGGCCTCTCCAGCGATGCCCAGATCCCATGAACAAGTAAAAAAAAGATACATCTACTCAGTAATGATTACAATATAGATTCAAAAGTAAAATACTACAGATGTAGGAAATGTGAAACAAAAACAGAAAATGCCAGAAATGCTCAGCATCTGGCAGCATCTATGGAGAGGAAAGCAGAGTTAACATTTCTGGTCTGTGACCTTTCATCAGAACTGGTAAAGGTTAGAAATGTAACAGGTTTTGAGCAAGTGAAAAGGGGGAGGGGGAAGAAGAACAAAAGGAAAGGTGTGTGATAGGGCAGAGGGCAGGAGATATTAAATGACAAAAGGTTGCATGGTACAAAGCCAAGTAAAGAAACAAAAGATGTGTCTGGATGTGGTGTAGATGCAGTCATCCAAACACACATTAAAGGGATTAAGAAAGAAACAAGGTGTCGGGGGTGGGGGTGGGAGACATAGAAAACAGGAGAAAAGGAAAAAAATGGGAGCAGTAGTTATGATCTAAAATTATTGACCTCAATGTTGAGTCTGGAAGGCTGCAAAGTCCCAGTCGAAAGATGAGGTGCTGTTCCTCAAGCTTGCGTTGAGCTTCATTGTAACACTGTAGCAGGCCAAGGCCAGAAAGGTCAGAGTGGGTGCAAAGTAGAGAATTAAAAGGACAAGCGACAGGAAGCTCGCAGTCGTGCTTGCGGACTGGACAGAGGTGTTCTGGAAAGCGGTCACCCAGTCTGTGTTTTGACTCCCCAGTGTTGAGGAATCCACATTGTGAGCAGTGAATGCAGTATACTAAATTAAAAGAAGTACAAATAAATCACTGCCTCACTTGGAGGGAGTGTTTGGGGCCCTGGACAGTGGGAAAGGAGGAGGTAAAAGGACAGGTGTTGCATCTCCTGCGCTTGCATGGAAAGAAGTGGACCAAGGTGTTGTGGAGGGAAGGTCCCTTGGGAATGCTGAAAGGGGAGGGGAAAGGAACGTGTTTGTTGGTGGCATCATGCTGGAAGTGGCGGAAATGGCGGAGGATGTTCCGTTGAATACGGAGGCTGGTGGGGTGGCAAGGGAACCCTATCGTGGCTCTGGGAGGGAGGGGAAGGGGTGAGAGCAGAAGTGCGTGAAATCGATCAGACTTTGTTGAGATCCCTGACAAAGTGGGGGGGGAATCTTGTTTGAGGGAAAAGGAAGACAAATTGGAAGTGTTAGTACGAAAGGTTGCACCGTCCGAACAGATGTGATGGAGAGAGAGAGAGAACCTGGAAGAATGGAATCGAGTCCTCGTAGGAAGTGGGATGTGTTTTATTATCTCTTTCTAGACTAATGCAAACAAAGCTGGAGGGCAGGCATAAAGGTTTGAACGCAGAACTGTAATGGAGACTTGTTGCTTCAGCTTACACATGCTAACTGGCTGTGCAAGAGAACCGAATCATGATATTGCATCACTTCCTGTGATGACATACATATTAGCATAAACACATATTTAAATGATTGTATTTAACATACTAACAAAAACACCACCTCAACATCCCCCTTCCCTTAAATGATAACCCTATATTAAATAACATTAATATGTATATGAACAAGCAACCCTTAAGAGATATAAGAAATTTGACAACTATAACACTATTTACATGAAACATTCACTGTAACCAGAACATTTGGAACACTCCTCTTCAAGGTGTTGTCTATGTTTGGAACTGTACTGGTCGTCTGCTGACTTGACCAGACCTTGTGACAGTGACATGTGGGTGTGTTCTCAAACTGTAATTTCTCTCCACCTGAAGATTGTGTCTGAGAGGATTGCTCTCATTTGTTGGTGTGAAGCTTGTTGTTTCTTCATCTTCAAAATGTACGTGGGTATGAGTAGGCGATATTGGTTTGTCGTCTTGTGCATGGCTATCAAAGAGTCTCCTGAGGTAAGATAGATTCCTTCGCAGCATTGCACCGTTTGGTGTTGTTATCTCATATGAATGTGGCTCTCTGCACACCTTGGACACCTCTGCTGGGATGCATGACTGTTCTTGCAGGTGTAGGATCCTCACCTTCTGGCTAACGTATAGTGGCGGTAATTCTGCACCTGCGTGCATGCCATGTGCTTCTTTCATTTTGTTTCTGACACAGTGGCGCAGTGGTTAGCACCGCAGCCTCACAGCTCCAGCGACCCGTGTTCAATTCTGGGTACTGCCTGTGTGGAGTTTGCAAGTTCTCCCTGTGTCTGCGTGGGTTTCCTCCGGGTGCTCCGGTTTCCTCCCACATGCCAAAGACTTGCAGGTTGATGGGTAAATTGGCCATTAGCAATTGCCCCTAGTATAGGTAGGTGGTAGGGAAATATAGGGACAGGTGGGGATGTGGTAGGAATATGGAATTAGTGTAGGATTAGTATAAATGGGTGGTTGATGGTCGGCACAGACTTGGTGGGCCGAAGGGCCTGTTTCAGTGCTGTATCTCTAAACTAAACATAACTGGTCTGTGATCAAGGATGACTTGGTGAGGTGATAACTTGGTAGTGTGGTTCTCACTGGTCGACCAAACAGAATCTCAGCAGGTGATGGCAATTTGGAGTCCAATGGCATTACGCGATAACACAACTTCGATATCTTGCCCAGTTTAGAATACTTTTTGATCAACGATTTGACTGTCCTGACCAATGCTCAGCCATCCGATTTGAATGAGGGTATCGGGGTGATGATATGATATGGTTGCTGGATCATTGTTTGTGCATATCCTGGAACGGTTTTCCTGTGTATTGTGGGCCATTGTCAGACACCACTTCTACCGGGGCACCAAAAAGACTAAAGATGGCACAAACAGTGTTGGCCACTATTGTACTCAATGTGTCTCGAAGCTTCTGTGCAATAAGAAATTTGAAGGGATAGTCAGTCGCTACCAGATAGTCTTCTCTGTCCACAGATATGTTGCTATCTTGATCCATGGTGATAATGGTACGTCATGTGGTTGAAGAGGTTCTTTCTGTTGACGAGCCTGGTGTTCCTGACACACATCACAAGATCTCACTATCTGGTCAGTGTCCTTGCTGATGCTGGACCTGAATACTGACATACAGGCGAGTTGCCTCATCCTTTCGATTCCCATATGTCCTTGGTAGAGCTGTCCAAGTATGTCAGACAGAAGTGTCGCTGGGATGAGTACTTGGCATCTTTTGAATAGTACTCCATTGTCTCTGTATGGCCAATACGATCTGTTATAGACTGGCGAAATGATAGGGATGATTTCCACTTTTCACCTCTCAACTGACCGAACTTTTTATTAGAATTGTGATTTAATCCTTGGAGTGTTTTAATGGTCAATAAACAGACAAATGCAGGTTTTCCCACAGGTTTAAAGAAAGATAAATGTTTATTGAACAATACCCAAAAATATTTGCAACTTCACATACGCACACACACGCACGCACGCACGCACACACACACACACACACATGCACACACACACACATGCACACACACAAGAAAAGATAGAAATTAAAAGATATCGTGCATTTAGGTCTGATGGTGTTAAAAAAGAGTTCATTGTGAAACATTATTTGTTTTAAAAAATTTTAAAACAGTGCAGGCCCGTTTTTCCTTTTTCCTTGTTCACTGATGTCAAACTTTAGAAAGTTTCAGGTGGACGGATGCTTTGCTGCAGACTTCTTCGATTAAATCTCAGTCACAATTCAATGGCCGAAATCCTGTTACATTAGCTCAGGTAAGGAGTTTCAAGGTCACCTTTCATCTCTGCCTCTAGATAACTTAACGATGGTATTCTGACAGGGTCCTTTTTCTTGCTGGAATGTATATCTCTCTTCCTTCTGGCTTTCTTGAGCACACTTCTAACTCACCTCCTGACTCCCCAAAGCCTGTCCACCATCTAGAAGGCACAAGTCAGGAGTGTGATGGAATACTCTCCACTTGCCTGGATGGGTGCAGCTCCAACAACACTCAAGAAGCTCGACACCATCCAGGACAAAGCAGCCCGCTTGATTGGTACCCCATCTACAAACATTGACTCCCTCCACCACCGACGCACAGTGGCAGCAGTGTGTACCATCTACAAGATGCACTGCAGCAATGCACCAAGGCTCCTTTGACAGCACCTTCCAAACCCGCGACTTCTACCAACTAGAAGGACAAGGGCAGCAAATACATGGGAACACCACCACCTGCAAGGTCCCCTCCAAGCCACACACCAACCTGACTTGGAACTATATCGCCATTCCTTCACTGTCGTTGGGTCAAAATCCTGGAACTCCCTTCCTAACAGCACTGTGGGTCTACCTACCCCAAATGGACTGCAACGGTTCCACTTTCTCAAGGGCAATTAGGGATAGGCAATAAATGCTGGCCTGGCCAGCGACGCCCATATCCCATGAATGAATTTTTAAAAAGCGTCTTATTAAAAAGTCCATATCAGAGACTTGGTTTCTGTCAGGTGACCCCAAGTTTCTTTCCCATTGTGTTTCCATAAATGGTGTTTGATGGTGTGACCATTGTTCGGCAATGGGTATGAATGTTGTTCATCTTTATACCATATTGATAAAGTGGTGTTTTTCACACCCTTTATCCTGAGTTTGAGTCTGGAGTCTCCATGTCTGCAAAGTCATTGTTAGCCTAACCTTCTACATTGACTTGCCTACATTGATTCCAAGGATCGGATTTTTGTGTCTTCCTATGGTGTTCCTGTCTCTTGTTTTCACCGAAGTACATGAGATCTACATTGTAGACATCTTGCAAACTTTCACAGACTTCATCCACGTGGAAGTCGAATGGCATTTCTTGTGACTTCCCAGGGTAGGGCAGTTTACTTCGGGTATCCAATAGGATCATCTGACTACCAGGTTTGTATCTGACATCATAGCTGTAGACCTGACTCTTGATGAGTAACCTCTGTAGTCGAGGTTGTGAACTCATGAGAGGTTTTCTCCAAGTCATCTCCAGCAGCTTATGATCTGTCTCGACCATGAGCTCTTTCCCAAATAAGTACGTGTGGAACCTGGTGATCCTGAAGACAAGAGCAAAAGTTTCTTGTTCGATATTGGAGTAGCTTTTGCTGGTGACAGATATTTTGAACCAAATGCAACGGGCTTGCCATCTTTGATCTTTCCAAGGATCATTGTATTGAAGACATGACTCGGCTGACAGTGCTTGTTTCATTGTACTGAACGCAGATCGTCCTGCCATAGGAATGGCATGTCTTCAGCAATTCTCTTAGTGGGGATGCCTTCTTTGAGAAGCTCGGTATATATACAGCAAGGAAGTTGAATAGACCTAGACACCTTTGGATAATAATATAATAATATAATAAAATAAAAGCAAAATACTGCGGATGCTGGAAATCTGAAACAAAAACAAGAAATGCTGGAGTCACTCAGCAGGTCTGGCAGCATCTGTGGAAAGAGAAGCAGAGTTAACGTTTCGGGTCAGTGACCCTTCTTCGGAACTGACAAATATTAGAAAAGTCACAGATTATAAACAAGTGAGGTGGGGGTGGGGCAAGAGATAACAAAGGAGAAGGTGCAGATTGGACCAGGCCACATAGCTGACCAAAAGGTCACGGAGCAAAGGCAAACAATATGTTAATGGTGTGTTGAAAGACAAAGCATTAGCACAGATTAGGTGTGAATACACTGAATATTGAACAGCAGCAAGTGCAAACCTGAAGAAAAACAACCTGAAAAAAACAGTGGGTAAGCAAACTGAACAAACTAAGATGAAATGAAATAAATGCAAAAAAAGATAGTAAAAAATGTAAAAAGGAATGTAAAGAAAAAAAGGAAGAAAAAATAACTAAAAATGAAAGTAAAATGGGGGGCTGTCATGCTCTGAAATTATTGAACTCAATGTTCAGTCCGGCAGGCTGTAGTGTGCCTAATCGGTAGACACCTTTGGAGGTCGGTCTTGTTCTGCAGTGTTGGCATTAATTGGATGTCTTTGATCTTCCCAGGATCCAGGCGGATATCTGAACCTGAGGAAATGGCACCTCAAAAATTTATGTGATCGGCCTTAAAGGAGTACTTTTTGCTGTTGAAAACCAAACCTTCACATCTGGTGGTCTCTATCAATAAGTGTAGGTTTCTGTCATGCTCTTCTTCTGTACGTCCTGCTACGGCGATGTCGTCCGCAATACACACACAGTCTGGGATTCATTCTGTTATCCGGTCCATATGCTGTTGAAATATATCCTGTCTGACCAACAACCCAAATGGTAAATGGAGGAAACAATACTTGCCAAAGGGAGTTCTGAATGTGGTTCACTCTTGCGACTCTCTTGACAAGTGTATGGACAAGTCTCCGTTATTTGCATCTAATTTGGAAAAGTGTTTCACTCTAGCAAACGTTGGGTTTAACTCTTCTAGCATTGGTATCTTATGAGAACATTTCTTGAAGGCGTTTTTAGCTTCCTTGTGTCTAAACATAGTTGAAATGAACCATCTTTATTGATTGCAGTAGTGATGGAACTGCACCAGTCCATGTGATGTTGGACTCATGGAATGATGCCTTGTTTTTCCATTCCATCCAGTTCCATCTTCAACTTTTCTCGAATGGGCATGTTGCATTTTTACGGCAGGTTGATTGACAGCGCTGCACCTTCTTTAAGGTGTAGGACTGCATACCTGTGGAAATTCCCAAACTTGTCAAACCAGTTTGGGTATAACTTCTGGAGGTCTTGTACCAATCCAATGATTGTCCACCTGTTTTGACTGCTGTGGTCTTCTGACTGGGTCAGCTCATGGATGGTGACCATGTTAAGTTTGTTGTACGCCGGCAGCCCCGCTACTGCTGGTCCTGAAAAATCCACTATGTAAAATATCTGAGTAGACCATGTTGATTCTTTGGACCTGCATTCCAGGTCTAGGGAACCTAGGCACTTTATTGTTGAGCCATTGTATGCCACAAGCTTCATGCTTGTGGGTTGGACCACAGACCTCCATACCTGTTGCTACATGTCCTTGAGGATGCAGGAAGGTAGAGTGTTGGCACTTACACCCATTTCAATCTTCGCTCTCATTCGATGCTGTCCAGCCTTATTGGGGCAGACAGTGTGGAGTGTTGCAAAAGTTTCGATTCTGTTCACAGAATGGACCTGTTCTGCTAAGGTGATCGTGTGAAATAGATATTCACCTGCAGTGTCTTCACCCCGATCTACTCATCCGTTTTTGTCAGTCGCTCCCCCATTTTCTGGATTGGTCTATATTTTTGCCAATGCCTAGATGTGTCTTGCCTCCCTTCGCCTCTGGGTGGTGTACTTCTGCAGTTTGAGCACTGCCCACTTTAGCTTCTTCTCGTGTTCCTGCTGCTGGACCTTCTGCAGAGTTTGGCCCAGTGTCCTCTAAACCCACATGCCTTGCATGTGGCTGCGTGTACCAGGCAGCTACGCAGTTGGTTGCGAGAGTCTGCAGTTCTGCACACTTTATTCTGCTTGGATGCCTTGGATATTGTACCAATTTATGACCCTAAAGCTTGCAAGCATTGTCTTCCTGTGATAATTGCCTCGTATCTGTGCCCATCCTGTAGTATGCTCTCCACACTGTGTCCCTTCAGCTTTTCCAGGAGGTCTTTCTAGAGCCCTTCAATAGGAGTGGAGGTGATAAGCAGCTCCATAATTCATTTCCAGAGTTTAGTATCAGAGAAGTCATATTCTTTTGCTTTCTCTCTATATCGGTTTACAAAGTTGTCCAAGCTCTCATTGACTTTCTGTCTATACTGCATAAGTTCCAGGCGGTGTACAATGAAATTAACTTTAGTCTTAAGCTAATTTTCTAATGGATCCTTCTGGTCAGCATCAGATAAACCAGAGATATTCATTCTGCGCAGACCTTTGCTTCCTATCATCTACTTCTCTGTATCCACAACCTCGTGCTCTAGGAAACATAGTTCAGTCCTCTGCTTAAGCAGTTTGAACTCGCCTGGGACATCAGATGCTTTCCAGTCCACTGCTGAAAATCTGGTTGCCATTGTCTAAGCCTTCTACTCTTTGTTCCCCTTGAGGAGCAAACCTTGCTTTGAAAGTTGCAGCGCAGAGCTGAGCAGGACCTACATACTAAGCTGTGTTGCTGCAGTGTGGGCTTGTGAGCTTGTAGGCAGGAGGGGCCCTGGCGCATGGGTCTACTGATGGTGCACAAGTGTGGCACAGCGGGAACAGATCTACACCAAAACACAATGCTGCACTGATCGCTGCAACTGAAACTACCGATTATTTTTCTTGCCAGCTAAGAGCAAAACCGGGAGTGTGTTCAAATCACCTTCAATCTCTACTCACACCACCGCTGTTCCAATGTGAGAGCTGTGATCTGGTTGCAGTACTTCAGGTAGGGCTGACTTGAGTTGTCCTCTTCAGCTGCTGATGAATGCTCTTGACTCACTACTCCTGCCACCATAATGTATTGTCTCTTTCTAGATTAATACAAACCAAGCTGCCGGGCAAGCATAGAGATTTGAATGCAGAGCTCTAATGGAGACGTGTAGCTTCAGCTTACACATGCTAACTGTGCAAGAGAACTGAATCACATGATATTGCAACACTGGCTGTGATGACATACATATTAGCATAAACATTTATTTAAATAATTATATTTAACATGCTAACAAATACACAATCACAACAGGGTGTGAAGAAGTGTAATCCAGGTAGCTGTGGGAGTCTGTGTCTTATAGTGAAAATTGTTTGACAGCCTATCCCAGAAATGGAGACAAAAACAAAACTTACAGGAATCAACTGTAAATAACAAAAAAGGCAATCTGAGGAAATGTTACCACTTTGCATAGAAATAGAAAATGATAAATATATGAAATCGTATGAAAGAAATTATTTTGAACGAGAGGGTGTTTAAACTGAGGACAAATCTCAACAGGCATTGGAACCCTCTCTGAAGCTGCCATTTAATGATAATTTGGAGTGCAGATCCAAACAAAAAAAATTAAATACAAAAAGTGGATGGATCATTTAAGGAAATCTATTCTAACTAGTTTGTCATGTTCTCAGCACTTCAAAGGGTAATCTTGTGTGCCCCTGCCCAGGCATGCCTTGGTTCTATTCACTCACCCCCACCTCCCTTCTCAATAGCAACTGAAATTTCTACTGCAGGAAATGCATGTATACAAAGCCATGCCAACAGTGATTATATTATCCTGCAATTGCTTTGGAAAGGAACTCTACAGCAACATCAAATGTTGAAGGCACAAGGTTTATTTTCTTGGGGAATCTGTGGGCAATCTTCCCACCCACATCCTGTCCAGGTGCTGCTCCTGTCTTCACCATTATGTCCAATTACCCCTACCATCCCAGACTGCTGAAGCTTTTCTGCAATCTTGCCCCCAACCCCTTTTCCCTTTCCTCCCTCTCACCTTCTAAGTGCTGCTCCTGGCTTCTGCTACTTCAACAACAACAACAAATTACATTTATGTCATGCCTTTAACATCCCAAACTAATCTCTGAACACCCTCCTTTCCAATTTCTGCTTGGCTTCTTTTTTTTCATTCTTGCTTATTTCTCGCCTCCCCCGATGTCTACTGCCACCAAGTACTGTTGCTGCATTTTTTTCTTCACCTTCAAGTGTTGCTGCATTAGCTCATTCTGTATAATACAATGATTGACTCATACAGTCATGACCTTGTAATAGCTCATTAGGAGACCATTGGGCCGATCTTTCTGTCTGTACTGGTTCTCTGAAAGAGATATTTACTTTGCCTTTTTTATCTTTTCAAATATTTACCATATCCCTTAAAACTGTTATTGTTTCTGGCAGAGCAGTCCATCTCCTAACATTTGTCTGCATTTTAAAAAAAATCTACTAATCTCTCACTCTCTGATCTTTGTTAACATGCCCTCTACTTACTTACTGCTCATTTTCATTTGTTTATCCCAATTTACCTCATCAAAACCCTTGATAATTTTGAACACTTTGATAATATCTACTCTTAGCCACTTTCTGTTCTAATTAAATGAACCAGGTTTATCTAGTGCAGGTAGTTAGCATGTTAACAACTATTTTGAAATCAAGGATAAATCTCTTGTTAATAATATATGCATAAATTACAAAAAACAGGTGATTAGCAACTTTGATCCGAGTAATGATGACATCTGGTGAGGAGCATGAAGCACTTGGAGATTTGTTGCAGTTTTTACCATTTAGCTGTTTTCAGCATCACTGTTGTCAATTAACAGTTAGACTGATGGACACTGAAAGCCCTTGGAGCAGGCTTTCAGCTACCCTTTCAAGAACACCCTGACGCAGGTTCACACGGCCTGTATCCGGACTCACCAGCTTGACATGCTGGCCATGTGTATGTATTAGTCCCTGTCTGTCTAGTAGAGCTTGGTCTCCAATCGTCTCGGCCATCCTGCCACGGGACAAAGACCTTGCTTTGCTCGGACCGTGTGGTAGTCAGTGTGCAACGGCCACCCCACATTAAAAGAATCCGTGCACAGGCATCTTCCTCCCCCTCAAAATGAACTTCAGGACCTGGAATATCAGGACTCTCATGGACAACCCCAGCAGTGACAGACCTGAATGTCTCACCACTATCATAGCCTGAAAACTCCACCGCTACAACACCTTGCCTTCCGGGAGTGGAGCGGAGAGGAGCGGAGCAGACTTATGGGGATAACGCAGATAGTGGAGCCTATAAATCGAACCCAAGCATCGAGGCCCAGTCTCTTGCCTTCCGGGAGTGGAGTGGACCTGTGGGGAGAACGCCGAGAGCGGAGTCTATAAATCGAACACGAGGCTCGACGCCCAGTCCCTTACCTTCCAGGAGAGCAGTCCAGGTGTGCCGGAGTTTGACAAAAAAGTCAACAGTGACATCACAGGAAAGCTGCAAGGTGATTTGTTGGTAACTGCAGTTAGGGAATAGCTCTAAATAGCTGGCTTAGTAACTAAGGTAAGAAAGGGTCTACAGTTTATTTTCATAAATAGGAAGTAGTGATTTTTAGGGAGTTCTTTAGTAACGAGGATCAGGGAAGAAAGGCCCGAGAGTAATTGATATTATTTGATATGAAGCATCTTCCAAAAGGTTTAATTTAAAGGGTTAAGTCATGGCAGGAGAGCTCAAAGCCATGGTGTGCTTCTTGTGCTCTATATGGGAAGCCGGGAACAGTTCCAGTGCCCGGGACCAGCATGTGTGCAGGAAGTGTCTACAGCTGCAGCTCCTGGAAGCCCAGGTTTCAGAGCTGGAGCGGCGACTGGGGACACTGTGGAGCATCCGCGAGGTGGCGAGCATCATGGATAGCACGTATAGAGAGGTGGTCACACCGCAGGCTCAGACTCCACAGGCAGGAAGGGAATGGGTGACCACCAGGCAGAAACGAGGACTAGGCAGGCAGGGCAGGAATCTCCTGTGGCTATTTCCCTGCAAAACAGATATACCGCTTTGGATATTGTTGGGGGGAATGGCCTCTCAGGGGAAAGCAGCAACGTCCCAATTCAGTGCACCACAGTTGGCACTGCTGCACAGGGGAGGAGTAAAAAGTGTGGGAATGCAATAGTTATAGGGGATTCAATTGTAAGGGGAATAGATAGGCGTTTCTGTGGCCGCAAAAGATTCGCCAGGATGGTATGTTGCCTCCCTGGTGCTAAGGTCAAGGATGTCTCAGAGCGGTTACAGGACATTCTGAAGGGGGAGGGTGAACAGCAAGTGGTCGTGGTACACATTGGTAAAAACGACATAGGTTAAAAAAAGGGATGAGGTCCTAAGAGCAGAATGTAGGGAGTTAGGAGGTAAATTGAAAAGTAGGACCTCAAAGGTAGCGATCTCAGGATTACTACCAGTGCCACGTGCTAGTCAGAGTAGAAATACCAGGATATATCAGATGAATGCGTGGCTGAAGAGATGGTGTGAGGGGGAGGGTTTTACATTCCTGGGACATTGGGGAGGTGGGACCAGTACAAACTGGAAAGGTTACACCTGGGCAGGACCGGGACTGATGTCCCAGGGGGAGTATTTGCTCGAGTGGTTGGGGAGGGTTTAAACTAAAACGGCAGGGGAACCTTTGCAAGGAGTCAGAGGAGGGGGGATCAAAGACAAGAAGAAAAGACAGTAAGGGGAATAAGAAAAGTGATAGGCAGAGAAATCAAGAGCCAGAATCAAACAGGGCCACAGTGAAAACTAGTGGGAAGGGGACACGTAATGTTAAAAAGGCTTTGTGCCTTAACGCGGGGAGCATTCGCAATAAAGTGGATGAATTGATCGCGCAAATAGATGAAAATGGGTATGATATAGTCGGGATTACGGAGACATGGCTGCAGGGTGACCAGGGATGGGAAATGAACATCCAGGGATATTCAGTATTTAGGAAGAATAGACAAAATGTAAAAGGCGGTGGAGTTGCATTGCTGGTTAAAGAGGAAATTAACGCAACAGTGAGGAAGGATGTTAGCTCTGACTATGTGGAATCTGTATGGGTAGAGTTGAGAAACACTAAAGGGCAAAAAACATTAGTGGACGCTGTATATAGACCCCCAAACTGTAGTGGTGATGTTGGGAATGGCATTCAGCAGGAAATTAGAGACGCATGCGATAAAGGAACATCTATTATGGGTGATTTTAATCTGCTTATAGATTGGGCAAATCAAATTAGTCACAATACCATAGAGGAGGAATTCATGGAGTGTATACGGGATGGTTTTTTGGATCAATACTTTGACGAACCAACTAGAGAATAGGCCATCCTAGACTGGGTATAGTGTAATGAGAGAGGAATAATTGACAATCTAGTTGTGCAAGACCCCTTGGGGATGAGCGACCCTAGTATGATAGAATTCTTCATCAAGATGGAGAGTGACGTAGTTTATTCTGAGACTAGGGTCCTGAATCGTAATAAAGGAAACTGCGAAGGTATGAGGCGCGAGTTGGCCATGATGGATTGGAAAACGTTACTTAAAGGGATGACGGTGGATAGGCAATGGCAAACATTCAAAGAGCACGTGAACTGCAACAATTGTTTATTCCTGTCTGGCGCAAAAGTAAAATGGGAAAAGTAGCCAAACCATGGCTGACAGGGGAAATTAGAGATAGCAATAGATCCAAGGAAGAGGCATATAAATTCACCAGAAAAAACAACAGACCTGAGTATTGGGAGCAGTTTAGAATTCAGTAAAGGAGGACCAAGGGATTGATTAAGAAGGGGAAAATAGAGTACGAGAGTAAGCTTGCGGGGAACTTAAAAACTGACTGTAAGCGTTTCTATAGGTATGTGAAGAGAAAAAGATTGGTCAGGACAAATGTAGGTCCCTTACAGTCAGAAACAGGGGAATTTATTATGGGGAATAAAGAAATGGCTGACCAACTAAATGCATACTTTGGTTCTGTCTTCACAAAGGAGGACACAAATAACATGCCAGAAATATTGGGGTTTAGTGAGAGGGAGGGACTGAAGGAAATCAGTATTAGTAGAGAAGTGGTGTTGGGGAAATTGATGGGATTGAAGGTTGATAAATCCCCAAGGCCTGATAATCTACATTCCAGAGTACTTAAGGAAGTGGCACTAGAAATAGTGGATGCATTGATGGTCATCTTTCAAGATTCTATAGATTCTGGAACAGTTCCTACAGATTGGAGGGTAGCTAATGTAACCCCACTATTTAAAAAGGGAGGTAGAGAGAAAACAGGGAATTATAGACCAGTCAGCCTGACGTCAGTAGTGGGGAAAATTCTAGAGTCCATTATCAACGATTCTACAGCAGAGCATTTAGAGAACAGTGGTAGAATTGGGCAGAGTCAGCATGGATTTACAAAGGGGAAATCTTGCTTGATAAATCTGCTAGAATTCTTCGAGGATGTAACTAGTAGAGTTGATGAGGGGGAACCAGTGGATGTGGTTTATTTGGATTTTCAGAAGGCTTTCGACAAAGTTCCACACAAGAGGTTAGCTTGTAAATTTAAAGTGCATGGGATTGGGGGAAATGTATTGCGATGGATAGAAAATTGGTTGGCAGACAGGAAACAAAGAGTAGGGGTAATTGGGTCTTTTTCTGATTGGCAGGCAGTGACTAGTGGGGTACTGCAGGGATCGGTGCTAGGACCCTAGCTATTCACATTATATATTAATGATTTAGATGAGGGAACTAAATGTAATATCTCCAAATTTTCAGATGACACAAAACTGGGTGGGAGGGTGAGTTGTGAGGAGGATGCAGAGAGGCTTCAGGGTGATTTGGACAAGTTGAGTGAGTGGGCTAATGCATGGCAGATGCAGTATAATGTGGATAAATGTGAGGTTATCCACTTTGGTAACAAAAACAGGAAGGCAGATTATTATCTGAACGGCTATAAACTGAGAGAGGGGAACATGCAGCGAGACCTGGGTGTTCTTGTACACCAGTCACTGAAGGTAAGCATGCAGGTGCAACAGGCGGTAATAAAGGCAAATGGTATGTTGGCCTTCATAGTGAGAGGATTCGAGTACGGGAGCAGAGATGTCTTGCTGCAATTATACAGGGCCTTGGTGAGGCCACACCTGGAATATTGTGTGCATTTTTGGTCTCCTTATCTGAGGAAGGATGTTCTTGCTATAGAGGGAGTGCAGCAAAGGTTTACCAGACTGATTCCTGAGATGGCGGGACTGACGTATGAGGAGAGATTGAGTCGGTTAGGATTATATTCGCTGAAGTTCAGAAGAGTGAAAGGGGATCTCATAGAAACCTATAAAATTCGAACAGGACTTGACAGGGTAGATGCAGGAAGGATGTTCCCGATGGTGGGGGAGTCCAGAACCAGGGGTCATAGTCTAAGGATATGGGGAAACCTTTCAGGACTGAGATGAGGAGAAATTTCTTCACCCAGAGAGTGGTGAGCCTGTGGAATTCGCTACCACAGAAAGCAGTTGAGGCCAAAACATTGTATGTTTTCAAGAAGGAGTTAGCTATAGCTCTTGGGTCTAAAGGGATCAAAGGATATTGGGGGAAAGTGGGAACAGGTTACTGAGTTGGATGGTCAGCCATGATCATAATGAATGGTGGAGCAGGCTCGAAGGGCCGAATGGCCTACTGCTGCTCCTATTTTCTATGTTTCTATGTAACATTGATATCGCTGCCCTGAGTGAGACACAGCAGGCAGGAGAGGGCCAGTTCAAGGAACAACGTGGTGGATCCACCTTCTTCTGGAAAGGTAAACCAGAAGAAGAGTGCCGACTCCAAGGGGTTGGTTTCGCCATAAAAAATGAACTAGCCGACCACCTCAGTGAGCACCCTTTTGGATTAAACAATCATCTCATGACCCTCCGGCTCACCCTAGCCCAGAAACAACATGCATCTGTTGCCAGCGCGTACGCTCCAACCCTTGAAGTACCAGATCAGGCCAAAGAGAAATTCTACTCCAGCTCTTGATCCTTGCTGTCCTGTGTTCCCAAGGAAGACAAATTGATCCACCTCGGAGACGTCAATGCTCGAGTTGGGAGGGGCACAAATCTTTGGAAAGGTGTGATTGGCATGAAAGGTGTTGGAAGGGCTAACACCAACGGAATCCTTCTTTTGACGAAATGCCTTGAACATGGCCTCCTCATAACGAACACCCTATTTCGTCAGAGAGACCAATACAAGACCTCATGGCAGCACCCTCACTCCAGGCATTGTCATTTGCTTGACTATATTATCATCCAAGCGAAGGACCACAAGGATGATCGCATCACCAGTGCCATGATAGGAGCCGATGACTGATAGACCGACCATCGCCTATTCCGCACTATTATCGCCATAAACCCAGTCCAAAAACGACAGTGGCAGCAGAAGCACTGCCACAGGAAAATCAGTGTCGATGGTGTCAAGGACTCTACTCAGGCAGCATCTTACAAGCAACCTGGTGACGCTCAACGAGCAGGAACCACAGAATGTCCAAATGCCTGTTCTGTCTTCCAAGCTACCATAATCAGCACTTGCATACTCTTGCTTTTTCGACCAGGAAATATCAAGACTGGCTTGACAAGAACATCCAGAAGATCCAGGAGTTACTAAATCGCAAGCGCAAAGCATTCCTGAACTGAAAGCATCACCAAAATGTGAAGGAAAAAATGCAGACAATTGAAGGCCAAGGTTCAACAAAAAAACCCATGACCTAAAGAACAGCTGGTGTGCTGAAAGAGCACAGGAAGTACAGCAACTCGCTGATAGCCATGATATGTGTGGATTCTTCAGTGCAGTCAAAACCATTTACGGCCCAAGTACCTACCCCACTGATAGCAAAGAATGGAGTGGCGCTGCTCAAGGACAGAAGCTCCCTGCTGAAGTAGATCTTCTCTCTGGAAGGAGCACTTCGAAGATCTCCTCAATCACGACTCAGTCCTTGATACGAGCGCCCTCGACCACATTCTACAGCATGCAACCCGCCACGACCTCAGCACAGTTCCAGCCGACAGGAGATCAAAAAGGTCATCCGACAGCTAAAAAACAATAAGGCTGCCATCGTAGATAGGATTCCTGCCGAAATTCTAAAATACGGCAGAGAGGCGCTCTTGATACAAATATCTCCCTCATCTGGCAGGAGGAGAACATGCCAGGGGATCTCTGAGATGCCGTAATTGTGACCATCTTCAAAAAAGGCAACAAGATTGACTGTGGTAACTACAGAGGGGTATCCCTGCTGTTTGCCACAGGCAAGGTCATCGCAAGAATTCTTCTCCAACCACCTCCTCCTGTGGCTGAAGAGCTCCTACTGGAATCACAATGTGGATTCCGTCCATCAAGAGGCACAGTGGACATGATGTTCACAGCAAGACAACTCCAAGAAAAATGTAAGGAGCAGCAGCAACCTTTCTACATGGCCTTCTTTGACCTCACAAAGGACTTCGACTCGATCAACCAGGAGGGATTATGGAACATCCTCCTCAAATTTGGCTGCCTGGAGAAATTCGTCACCGTCCTCCGCCTGCACGACGACATGCAAGCTGTAATCCTTGCCAACGGATCTGCCACTGACCCAATCCAAGTGCAAACTGGGGTCAAGCAAGGCTGTGTCAGCACATCAATGCTCTTTTCCATCTTCCTCATTGCAACACTCCACCTGATCTCCATGAAGCTCCCTGCGGGAGTAGATCTTCTCTACAGGACGTGTGGGAAACTATTTAACCTACATCGCCTCCAGTCCAGAATCAAGGCCACTCCAACCTCTGTCATCGAGCTGCGGTATGCTGACGATACTTGTGTATGCACACGCTCAGAGGCCGAGTTTCAAACCCTCATCGATGCATTCACAGAGGTGTATGAAAGAATGGGTCTTAAGCTAAACATCCGGAAGACAAAGATCCTCTTCCAACCTGCTTTTGCAGCACAGCACTGTCCCCCGACTATCAAGATCCACAGCGAACCACTAGACAATGTGGCTTACTTCCCATACCTTGGGAACCTCCTGCCAGTAAAGGCAGACATCGACGATGAAACTCAGCATCACCTCCAGTGTGCCAGCGCAGCCTTTGGTCATCTGAGGAAAAGAGTGTTTGACGACAAAGATTTCAAAACTGGCACCAAGCTCATGGTCAACAGGGCCGCAGAGCTACCTTCCCTCCTGTATGCGTTGGAAACATAGACACTGCACAGCAGATATCTCAAAGCCATGGAGCGATATCACTGGCGGTGCCTCCGCAAGATCCTGCAAATTCAGTGTCTGAGGCCACCCAAAATGGAGAAGAAGCATCCGCGACGGTGCTAGCCAGTTCGAACAACGTCAACATGCCCAGGCAGCGACCAAGTTCAAACAGCAGAAGGAGCATTCGGAATTTCAAGCATCCCATTCACTTGCCTCACCAAACACCATCTGTCCTACCTGTGGTAGAGTGTACGGATCCAGGATTGGACTATTCAGTCACCTCGGGCCCCACAACCCTGGAGTGGAAGAAAGTCATCTTCATTCTCGAGGGACTGCCTAAGAAGACTGATCGACAGTCTGGGCTGAATATTACCTCTTGGATCATAATTTATGCTGTTCTGTACTGGATGCCACAAAGATTCTTTATTCAAGCTCCACTAAATCCAAAACATTTGGCTGAATTTTTGCCATAGAGGCAAGAAGCAGGAGACAGGTCTGTTTTTGGGTCAGAAACCTGCCTCCGATGGGAAACTGCTCAAAGTTCAGATTCTCGCGTGGGGATATGGCAACGGGTTTCCTGTCCACTTCGAGTCAGTGAGGCTCGGTCTGGAGGTGGGTCAGATGAAGTGTGGGACTTATTTAGACTCCCATAACAGCCATCGCTGAGGCTGCTGGTTGTCCTGAAGGACAGATCGGTGGTTTGTGCCAAAACCTTCCACTGCACTAGAGGAAAGTGAGAATTCACAGGGGAGCGGGAGGCCTGGCACCCAGGGCAGGACAGACCCTCGCTTCATTGATGCCGACCTCAATTTAATGTTGGAGGCCATGAGGCAGGTTCCCTTCCTGGAGGGTGGCAGGAGGAGGCCACCTCAGTGTGCAGCAGGGGCACCTCTCTGTTCAGCGTCATCGCCCTCTGCCTCCAAATTGTCCTCCTCTCTTACCTCCTGCTCCTGCTCCTTCCCCGATGAGTTGTCCCCTTCTAGGGCAATACAATCCTCAAGGTCCAAATCTCTCTGGAGGACCATAATATGCAGATGGCAGCTGATCACCACAATGATCTTCTTAATGGTTGGCCTGCTGAGTAGATGGCATTGGTTCTATTACCTCTGTGCCTCTGTCTGCGGCTCCTGGACAGGGGTCAGTAGCCAGGTCTTCAAGGGATTTCCCTTGTCCCTTTGGATCCATCCACACACTTTGGGGGATGGAGTGCAGATCTGAGGCAGCCTGGACTGGCAGGGGGTGAAGGAGTTATGGCAGCTGCCAGGAAAGCGAGCGCCCACATGGAGGAAGCTCTGGTGGTCACAGATCAGTTGTACATTGAGGGAGCGGAAGCTGTTCTTGTTAATGGATTTCACTGGTTCTTCACTGGGTCCCTTGATGGCCACATGGGTGCAACAATGATAGATACCCTGCACCTGGGGGAATCAAGCGATCGAGGTGAAACCCAATGCCTTCTATCCCAGCAAGGCCGTGTTTGTCATTATAGGAATGTACTGTCCAGATCTGGCAAAGAGGGCATCAGAGACCAGCAAGATGCAGTGATGTGCAGCTGTTTTTGAGATGCCACTAAGGTCTGCAGATGATCCTTGGAAGGAGCCAGCAGTGAAGAAGTTCCAAGACCTTAGTGACTTTGATGGCCACTGGCAGGGCATGCCAACCCAGTGCTGCGAGGTCGGAGGCTTTCAGGGATGAAGGCACAGATGTCTGTGTCTGTCTGCCTGGAGAGTCACAGTTTCCTGTGGCACTGGGTCTCGGTCATCTCCATGTAGCTCCATCTTGGGTGGTAGATCCCGTGCTGAGGGTATGGCCTCCGTGTTCTTCTTACCCCCTTTCCTCTCCTGTGCCCTCCTGCTGCTTGTGTCCCACCTTTCCTATGAAGCGTGTTGCCCCTCATCGTCATTGGGCCTAAATTCTGACAGTCATGCCCCCATTGCCAGCTGGAGCCCTTCTTCTGGCCAAGTGGATGCCCAACTGTACTTGGCTGCCTTGCCCCCTGCTCTTCTGCCCCTGCGATGCCAGGAGAGGTGCCATCCCCCTTCAAAGCCTGGGCACTGAGTGCCATTCTCCCTGCCACCTGTGCTGCAACAAGGGCAACTCCTGTCTCAGAGCTGAGTCCCCTTTGCCCCGCTGACACTTTTATGTGGCCGGGGTGATGCCCTGGGTGATCCATGACTGGTTCTCCACTCTGTACCCATCTCTCCCTACCTAATCTTTTTTGAAGATGCATGTTACCCATGCACCTCTTTAAAAATCAGAACTGCAGGCCTTTAAAGCGCTGAATGAGCTTTTAATCTATCTTAATTGGCTTGAAGTGGAGAGAGAATGGGATTCCTGTCCCACTCAATCCCCACACTGCTCATTATTGCTGACGCTAGGATCGGCACCTTGATATTAACACGTCACCCGCGCCAGTATTTTTGGAGCCCCTGCTTGCATTCTCATCTTTGGGAGCCCCCGAAAATTTGACCCATTGATCGAGAACCAGCAAAATCTGTCCATCGAAGACTGGGAATTAATTTATCTTGAATAGAATACACTGCTTCACCAGAAAGTTTCTGGGCTGTGACAGTCAAAACTGGAGTTGAAAGGATTGAGTGAGTAATACCGGACTTCATATTGTCCGCGTGCTCCTGGGCTTTGAATTCAAATCCAGCCCAGATGGTTGGAACAAAAGTGTTTTGTTGTCTGCTAGCTGCAGGGATTAAATATGTTGTGATTTTGTGCATTCTCAACTCATTTCCTAACAACATTGACCCGCAACACAAACTATGCTTAATGTACATAAAATGGGCCATCTCACTCTGGAACTATAGAGATGGCTATTCTGGAAAATGGAAAATTTCACATGAGTGTAATTAAGGGTATCGAAGGATGAAAAACTGAAGGCAGATTAACTCTACACCTAAGGGTGTTTGCTGATATTAAATGCCAAAAATGGAAAAATGAAATTCATCACTTCCCAGTCCTGATATCCTTCATCTTATTGGGTACAAAACATATGAACATACGAACATATGAATTAGGAGCAGGAGTAGGCCCCTCGAGCCTACTCTGCCATTCAATAAGTTCATGGCTAAACTGATTACTCCACATTTCCATCTACTCCCGATTACCTTTCACCCCCTCGCTTATCAAGAATCTATCTACCTCTGCCTTAAAAATATTCAAAGACTCGACTTCCACCGCCTTTTGAGGAAGAGAATTCCAATGACTCACGACCCTCTTAGAGAAAAAATTTCTCCTCATCTCTGTCTTAAATGGGTGACCCCTTGTTTATCAACAGTGACCTGTAGTTCTAGATTCTCCCACAAGGGGAAACATCCTTTCCACATCCACCCTGTCAAGACCCCTCAGTATCTTATATGTTTCAATCAAGTTACCTCCTACTCTTCTAAATTCCAGCGGATACAAGCCTAGCCTGTCCAATCTTTTCTTGTAAGACAGCCTGCCCATTCCAGGTATTAGTCTAGTAAACTTTCTCTGTACTGCCTCCAACGCATTTACATCCTCCCTTAAATAAGTAGACCAGTACTGTACACAGTACTCCAGATGTGGTCTCACCAATGCTCTTTATAGCTGAAGCATAATCTCTCTACTTTTGTATTCAATTCCCCTCGTGATAAACAATAACATTCTATTATCTTTCCTAACTAATTTTTTTTTTTAAATAATTGAAAGGGAAAAAGTTTCACCCCACTTCACGAAACAAAAAGAGAAAAAGCTTCTCATTCTCTGAGCGTGAAACCGGTACTATAGTAATCCAACCCTGGATTCAAATCCAGCCTCATTACTCTTCCTCCAATTTCCTTCATTCTTGGATGGCAACTGCCACGGTTGGGATTCAAGTTCAGGCCTCTACACTAAATTAAAGCTTTGGGCTGTGATAAATTGAGACAAATTGATGTTACAACCCTGATGCACTGACTTGGGGAAGCCTGTGTCAAATAAAAAGGGTTACCATTGTCATTGGGTAATTATTTGAAATACATACTGAGCACTTTTTTTTTAATAATACAAGTTTCCTCAATTTACTGCTGGGTAAAATACTTTTGGGTATCCTGCCGCCCCTTTCTCATCGTGAGACAAGTCACGTTCAAGGCTATTACTAGGAATTGGCTTGAAGTTGCTTAAAAATTACTGCGAGCTGGATTTTAAAACTACCAACATCATTTAAAGAACTTTAAGCTTGGCAGTACTTGTGGACGATATGCGAGGCTTTTAATAGATGGAAATATTCCTAAACTGTCGGAAATACACACTGACTGAACTATTTGAGGTATTACTCAGTATTTAAAATTTCTTTTAAATTCTTCAATTGGTAGTGGACTAACCTCCACACTGGTACAATTTACATAATGTACTCAACAATAAGCAAGTGATTTCTAGTCAGATTATGACTTGCACGCAAGACGTTATGGTAATTGATTATTTGGCAAAAGAATATAGCAACTCTTGACAGTTTATCTCAGCTCAGTGTTCAAAAAATTCTAATTGGAATCACAATGAATGTGAACTGAAGAAGATTTCAGGCCAATTAATTTTTAACCCTAGATTTGGTAATTTGTCACAGTGGAACATTGTGTGTTAAGATATATATTAGCACACTTATAACTAATGCCATTACAATCAAATCTTAACCCCCGCCCCCCCCCCCCCATTTTATCAAATATATAATTGAACTTCCTGGTAATTGATCAAACTTACATTACACATTTTTTCTGATCCAAATTTTCTTCAGCTGTTATTAGCATATTATGTAAATACAAATTATACGGAAATTGATTTGCAATTATATACTTTCCTCATGATTCAGTTCTTGGAAAATTAAAAGTTTCAGTGGTTTACTGTACCACTGCTGTAAGTCATATATGGTTCATGTTTATTTCCACCAATAGACTTTGGTCAAAAGGAATCACTTCCATTGCAATCAGATGTAATATTCTTAAATAGTTCAATTTAAAGAATGCCATGTTTGTATTGTCATAATTCTACCCACAAAAACTAGGGGCTGGATTTTATGATGTCTCCCCTGGCGAGTTTGAATGTGGGGAGAGAATTTAATCTGGCGGGTGGGGACCCCACTACATACCCGCCTCCATCCCAATTGAGTCAATGATGGGAAGGCCCGTGGACAGCTTGCTGCCAGTTGAGGCCCTTAAGTGAGCGAGCAATGCCCACTTAAGTGCCTGTTCCTGACTGCCGCTGGTATTATCCCAGTGGTAGGCAGGCCCGTTGCTATGCGGGAAGCACGACAAGCAAACCCGTGCATGACGGTTCCCGGGAGTTGTATTGCGGGGGGCAGGGGGGGGAGGTTGTTCCCACTGGTCAGGGAATCTAGAACGCGGACGCACAATCTCAGGATAAGGGCCAATCATTAAGGACTGAGATGAGCAGAAATTATTACACTGAAAGTGTTGTGAATCTTTGGAATTCTCTACCCCTGAGGGTTGTGGGTGCTCCATCATTGAATACTTTTAAGGCTGGGATAGATAGATTTTTGGTCTCTTAGAGAATCAAAGGATACGGGGAGCGGGTAGGAAAGCAGAATTGAAGCCCAAGGTCAGCCATGATCGTATTGAATGCTCGATGGGCCATATGGTCTACTTCTGCTCCTATTTCTTGTGTTCTTGTGGTGAAATCGATTCAACATGAATGACTAAAAAGTTTTTTTTATTCTTTCATGGGATGCTAGCATCACTAGCTAGGCCAGCATTTGTTGTACTTCCCTAATTGCCCTTGAGAAGGTGGTGGTGAGCGGCCTTCTCAAACAGCTGCAGTCCATCTGGTGTAGGTACACCCACAGTGCTGTTAGGAAGCGAAGCCCAATTTTTGACCCAACGACAGTGAAGGAACGAAGATATAGTTCCAAGACAGGATGCTGTGTGGCTTGGAGGGGAAATTGCAGGTGGTGGTGTTCCCATGCATTTGCTGCCCTTGTCCTTCTCGGTGGTAGAGGTCACAGGTTTGGAAGGTGCTCTCAAAGGAGACATGTATATGGTACACACTGCTGCCACTATGCACTGGTGGTGGAGGGAGTCAGTATTTAATGTGGTGAATGGTGTGCTGATCAAGCAGACCACTTTGTCCTGAATGTTGTCAAGTTTCTTGAGTGTTGTTGGAGCTGCACTCATCCAGGCAAGTGGAGTGTATTCCACAACACTCCTGACTTGTGTCTTGTAGGTGGACAGGCGCTGGGGAGTCAGGGAGTGAGTTACTCGCGACAGAATTCCTAACCTCTGACCTGCTCTTGTACTGATTATGGTTGTCCAGTTCAGTTTCTGGTCAATGGTAAACCTCAGGATATTGATGGTGGGGGATTCAGTGATGGTAATTCCGTTGAATGTCAAGGGGAGATGGTTAGATTCTCTCTTGTTGGAGATTATTACAACCATGTGAGAAGGGATCTAGGGATTCCTTCTCAGCCTTTGCCCGATTTAGCCGTAACAGGGTTTAATTTTGGAAACACCGTGTTTTTAGCTCCCTCTTCAGTGAATCCTTGTTCACTGCTCCAATTGTAAAGCAAGGAAATCAGACTGGTTTCCTTAGTTTTAAACAAGAAAGGGAGAAGTGTATTAATCTTAAACTCTAATCCGGTTAACAACTATGAATATGCGAAGCGACCACACTAGCATGCATACGCAATAAACACACATGCAGATAGAGACAGAAAAAGTAGAAAGAATAAAGGGGAAAGGTTTGAGTCATTAGCTGTTCATTATTTACTGTCCTTTGAGTTTGAGTTTGAATCTTTGGTTGCCAGTAAGTCCTGCTATTCATTGGGGCCCAGTTCACGCTTCAACTTGTTTTGATGTCTGAGTCTTTTCTCTGTTGAGGTGTATGTGTCTTCCGTGGATCTGGTGGCTTGGGAGGAGGTGAGAGAGAGACAGCCAGGAGAGAGGCTTCCTTGTTCCAGCTTCAATTGCAAAACTTTCTGAATTCTTTTCTGTGTGGCACAAATAAAAACCCAAGTTGGCCAGCAGGTCAGTCATGTGACTAACTGACTTAACCACTTCTGCATTCGTGGATTGTATTGTCTTAGCAGGCCCTGGAATGTGCTTCCTTACACCTTCAACGTTTGGTGTTCAAAATCTATTTGGGTTAATTGGAACAGGGAATAGTCCTTTGTTTCCACAGGCATTGTCTTTTTGAATGCAAATGTACTTCCAGCTCAGTGTCTGGTAATCTTCAAACAAGTCATTTCTTCACTCCTGCAACAGTTTAAAATCAATGTCAATATGACAAAATTAATATGCCTCATTCTTGGCAGGGATCTGCATAACAGAGATGGTCATTGCCTGGCAAAAGTGGCACATTATTTGCCACTTATCAGCCCAAGCCTGAATGTGGTTCAGGTCTTGCTGCATGCAGGCATGGACTGCTCCAGTATCTGAGGAGTTGCAAATGGGACTGAACACTGTGCAATTTCCAGTGAATATCTGACCTTATGATGGAGTTAAGTGGCAGTTTGATATTTAATGCTGTCACTAGGTCTCTGGGCCACCCCCATTTCTCCATCAGCAATGGCATGTACTAGTGCCACCCTGCCGATTTCAAGGGCTTCCTCCTCCATCGCAGCCAGGATGGCCATGGTTGCAGGTCCACTCCTATTTCTTTGCCTCTCCAGGGAATTGTGGGCTCTCTTCTTCAGCATTGACAAAGGGCAGAGAGTTAGGACAGTGAGAAGTGAACTGTTTACTGAGGATGGAGGGTGAACATTTGAAGAGGTGACTGAGGAATGGGTGCGAGACGACAATAGGATAAGATAAGTTTGAGTGTTGACATTGTCTGTTCAGTTGGAGATTTGAAGAGAAAATAATGTGTGTGACAGCAAGATGTGTTGGTCAGAGGAGCACTGTGCAGAACAATGCTCAGGAGGTGAAAGAGTGATGGCTGCCAGCTGTCACTTGTGGGACCCTCACCTTGCCATACCGATGAGCTCATTAAATCTTTTCTGGCATAGCATTCAGATCCTCGGCACCCACTGCGACTGCTGCCAGCCTCTGTAACTTTCAGCCATGCCTACTTGGTGAGGCTGGCTGGCCTCCACCTCCCTGTCTTAATTAGTTAATCAGGTTCCCAACCCACAAGTGGTCCTTCCGTTCGGCAGGGACTGAGTGCAGAAGATTCCTCCCAATATTGTGCTACAATGGAGAGGAACACCCTCAACTCCCCAATAGACCCTGAAATTTAAATATTTTATTTCAGTGGTTACCACCAGAGGAGGAAAATAACCTTACAACTTTTCTTACAACTTCATAGAATGGGGCCTGAAAATGGACCGAGTGCCTGAATTTTTGTGGACAATCTGAAGTCTAAGGCTTCAAGATGTGACATATTTTTCTGCAGTTTCACATCCTTTCAAGCATAGGGAGCAAAACTGAAAAAGGTACAGTGAAAAGATGTGGAACAAAATATCTGACAGTCACAGAATTCCATTTGAGGCACTGATAGTTAGAACAGATGGTAAAAAGGAGGGAGTAATGAGATAGAGCAAAAAAGAGCTGGTGACAAAACAGGAGACAATGAGGGTGAGAAAGCACATTCATAAAGAAAATCAATTGTGGTAACAAAAATAACTGAGTGACAGAGCAATAACAGGAGTAAAAAAGGGACACATAAGACTAAAAGATCTTTACTTTGAAAATGGCCTGACTAAAGTTTTGAAGAGATGGGAATTGAGACAATAACTTAACTACTATATTTTTAGCTGGTTAAGTCATTTCAGAGGAACTTCACTGGGCTGTATTTTACCAAGCCATCGACGTCAGGCTCCGTGGCTGGAGGGACCTGAAGATGGGTCCAAAAAAAGCCTGCCACAGATCTCGACGCCATGAGGGCCTGGCCTGATCCTCCCGGCGGTGGCGAGGCTCCGTGGCAGCCCTCCTGCCTCTCAGTGATGGGACCTCAATTACAATATTCAAATGAATAAATTTGCAAAGACTTACCTGCAATCTTGAGGGCCTGTTGCGATTTTTGGCATGGTGGCCAGCACTCCCGCACCTTCAATTCCCCATCCTGGGAAAGGTGGCGTGACACTGGTGGGGAGGTGGGAGGAGGTAAGGTTTACCGTGGGAGGGGGGGTGGGGGATGGGGTCAAATACACATAATGGGTGTAGGGGTTGGTGGGAAGGGTTGAACTTCAAACTTTGCGCAGTCTAGGGGGAAAGGTCACATTTTAAAAGGTAAGTGTTTTTGGGGAGAAGGGCAAATAGTTATTGCCATTGTCATGGTGGGGAGGAAAAGGGGCATTAGAAATTTAGTTATTTAATTTTGGGTGTATGTCTTTAAAACTTTAAAGTGGGCGGCAGGGCTGGCTGCCCTTTAAAAATGGTGCCAACGCCTATGCACAGGTAGCTGATGCCATTGCCGGGAACGGACAGCCAGCCCCCTCCACAAGATTGGTGGTGGGGGGGAGGGGCACCTCAACTATTTAAATGAGCCGCCACACGTGAGACCGCAGCGGCTCAATGGCGAGTGGGCTGCCATTGTTTGAGCTCGCTGCAAAATTGGCGGCGAGATTTTAAAATCCAGCCCACTGTTTGCATATGAAATTAGTTTTAATTTTTAAATAGACCTGTGAGGCGATTTCACTCTATTCAATTACTCTATTCAATCCTAGGTATTTAATGTGATTACCTTTGATAAATTTGAATGTTATTTAATACATTTTAATATTTTTAAATTACAGGGTAGTCAGAGTGATTGATGTATGTAATGAAGCTAGAGGGGTAGAGAATCCATTGTTACACCTTGTCAGGAACAATTATGTAGATGAAGGCAACTGTTTAGAATTCAGTGAAAGTCCGCTTTTAACTTCATATCAAAAGAGACCAAGGCAATGGTCTATCAATTCAGGTTACAAGAGTGCCTACTGTTTTGACCGAGGATGGAGGAGTGCACTGTCTTTCTCTAGTTCCACTTCTCCACGGGTCACAACATATATACGGCCAATTATATACTTCATCTATTTTAGTTTCAGACTGAAAATCCACCAACCAGGTTCCTTTAATAAGCAACAAAATTATTCATTTATTATAAAACAAGATTCATTCAATAAAAAAGCAAAGCTTATTAACACACAGGTTGAAATATGAAAGTATAAATATATTCCCTTCTAAATAGCCCAACAAACATGCACGCACGCACACACACACACACCAGTTAAAGACAAAATAAAGACGCTTTCTCTGCAGAGATCAACTTTTCAAAAACAAAAATACTTTGGTCAAATACTTGTTAATTCATGAAGAGAAAGGATAAGATATGGATTGTTCCAAATGGATCTTTGGTCTGGCGTCCAGGTACACGTAGACAGGTATCACATGCGGTGGTCACTAGGATCTTTTCAGAAGCAGTTCGTTCAGGAGATGTGGAGAGAAAGTCTTGCAGAAGCTTGTCAGGAGAAATGCTGCATCAGTTTCTCCAGTTCTCACACTGGATTCTCAGGATTTTTCAAAGAGATAGAACAGGGTGAGCTGGTAGCCTCTCTTTTAGCAGGCTTACACTCCAAATGAACTCCAAACAAAATGTTCAAAAACGAAACCAACTCTTGACCATCATAAATCTAGAAATGTCAGTTCTCTGTAAACAACTCCGATAGTCAGTAAGGCTCCTGCTGTTTATTTAGCTTAAGACTTGTGACTTCTAGTCAGTGTTTGTTTTTAAACAAGTCCAAAGTGTCCTTCCAGTGACCCTTTTTTAAAAAAAAAGTCCAGCATCTCCTCCAGTATTTACACAGTCTTTTGAATGCGAGTCTTCAAAAAATATTAAAAATGGAAGCATCTTCATAACACTACTCTGAACAGATGGTTCCTCTTTGGAATCTTAGGTTTTCTGATCGCCCGAGTCTAGCAATGGGTTGCTGACTCATTAGGCTTGGGTAACATAGGCTGGGTAGTAAAACGCGGGAATCTACAGAAACCACTTCTGTGAAACTACTCCAACTTCACAGAATTTCAGGCACTCTATACAGAAAACCATCAGCCCTAATTCAAGAACAGCCATAATGGAAATTTTTGCTGTTGGCATGATTCCATATTTGATAAGGAGATATTGCATAGGTTTCTTCTTTCTTTTTTCTTTAGGTTATTTTTGCATAGGTTATTGTACCAATATTGTTCCACAAGGTGGTGGTGTTATAAAGGTTGCTCTTTTACACAATGATTTGCACAGGGAGTTTTGGTAGTCCATGTAAAGAATTTGTACGACATTTTGTGGCATAAGATAGTGAGCCAAAAATTGTTGGCAAAATAACGACGAGTTTAATGTACAAGACGTTTAATGTATTGCGAATCACCACAAGTTGCTGAACGATTTGCCGCTGTCATTATCCTTACAAAAAACAGAAACATGCCCTAAACTTCCCTGTGAGTTTCAAGAAATTGCTGCAGTTAAACTCACCACAGAATGCTAGCATTGGTACTTAATGGTACCTTTTTAATAATGACTAGATTTCTGTTCCTGCAACCCCACTCAACCCCTTTGGCCCAGAAAAGGAGCAATTGCAGACCTGGAGTCTCATTCCAAAAGGTAGTAAACTGTTGTGAAGAGATATTTAAAATGTAATTCTTTCCTTAATTTTCCTTTTCACTTTTAAGCTTCCATTCGCTCTCCTTTTTTCTTACTGTATCTGATTTGACACTAATTCACCCTATTTCATTCTTTGTTGTTCCTCTGTTTCTATCACAAGCCTTAAGTTTAATTGGTTAGGGAGATAGATTGCTGGCCCCATTGTTCAATAAGGTCCCAGATGTCCCATTGCCTTCACCATGCTGTTATGAGCTAGGATTTCAATTTTAGAACTGAAGAGTGAGGGGAAACATCTAACTAATGGGGCATGCTACAAGATGCCCCACTCCAACAATTCTGGGTGATTGTCTAAGAGAACATCATTATTCAGGGTGCTGTCTTTGTGCACAAGATCTCTTGCAGATTTTATTAATGGCTTCATTGCTACAATACCCTCAACATTCCTGAGTCTCACTTGTATTTTACAGAATCACCGAATCGCAGAATTGTTACAGCACAGAAGGAGGTCATTCGGCCCGTTGTGTCTGCACTGGCTCTCCGAGAGAGCAGTTTACCTAGTGCCACTCCCTGGTCTTCTCCCCGTAGCCCTGCACATTCTTCCTTTTCAGATAACAATCCAAATCCCTCTCAAATGCCTCAATTGAACCTGCCTCCACCACACTTTCAGCCAGTGCATTCCAGATCCTAACCACTTGCTGCATGAAAAAGTTTTTCCTTGTGTCACTATTGCTTCTTTTGCCAGTTACCTTAAATCTGTGCCCTCTTGTTCTCGATCCCTCCACCAATGGGAGCAGTTTTTTTGTATCTACCCTGTCCAGAATCCTCATGATTTTGAATACTTCTATCAAATCTCCTCTCAACCTTCTCTTCACCAAAGACAACAGGCCCGACTTCTCCAATCTATCCACATAACTGAAGTTTCTCATCACTGGAACCATTGCACACTCTCCAATGCCTTCACATTTTTCCAAAAGTGTGACGACCAGAACTGGACACAATACTCCAGTTGAGACCGAACCAGTGTTCTATAAAGGTTTAACATTACATAGATACATACAGCACTGAAACAGGCCAATCGGCCCACCGAGTCTGTGCTGACTATCAACCACCCATTTATACTAATCCTACACTAATCCCATATTCCTACCACATCCCCATCTTCCTTCAATTCTCATACCACCTACCTACATTAGGGGCAATTTACAATGGCCAACTTACCTATCAACCTGCAAGTCTTTGGCTGTGAGAGGAAACCAGAGCACCCAGCAGGAACCCACGCGGTCACAGGGAGAACTTGCAAACTCCGCACAGGCAGTACCCAGAACTGAACCTGAGTCACTGGAGCTGTGAGGCTGTGGTGCTAACCACTGTGCAGCCCCTTGCTTTTACTTCCTTGCGTTTGTACTCTGTGCCCTTCTGTGCTGTTTGCTCTATGAACCACTCTCTCTACCTTTCCTGCCACCTTCAATGATTTATGCACATATACACCCAGGTTCCTCTGCTCTTGCACCTCCTTTAGAATTGCACCCTTTATTTTATGTTGTCTCTCTGCGTTCTTCCTACCAAAATTAATCACTTCACGCTGCTCTGCATTAAATTTAATTTGCCACTTGTCTGCCCATTCCACCAACTTGTCTATATCCTTTTGAAGTTCTACACAATCCTCCTTACAGTTCATAATGTTTCCACGTTTTATATCATCTGCAAATTTTGAAAATGTGCCAAGGTCTAGGTCATTGATATATATCAGGAAGAGTCCTAACACAGACCCTTGGGAAACTCCAGTACAAACCTTCCTCCAGTCCGAAAAACATCCATTAACCACTACTCTATGTTTCACATCCATTAACCACTGCTCTCTGTTTCATGATTCCTGCAGAATCAGCAAACAACCTGAATGTTCAGCATTTATTTATGCTTCCCTGAAAGCAAGCAGCAGTCAACAATTTAAAATGTCCCAAGTAATCCTGGCATATCTGCAACCAAACCTCCTTTACATATTTCAGTACTATGTACTATTTCAGTACTCATCACATTGCTTTGAACAGGCATATATAATGCGATAGGAGACACTGCTGCCAGAGATGGAGATGCATGGGTGGAAGCAGAATGTAAAGATAAGGATGGTTTCTCTTCATGTTAATTTCTCACTAATTACAAAGCCTAAGCAATCTTTTTTTGGACACATGAATGAACTGAATTGTCAGGAAAACGAAACATCGTTTGGGAGACATGTAAAATGTGTTTGTAGAGCACTTTCTAAAGATTATTTGTTTATTTTTGTATCACTTTTTTCAGGTTTTTAGCATATTTGATTCAATATTATTTATCCTGCTCGTGTTGCTTTTGAACTCTTGCCAGCCTTTCTCCTCACATTTTCATGATTCTTCACTGTGGAACGAGCAGCAAATTCTATTGCCTGAGGCTGTCCATATCTGGTCTTTGAATCATTCTTACATTCAATAGAAAAAAGTTTGATTTATCAAAGCTTATATAAATAAATCACAACATTTGGCAAAGTGAATTGAGCCAAGAAAATAAGATCAAACTCCAAAATGTGGGAAATTTAATCAATTGAGAGAATCTTGAGTTTATATACATTTTGAGAAACCTAATATTCTGCCAATCCAAATCAACCTTAACTTTGGGAAACCAATCCAATTTCATGTAGAATACAGTGAAGCTGATCCAATCTAAGTTTACCACTGACTGGTTATTATATTTTTAAAGACTAAACCAGGATAGTGTTGTCTCCAGGATTTCAACAGCGCAAGAAGTTATTTTTGTGTGTGACATTGATTGTATTAACTATATCTACTTGAACTACTTAAATAAATACTAGAATAATACAATTATAGATCTTGCCCTTCCAAATTTGCTTTGTGTCTGGTGAGAGTGCAATTTATGCCATGCAGTATTCGGATGAAATACTGATGGTAACAAGTCTATCACTGCCGGAGGTCGTAGGATCAGTTTGAGGTGATGAATTATGGGTATCACACATGTAGATCACACTGAATGATGCGACTTTTCTTTTTGTAAATTATTGGTACCGATTTTTTTAAAGCCTAGTGATAATGCTGCCGCACAGATTTCGTTGGAGCTAAACATTTTTCCTGATTGCCCTTTGTCGACTTAGCATCTTTTTGGTTTTCCTTTCAAAGAACACAATTAGAAACACCATCTTAAGGTAATAAATACATCATCACTGCTCTCTGCATTTATTCTGGAATTGATCAGATCAGCTAAAACAGGGAGGAAAAAAACAAGCACAGAAACGCTTTATCCAAGCTAGCGTATACTTTTCAGCTCTTTGTCAAAAAGGTTATGTAAAACCCTGAAATAGATTTTCTGAATAGACTTAGAAAATCAATAGCTGGCTTGGCCAGACATCATATATCTTCACATCATTATACTCTTGTCAGTATAGTGCAAGAATCAGCCTGTAACTGGGCACTTATTGCCAGAGTTTCAGTAATGTCACAAGGGTTGGGAGGGGGGTGGGGGGGGAATAGTGATCTTGTGCCATGTTGCCTGACATTTACATCCCTCCTTTTGCCAATGTTTAATTCATGAAGTGTCAGATCCAAATAATGTCAAATTAGTCAATAAGTTTTTGTGCTGGGGAATCAGAGCCATGTGGGATAAGATGGAGTCAGCCAAACATTTGCTTCATCTGGGTCTGTTCCCAACTCCTGCTGACTGTTTCTAAGGATACAAATATTTGGATATCTTTGCTTTTTGTTTCTCTTATTTTTCTAACTCATGTCATGGTATATAAAATATAGCCAATACACACACAAATTTTTTTGTCTGTCGAAGTATTTTCAGAATTCATAACAAAAAGCCTGAAACTGATATTTAAACAACGCTTAAATCTTATTCAGTTTGTGCTGAAATGGCAGTTGCATTGGAATTAACTCTAATTCTGATTATGAAATCGACCCCATTATATTAATCTTTTCTTTCAAATAGTGTTTTCAAAATAGACAAAGAGGGCATGTTCCAAATGTTGAAAGGGCTTTGACTCCTGTGAACTGTGGAAGATGTTTTTCAAAAGAGGCACCAACAGACAGTTAAGTTTTTAGCAAGAAAGTCCAAGAGGAAAAGGTTAGAAATGTTGGAGGACATTTAGAAGACATCTTGTTTAAGCCAAATAAGACCACCCTGGAACGTGGAGTGTTTTTATTTTACATTATTACACAATGATAAGTGGTACAAATTGAATTAAGTGAGTCTGTTAACTACTGTGAAAACAAAACTGCTCATCAAATTCAGATCAAGCCTCATCTTGCAAAGCGTTTGCTCAGCTTGCCTGTGGAGAAATGGAATGAGTCCACATACAGAAGACACAAATATCCTATTCAGGTCACAAGGGGTTTTTATGGCGGCACTCTTTGGCTATGCTATCATACAAGATACGAAGCAGTGACAGTCAATTCCCATAAAAGTAAGATAAGCAAACCACATCAATGAGCAACAAATGTCTCTGAACCTGAGAAGAATCTAGAGCAAACTTTGTGGCACCTGTTATTGGGGCTGTAATTGCTTTTCAGTTTTATAAATGATCAATTTAATATTTCAATGCCCTAAAAAAAGTCAAATATATTTTGGAAGAGAATTTTGCTGATGTAGCAGTATAGGAGGCGGTAGTAGCTATATTGGATAGGATAAAACTAGATAAAGAGGAGGTACTTAACTGGTTGACAATATACAAAAATAAGAAAGTTCACGTGGTCTAGAAGGGATGCATTCTAGGTTACTAAGAGAAGTAAGGGCAGAAATTGTAGAGCTCTGGTCATAATCGTTCAATTTTCGCTAGATAAGGGTAGATGCCAAAGGACTGCAAGATTGTTCTTCTTCAACAAAAAAGGTGGGATTAACACAGCAATTGAAGGCCAGTCAGCCTAATGTCTCTCCAGAGAGAGCAAGCATACTGCTGCTGTTCAGAGAGATATTTGGAAACCTTTGGTGACAATAATCTGGGACAAAATTAGGGTAATAAATAAAATTCATCATGGATTTGTTAAAGGCAAATCATGGCTTTACTCATAGAGGTATAAAGTACAAAAGCCAGGCCTCAGCTGAAGTATTGTGTCCAACTTTAGGAAGGATGGCACAGCCTTAGAGATGGTCGAGAAGTGAGTTACTAGAATGGTACAAGGGATGAAGGACTTAAGTTATGTGGAGAAGGCTGGAGAAGTTCCCCTTAGAGAAGCAAAAATTAAGTGGAGATTTGGTAAAGGTGTTCAAATCATCAACGATTTTGATATAGTAAATAAAGATAAACTTTTCCCACTGACAGAAAGGTTGGTAACCAGAGGACACAGATTTAAGTTAATTGGGAAAAGAATACAAGGGTTGATGAGGGAAAATATATATATATCAAATTGTTATGATCCAGAATGCACTGTCTGTAAAAGTGAGAACAGATTCAATCGTAACTTTCAAAAAGGACTTGGTAAGTACTTGAGAAAGAAATATTTGTAGGGCTATGGGAAAAGAGTAGGGGAGTAGGATTAATATGGATAGCTCTACCAAAGAGCTGATTTGAACAGGTATACTGGGCTGAATGGCTGCATCATGTGCTGTACTGTTCTTTGATTCTATAAGTAGTTATTGGCATGAAATATAAGTCAGAGGAAATGATTTGAAGTTTTCTCTGACCTTAATGAGTTCATGATTGGGATATTGATTTCAGTTTTGGTCAGCATATTACAAAAAAGATGCATAGTTATTTGAGGGAGCCCAGATACTAATTCTTGAAATTAAGAGGGCTGCGTTATGAAGAAAGATTGTCCACTCTGGAGCTTCACACTCTGCAAGGAGAAGGTGGAGGAATTGATAGATCCTGGAAAGTTTTTTTTGTCAGGCATTGGTTTTGAGGGGTAGGGGATATGTTTTATGTTACAAGTGAAATTTAGGCAACACTTTTTCAGTCATGTAAAACTGTAGAATAGATTACCAGCTGAGGTAGTTGATCAAAAATTATGGCACGTTTTTAAAAATGACTGGAATAATTCAAGTTATCATAGGATTCAGGGTTTTTGGTTGAGTCACAGTAAGGGGCCAGGTGGGAGGTTTGAAGAGTAGACTAGATGGATCGATAGTCTTTTCCTGTCCAAATATTACTATGTAAACCCATTTATTTAAAAAATAGAATTGATAAATTAGCTGACAGAATCCTGAAACTACCAGGAAATGTCAGTGCCAACGCGAAATACAGAGTGTTCCTCTTGAGACCATCTCCAAAGCATGCTTTTACTAAGCATTATTTCATTGACTTGGCCATTCAGGATGATGAGTGTTGCCATACCGCCATACTCTGAGCTGATCTGAAGATCTCCATCTTCATAGTCACCAAATCCTGCATGACTTTTTTATCCTTCAGATTGTATGTGAAGATAGAATATACTTGAAATAAGGTTACCAACCAAGAATTCTTTGAAAGAAGTCTATTGTCCTTTGTTTCCCTTTCTGTTGTGATATGGCTTGCAGCTGTTCTATCTTAAGATACTTGAGCAATTTTGCTGTTATGTGGTGTGGGTGATGTTTCTCCAGGGAAAGTACCAGTGGAGCTGGCAAAAATGACCAGACATTCCAATGCTCTATCCTTACCCAGTTCTCTGCTGTAGAATGGTGGCAATATCCTACTTGAATAGCCCAGATTTTGCAGTGGTAATGATGGCAAAACTGTCAGCAACATCTCGGGCAGAATTTTCAGGTTGAGGTCGGGAACAGAGGCAGAAGGGGCCTGTAAATACCAGAGCTGGACAGTGTGCAGGTTTCCCAACCTCGCTCCTGGCACAGGCTATTTGGGGGAGGGTGTTCGGACACTGGCAGGGCTGCCCACCCCCACAGGGTGACTCATTATGAGCCATGTTAACGGCACTGAAAGGATGGCTTCACCCAGCAGCAGGCTGCTGTGTCAGCACTCCAGGCAGGCCTAAAGGCTCCCCCTGCATGCCTGAGTAAAGGTGCAGCCAAAGAGTGCCCTGTAGAGGGATTTCCTCCCCCTCCCCCACCACCAGTGCCCCACCACAGTGGTGGTCTGTCTGATTTTTCTGTTTTTTATTTGAATTTTTAAAAAAGTTGGTGAGTGGGTGCCTCCATGTTGAAATGCCCTCTTGATTACTTACTCGTTCCTGCAGCCCACCTGTCACCCTTAATTGGACAGGGAACCTATCCCCATGCCAATTAAGGGGGTGCCTCGGTCAAAATCCTAGGTCAGTGAATGTTTCCTCAGGGACTGTGTTCAGGACCTGGAAATAGTCCCAACCTTTGTTTCCTGACCGCGAAGTGAAAATTCAGCCCCTGGAGTCTGACATGCAGAGAATAATATGGAAATCCAGAAGTTGCTGAGAGTGAGTCGATTGTTCTCCAGAGGGTGTGCTGATGAGGCACTCCTAGACTTTAATTAATGGAAATCAATTTGAATTGATAAGAATTTCCACTTTTGCACAGTTAGTCGCATCGTGTAAAAAAAGGCCCTTGAAAAAGTTACATGTCGTTGAATGAGGTTTAGCTGGGCATTTACTGGTGGATTAACTTCATAATTACTGCTGAACGCACTCACTGGCCCTGAAAAGATAATTTAATATTTGTAGAAAGTCAAATTTCTTCATCATAATAAAATCAACATTTTTAAAAAGAAATTATACATTTTTAAAACATTTTTATTAAGATTTTCTTTATTTTAGCTCTATCTTAATCCAATCCTAGTTATGTATTCTGCTATCTGAGAATTTAAAGGTTAAGTGAAGGATATTAAGTATCTTTAACTTCCTGATTTGTTGCATGTGAATACTTCAGTGTGATTGGCTGTACACCAAGATGTCCCCTTGACTTGGCGCCATTTCAACTGCCGCCAGGAAAAGCAAAAACCATGCTACAGAGATCACGAGATAGGAACATAGGAGCAGGAGTAGGCCATTTAAGCTCCTTGAGCCTATTCTGCTATTCAAAGAGATCATGGCTGATCAGTGATCCAAATACCCACCTTTGGCCCATGTCACTTAATACCTTTGCAAACAAAAAAATCTATCAATCTCAGATTTAAAATTTACAGTTTATCTTGCATCAGTTGCCATTTGCAGAAGAGAGTTCCAAACTTCAACCACATTGTGGCCTGCGTTTTATTCGGGTGCCGCGCTCTACAGCTGCACCCTTTGAACTCAGCGGTGTGCCAGCATTCAGCAGCCGCCTCCAAGCCCCCGCGATATTACACGTGGGGGCTCATTAGCATCACTGCGACAAGCCTCCCCCCCCCCCCCATATTACGTGGGGAGAGGCGGAGGCAGTGAGGAACCATTTGACAGCTGTGTAGCAGGTTCTGGGGCCCTATTTTAAGTGCCCCCAACACCTGCTTCCTGACAGTTGTCAAATAAATACTTATCTCACTATTGAAGAGTGGGGCTGCTGTCAATCTGGCAGCAAAGTAGGAGATGCTGGAGAAACTCAGCAGGTCAGGCAGCATCTGTGGTTGGAAAAGCAGAGTTAACGTTTCAGGTCTGTGACCAAGTTCACAAACCTGAAAGTTAACCCTGTTTCTCTCTCCACAGAAGGTTCCTGACCTGCTGAGTTTCCACAGCACTTTCTGCTTTGCTGCCACATACTTATCCTGCTCTATCCCAGTGCCCTGTGAAGTTGTGATCCTCTTTTTCCACGCATGTGATACATTGCTTCTTGTAGGCATGCTGCACCTGGGTGAATAATCTTAATTTTGCACATTCCAATACATGAGACTTAAATTTCCCATAAAAGGCAAACACACAACAGAAACAAAACCATAATTGAAGAATATTTACATACTATGGGCTTCTAGTCATCTGACTGTGAAAAGCTGCAGACTAATATTTATTTGGATTCTGTGTTTATTTCTCTGCTAACTGTTATGTGAAAATACACATAACTGCCATTAAACGATCTTTGTTAAAAAACAGGAAAATATGTTCATATTCTAGCTGAATTACCAACTAGAAATATTACATCAATAAATATGATGAGCTGCTGCAGAAGCAAAGTTTTCATGAATGTATGTCGATGTGTAATAGTTGAAAAACTATGACAACAGCACAGATCTCCTCACTAGTTTTGCATTGGTTTTCAAACATGTGCAAGACAAACCTTGCAGCCAGAAGTTAGAGCAGTTACACAGTGGAGTCACCTTTGCATTTAAAGGACCACACAAAAAGCTGAGGATGGCAGAGAGGTACTCAAGCATGGCCCCACAGTGTAGTGAAGCCTCCCTGCTCACTCTCCTCCAGGCTGTGCTGGCAAGGCAGAGGTTCTTTTCACCAGCGATGGTACAAAGAGGTCCACCCGCCTGAACAAGGCAGTCTGGTTGGAGATGGCAGAGGAGGTGAGTAGCCATGGGGCCGTCCAGCATCAAAGGGGCCAATGCTGGAAGGGGATGAACGAGCACTCCCCCAGCCAGCCGGGGCCTTCTAGGCCTCGTGCGCACAGAGTGCGAGCGTCAAAGTCATCCACAGCCAAAGGGCAATCAGATCAACAGTCTTTGTCCAGTCAGGCTGCTAGCACAGAGGTTGCACCAAGAAGGGGCACTCGCAGGCGTTTACAGAGAACACACTGACACAAATGGGAATGCACAGGTATCACAGCAATGTAAATACATCTTTCACTAAATGTTCCTCACCAACATGTGTGTCCTTTTCTCTGTGTGAATGATGTGTGCCAGCATGTAGTGCCAATGTCACATCCCTTTGCACCGTTGGCCCTTCAGGAGAGCCAACCTATGCAATAACATAATTGCCATGCCGCCATTATTCATGAGCAGCTCCAGGGATGCAGTGACATGGACATTGGTTCAGTCAGCTACTGCCTGTAATAGTTTACATAGGGATGCTGCAGATGTGGGCTGGTGCACAGCAGATGAGTGAGGATGATGCATGGCTTGCAGAGCTCATGTTGGTTCCTATGGAGCAGAGAGCCTTTGTCTGATAAGCCACTGTCGTACATCCGTAGCTCGCTGCTATCCCTGCATGCAGAGCCTGGGTGCCATCTGCCCTCCCATGCGCCTTTCCTGTTGTAGGTCCTCAGCGTCCTCACAGTCCGAGGAGGATTCCTGTTGATGTCTCTCCTCATCATGCTAGGCCTGGCCCCTATTGGGTGCATAGTTGTGCAGAGCACAGCGAGCAGCAAAGAAAAGAGCTGGCCTTTTCGGGCTGTAGTACCGGGCATCACCCTATCCATGCAGGCATTAGAAGCGCTCTTTCAGCATGCCGATCTCCTACTCAGTAGTGGCTCATGTAGCTCAGTGGCTGGCATTGTGTCTCTCCTCTACAGCAGTGGTGGGATCTCTCACTAGTGTTGGGAGCCATGTCTGCAAGGGATAGCCCTGGTCTCCAAGAAGCCACCCCTCCATCTGAGCCAGTTCAGTGAACAGCGATGACAGCTGGGACTGGCGCAGGGCCCAGGTGTCATGGCAGCTGCCTGAGAAGCGGACACAGATTTGCATGAAGCATCTCTGGTGATCACCTATCAGCTGCACCTAGATTGAGAGGATTCCTTTAATGGTGACGTCTGCAGGTGGTAGCCTGGCGGCCACATGAGTGCGATCTATGAACTCTAAAACCTAAGGTTCTCCAGCAATGGTGCCGAAACTGATGGCTGTCTGGGCCTGGCTGCGGGAGTCTGCCCTGAAGCGGACATACTCACTGGCACTCCGGTGCAACGGTGCACTGCTGACTATGTGACCCCACAAAGGTCTACGGTGGGCCCCTGAAATGCTGCATAGGCGTCAAGCTGACTCGAGCCCGAATGCTGGACCTGGAAGAGAGACCTGACCCAACCCGAACCCAACATATGTCATCGGGATCGGGTCAGGTAGCCATGCTTTACCTTAACCTTCTAAATTCCGGGCAGTACAGCCCAAATTTGTGTAATCTCTCCTCATAATTTAACCCTTTAAGTTCAAGTATCATTATATTAAAACTATGTTGCACTCCCTCAAAGGCCAATAAATCCTTCCTAAGGTGTGGTGCCCAGACTGCTCACAGTAATCCAGGACTGGTCTAACCAGGGCTTTGTATAGCTAAAGCATAACTTCTGTACCCTTGTATTCCAGTCCTCTAGATTATTAAGGGAAGCATTCCATTCACTTTTTTTGATTACTTTCAGTATCTGTTCATGATATTTTAATGATGTATGTTCCTGGACCCAAAGTCTCTTTGGGCCTGTATTATTTCTAGCTTTTCATCATTTCACTATCTCTTTAGGTCTAAAGTGGATGATCTCATCATTGTGTACATTGAAATTTATTTGCCACAGTTTTGACCATTAAATTAATTTAGCAGTATATCTTTTGAATTTCATGCTTCCTTCTATAATGTCGCCTATTTTTGTGTCATTGGGAAACTTGGATATGTGGCTTTCTAGCCCATCATCTCTGTCATTAATAAATGCAGGAATAGTTGAGGCCCCAACACTGATCGCTGTGAGACACTACTAGTCACATCCTGCCAATTACTGTAGCTGGCCTTATCTCTACTCTGCCTCCTGCTGCTCAACCAATTTCCGAACCAGCTCAATAATTTGCTTTCAATTCTATAGGTTTCAACTGTAGCTAACAGTCTTTCTGAGGGATTTATCAAATGCCTTCTGGAAGTCCGTATGAATAACTTCCATAGCTATACCCCTATCCGATACGTCAACCACCTCTTTTTCAAAAAATTCAACCGACATTTTACAAATTCATGCTGGTTTTCTCTGATTAGCTGAAAATGCTCAAGGTGTTCAGTCACCCTGTCCTTCATTAATCCTTATCAATTTCCTGAGATGCTAGGATAACTGGTCTATTGTTATCTGGTCTCTCTCAACTTTCTGAAATAATGGAGTGGCACACACTATTTTGCAATCTCGGAATGGTTCGTGAGTCAAGAGAACTTTGCAAGATTGTAGTTAGGGCAGCTGCAATGTTCTCACCTACTTCCTTTAAAACCCTGGATGGAAACCATCTGGTCCTGGGAATTTGTCATCCTTTAGTACCATTATTTTCTTCTTTACTGTTATCTTGTTCACATTAATTTTGGTGAGTTCCTGTCCCTGATTCAGTATTAGTTTCCTTGGGATCTCTGGCATGCTGATCTCTTCCTCTAATGTAAATACTGATGCAAAATAATTATTCAACATGTCCGCTATTTCCTTATTTTCATTGACAACATCATCGTTATCAGTTTTCAAGGTGCCCACATTGCTCTGACCACCCTGTTTTTCCTAATATAAAAGTATTATTTTTTGTGTTGATTTTGATATCCCTTGCAAGTTTCCTTTCATGCACCCTTTTTTGTAGCTCTTACAATCTGTTTTGTCACACTTTGCTGTTCTTTGTATCTTTCCCATTCTCCAAGATCTGTGTTTTTTTTTGTATTTTTGTATACTTTTTCTTTTAGTTTTATGTTGTCGCTAACCTCTTTAGTCACCTATGGCTTCCTTTTTTGGCAAGTAGAGTTAGTTACTGTGCAGAAATCTGAGATGTCTTGTTAATGCCATTTTTCTTTGTCCTCTGCCAGTAATGGAGCTCTGTCTCACTAGTGTAGGATATTCTCTCTAGTGGTCTGGTTTGAGAGGAGATTAAATTCATCTGATGGAGTGTGATTGTAACTGATCACCCTTTAGTTGAGTCAAACATTAACACCTCGCTCATAAATTTGCTGCTATAGTTAAGAGCTTTTCATGGAGAGTCAATTCTATACTGCACAATTTCTACCTCTCTGTCAGCTGAATGGTAGTGTTTTAAAGGAGGTTTAGCTGCAAGATTCATGAAGGTCTGATAATAAAAGCAGATCAATAAGAATGTGAGAAGACAGTGATGCTATTTGTCATGCATTGATGAGAGCAACTGAACATTTGATGGGAAAATATTACTGGTGGCTAATGGCTAAGCAGAAAGTAATTCAGTTAACACTGGCTATTCTGGCAGTATTACGACAGCAGCTTTTTTTTTCTGATACCTCTCACAGAGCAGTTTGTCATGAGCTGAGACACCGATTATTGGGAGTAGGTTTTCATTCGCTCATTCAGATGCTAACTTGAAGAAAGTATTCACATTGTAGGTGAAGTCAAAATAATGCAGTGGCTTAGCTATTTAGCGATATCGATGGGCTGGTAAGATGGGCGGAGCTGTGGCAAATGGAATTTAATCCTGAGAATTGTGAGCTGATGCATTTGGGAGGACTAACAAGTCAAGGGAATATACAATGGATGGTAGGACCCTTGGAAGTACAGAGGGTCAGAGGGATCTTGGTGTACTTGTCCATAGATCACTGAAGGCAGCAGCACAGGTAGATAAGGTGGTTAGGAAGGCATATGGGATGCTTCCCTTTATTAACCGAGGCATAGAATATAAGAGCAGGGAGGTTATGATGGAGCTGTATTAAATGCTAGTTAGGCCACAGCTGGAGTACTGTGTACAGTTCTGGTCACCACACTCTAGGAAGAATGTGATTGCACTGAAGAGGGTGCAGAGGAGATTCACCAGGATGTTGCCTGGGCTGGAGCATTTCAGCTATGAAGAGAGACTAGGGTTGGCTAGGGTTGTTTTCCTTAGAGCAAAGAAGGCTGAGGGGGGACCTGATTGAGGTATACAAAATTATGAGGGGCATTGATAGGATAGATAGGAAGAAACTTTTTCCTTAGTGGAGGGATCAATATGCAGGAGGCATAGATTTAAGGTAAGGGGCAGGAGGTTTAGACGGGATTTGAGGAAAATAGTTTTCACCCAGAGGGTGGTTGGAATCTGGAACACACTGCCTGAAGGGGTGGTAGAGGCAGGAACCCTTACAACATTTAAGAAGTATTTAGATGAGCACTTGAAATGCCATAGCATACAAAGCTAGGGGCCAAGTGCTGGAAAATGGGATTGGAATAGATAGGTGCTTGATGGCCGGCACAGACACGATGGGCTGAAGGACCTGTTTCTGTGCTGTATAACTCTATGACTCTTTGTTGGGGAATCAAGTGACTTCCTTACCAAAGGGACAGGACAATGAAGACAAGTCAAAAGAAATGGCTGGAGTAGTTATTAATAGAAGACAGTGAGTTGAACTTTTCTCTTCAGCATCTGGGTCTCAGAGTATCAAAAATTGAAAGTATTTCTCACATATTTAGGTGCAATCCAAACATGAATTTGAAGTTTCCAGGAAGTGCTAG
This sequence comes from Heterodontus francisci, assembly GCF_036365525.1. Lineage (NCBI taxonomy): Eukaryota > Metazoa > Chordata > Chondrichthyes > Heterodontiformes > Heterodontidae > Heterodontus > Heterodontus francisci. The sequence continues at coordinate 103,600,985 of NC_090378.1, forward strand.
CACCCAATGCACTTCTTGCATTTGGAGCTGAAAACGAAAATCAACTGCATATCTGCAGCAGTGGTTGATTAGGTGGGGGTAGGGCTACTTGGCATTATTCGAGGAGCTTTAGGTTCTTGAAGGAAGTTCTGAATGAGACTTGCCAAATGACATCTGTTATGGCTTTTTCGGTAAAGGTAACTGCAACAATTAATGGGTTAGATTTTGTGGTCAGTGGGAAGCAATGGCGCTCACCACTGACCTCAAAGGAAGCTGCCCACAATAATGTAGTGATCCCTGTAGTGTGATTTTCCCATTTCATGATAGCAATTTAAATCTGGATCAGAGTCAAGGGATATCTAGGCATGCAGCAGCAGTGATGTCAGCAAGCAGGTAAGCTGCCAATCACATTGAAGTATTCATAAAAAGCAAACCAGAAAGTTAAAAGCAGTTAACATCCTTCAATTTTACATTTTCAGATAGTGAAATAAATGATTATAATTGAAATAAAGTACAATCCAAATCACAGAAAAACAAACTATTTATCATCATGGAGAAATTTGACATTCCACATATATAAAATTAGCCTAGCTTTTCAGGGCCCTTGAGGTGGTTTAGAAGTTAGTAGGCTGTTAAAAACCTATTTACACCTGATTCAGTAATTCATCCATGAGGCCACTGCCCCTTTTATTCCAGAGACTTCAACCTTGCTGACAAGCCTGTTATGTGGCACTTTATCAAATACCTTTTGGAAGTCCATCGACACCACGTCAACTGCATTACCCTCATCAACCCTCTCTGTTACTTCATCGAAAAACTCAAGCAAGTTAGCAAAACACGATTTTCCCTTAACAAATCAGTGTTGGCTTTCTTTAATTAATCCAAATTTGTCCAAATGACGTAACTTTTTTCCTGGATCATCGTTTCTGAAAGCTTTCCCATCTTACTGGTCTGTAGTTGCTGGGTTTATCCTTACACCCTTCTTTGCAATTCTCCAGTCCTCTGGCACCACCCCTATATCTAAGGATTGGGAGATTGTGGCCAGTGCCTCCGTAATTTCCACCCTTAAATCCCTTTGTATCCTTGGATGCATCTCATCCGGCCCTGGCAACTTATCAACTTTAATTTCAGCCAGCCTTTCTAATACCTCCTCTTTATCAATTTTTAGCCCCTCCCATATATAGACTACCTCCTCTTTCACTAAGACTTAAGCAGCAGCTTCTTGGTAAAGACAGATGCAAAGTAATCGTTTCGTTCTTGTCAATTCATAGAGTTCCCATTGATTGCAGTCTTGGGCTGCCTCAACAGCGCACCCTTTGGAGAAATGTAGAATCACTGATAGAAACATCTGGGGGGAAATTTTATGCTCTCTGCCGTGTAATATTTGGTGGTGTTTTGGGTGATATAATTAGGTAGGAGGTGTTTTTTCAGATTCCCGATGGCAGGAAATGTTAGAGAAATTAAGTCGGTAGCGGGTTCCGGGAATCCCCCAGCACGGTGGCAGATTGCAGCCTTGCATTCAATTAAATAACATGAATACTCATTTCCCTGTGTATCGTTACAACTTAGTCCTCCTGCCATATAAGTGAACGGTGAGTGCCATCTAGTTCACGATTGCTTTACCATGGCGTACAGCAGTTCGATTTGTGCAGTTAAGTCTCAGGTCTGTGCTCATCTCTCTTTAACTCATTTGCTAAACTAGCACCAGCATTGGAATGGACGTTTACCTTCAGGCTCGGCACCAGCAAGGGTGTATCTTTTCAGGGGATGGCAGCAAAGTCAACTTGGAGGAGCAGGGCAGGGTAACCGGTGAGGGGAGGGTGAGGCTGATTGGGTGCATGGAGGACCAGGGGAGAGTACTCCGGGAGGAAAGGCTGGGATGATCAAGTGCATGGATGAGCAGCGGAGGGTAGTCAGGGAGGGAAGTGGGGAAGCTGATCGGCTGCATGGAGGAGCAACGGAGGGTTGTCGAGGAGGGAAGGGTGGGGTGATGAGTGCAAGGAGGAGCAGGGGAGGGTGGAGTGGAGCATCCAGGGTGTTGAATGGTTGCTGTTGATGCTGAAGCTGCATGTTGTCGACTGCGGAGGTGGTGAGTGGATTATAGCAGAACAGTGTGAAGATATTTGGCAAGGGCCTAAAGGGAAGGATGAGTGCTGTCAGCGTCAGGGAGCTGTGAGGCAAATTGAGGGTACTGGCCAGCAGAGGGACTGGTCACAGTCAATGGGGGCAAATGGATTCTGTAGTGGGGGGAATGTCAAGACTAATGGGTGGGTACTTGACAACTTCATATGGAGGGGAACGGGACTCGGAAACAATGGTCAGTTCGATGTGAGGAGGTTCAAGGGTAAGAGTCGGCATGTCGATGGTAACGGGAGTAGGAACAGTGGAGAGGGATGGCAGGAATACATTGATGATTATATTGTGCACAGTAATGGGGGGGGGGGGTCGGCTCAATGATTATGGAGGGAAGGGTAACGGTAACATTAGGTGGGTCAAGGGTGATGGGTTCAAGCTGGAAGATTGCTGGAGGAAGTTGGAAGGTGGAGAGACTTGCCTTAAATTCCACGCGCACCATTTTCTTCAATGACAATGGAAACCACGTGAACACTCAAGGAAAGTGGGAGAAAGCAAACAATAGTGGGTGTGTCTTCCACCTGGCTGCAATATGAAGGCAGATATAAAGGAGCTGTTCATTGCCTCGATGCTTTAGCTCACCGGCAACAGAGGGCTGAATGGCCATGCTCTGCTGATTTATTGGTCAGGAAAGCTGCAGCGACATGGGACTCATACACCCAATTTGCCCAGTACCACAGGAAGAATAGCTAAGAGAGAGACTAAGGAACACCCTATTCCTTCACTCAACATGTGCCTGAACGTCGTCAACAGGCAGAACAGGAAGATGAGGATGCTCTGAATGATAACATCCAGGAATGGCATTATTGAAGACGGGCACTGGCACACCATCGTATCCTCAGGACCAGGACAAATTACCTGCAAATGTCGGAGAGGCAATGCCGGAGATGCCGAAGGATGTCACGTGAAATGGTTACAGAAATTTGTAGGATCTTGCAACATGACCTGCAGCCACTCAGCTTTGGTGGGAATCCTATTGCAGTTGCCCTCAAGGTGACTGTTGCACTCAAATTTTTTTTCACTAGTGGCTCCTTCCAGGGCTCCACAGGTGACATATGTGGCATCTCGCAACCCACAGGTGCATCAAAGAGGTGACCAATGCCCTTTTTTGACGTGCCAGTGATCTCATCTACTTACCTGAAGACGAGGACAGCCAGGCAGCAGGGTCTGCGGCCTTCGGCGCCATTGCTGGGTCCTCTAGAGTGCTATGGGTGAGCAACTGTACTGTTGTGGCCAATAGAGCTCCCTGGGACCAGCCTGCTGTCCTTGTCAATCACAAAGGCTTCCACTCTTCAAACGTACAGCTGATTTGCAACCAGAGGAGAAGAATCATGCATGGTTGCACACGTTCCCAGGGAGCTGTCATGATTCCTACATTTTGAGAAACTCCCAGCTGCCAGCAGCTTTCGAGGAACGAGCCAAAATGGACGCATGGATCCTGGGTGACAAGGGTAACCCCCTTTGCACATGGTTGATGACACCAGTACATTATCTCCAAAGTGCTACTGAAGAGAGGTATAATGCAGCTCATGCATCCACCAGAGCCATCATTGAACACACCATTGGCATGTGAAAATGTGATTCTGTTCCCTTGACTGGTCTGGAGGGGTCTTCAGTACTCACCACAGCGGGTGTCACAAATAATCGTTTTCTGCTCTGCCTTGCACAACTTTGCAATTAGACACGGCAACATTCGGCAGGCGGAGGAACAGGAGGAACACCAGACCTCCTCAAATGAGGATGACTATGAAGAGGGTGAGGAGGAGGACAGCAATGACAATGATGCCGTCATCGATATGAGGGCCATGAAAGACATGCAAGAGGCATCAGGGAGAACCTCATTTATGCACATTTCAGCTAACAATAAGCCACATCATCAAGGAACATTGGGAGGAGAAACATAACAATTCCGCACAGAAATTCCCTTTTGCTTGAGGTATTATTCAGTGCTACAATCTTAATGAAGCATTGCTGCACTTCCGTGATAGGCATTTGAAATCATCTATGGGCTACGATGAATGCGACTACACACCAATGCAAGTAGCATTAAGTTATGATGATAAAAACAAAAGTAAGGCATGACAGTATTGGAAAAAGTTAATAATCATCAATAGGAAAACAGCCATTATTGAAGAGTGAAAGGTCAAATTCCAGTGAGATATGGACACTGGACATTTCCTGAAATGCTTTGCAAACATCATTCTGTTCGTGCCATGGACCTCCAAAAAACATCTTTGTATCCATCTGTAACCAAGCAAAACATTACCGAGAGTGGATCAAATTTTAAATGGAATAATAATCTATTAATAATGTCTATTCTCACAATATGTACATCACCCGTACCACCTTGGTGCTCAGAACTGTTTTAATTTCTGTTTTCTTCCGCTAAGTCTAGATGCTACCCCATTAGCAGCTGAGGTGGAGGCAGTCTGCTTGGTGCGCTGCCCTGTTGCTGTGGATGACCATGGCGGGCGTCCTCTGGAGGAACGGGGCCTTGATGGCTCCATCCTACTGGGGGTCCACAGCTATGGTGCTGGAGTATCCCCTGTGTGCTCGCCTGCTGGAGGTAAGGGCGTCAATGTCAAGGGGGCGGAGGACAAGACATCGCTTTCCCTGGGGGTGTCCTGAGAGAAAGGCCCCGAGGCAGCTGGCACATGCTCCTCCTCCATCTTTGTGCATGATGGCACCAGCCTGTCTCCCTGAGGGGAAGGAGCACCTGGAGGGAGGTACAGGTTCCTCAACCCCTCTTGCTGAGACTCAGCTGCATGGAGTCCATGGCAACAGCGATGGAGTGCAGGTCAGATCACATATGGCTCGAGTGCTCAACCAGACTCGTGACAGAGCTCGCCAGACTCTACTGCGGAAGCCATATGCTCAAATGCCTGGGATATGGCAGACGTCATGGCTTGCATGGACTCTTCTGTGGCACTCGTAAAGCAACACATGACCTTAGGCATCTCCAACGTAATTTCCTCATGGCTTTGCTGCACATCCAGCAGCCTTCCCATAGCAGTAAACAGAGGATCATCAGCAGTGTGGGCTGAGCAGGGGCCTGGTCCTCAGCAGTCCTTCGATTGTCAGGGGAACTGGCTGGCACATGCTCCCTCAGCTGCTGGGACGTGTCTGTGTTGTGATCCAGCTTGTGATCCAGATTCTAAACTTCAACTCCCCTGCAGACCGTGCAGATGTATCTGCGCTGGCAGAGGTGAAAGATGAGACAGGTGACGGTGCACCCTCTGGGGCAATGGCTTCCTCTTGCTCCCCAGACAAGGATTCTTGGGCCACACGGCGTTCAGACACTCGAGTGCGGGCACCTGCAGTGGAGACATAAACAGAAGCACTTTAAGCATTTGCTTCACATGAGTTCACACAATTTCCTTCAGTTTCCACATATGGCTGCAAGAGTGGAGATGACACTTCATCCTTATGCTTTGTGACTCCTGCCTCGCCATTTCTGCTCGCCCTGCCTCCCTCCTCTCTCGTAATCAACTTTTTACAATTTATATCAATGACTTAGATGAGGGGAACGATGGCATGACACAAATTTGCAGATGACACAAAGATAGGTAGGAAAGTCTATTGTGAAGAGGACATAAGGAGGTTGCAGACCAATATAGATAGGTTCAGTGAGTGAGCAAAAATCTGGCAGATGGAGTATAATGTGGGAAAATGTGAAGTTGTCCACTTTGGCAGGAAGAATAAAAAAGCAGAGTATTACTTAAACGGAGAACGACTGCAGAATTCCGAGGTGCAGAGGGATCTAGGTGTTCTAGTAACAAAAAGTTAGCATGCAGGTACAGCAAGTCATAAAGAAGGCTAATGGATTGCTATCCCTTATTACGAGAGGAATTGAAAATAAAAGTAAGGATGTTATGCTTCAGTTATACAGGACATTGGTGAAACCACATCTCGAATACTGTGTGCAGTTTTGGTCTCATTTAAGGAAGGATGTAAATGCGTTGGAGGTGGTTCAGAGGAGGTTTACTAGATTGATATCTGGAATGAGCGGCTTGTCTTATGAGGAAAGGTTGGACAGACTGGGCTTGTTTTCACTAGAGTTGAGAACATTCAGGGGAGACGTGATTGAAGTATATAAGATCCTGAATGATCTTGACAAGGTGGATGTGGAAAGGATGTTTCCTCTTGTGGGTGAGTCCAGGACTAGGGGGCACTGTTTTAAAATTAGGGGTCACCCTTTTCGGACAGAGATGAGGAGAATTTTTTTCTCTCAGAGGGTTGTGCAACTTTATTTATTTATTTAGAGATACAGCACTGAAACAGGCCCTTCGGCCCACCGAGTATGTGCTGACCAACAACCACCCATTTATACTAACCCTACAGTAATCCCATATTCCCTATCACCTCCCTACGGCCAATTTACAACGGCCAATTTACCTATCACCTGCAAGTCTTTTGGATGTGGAGGTGGGGACAGTGAATATTTTTAAAGCAGAGGTAGATAGATTCTTGTTAGGCAAGGGAATCAAAGGTTATCGGGTGCAGATGGGAATGTGGAATTCAAGACAGAAACAGATCATCCATGAACTTATTGAATGGTGGAGCAGGCTCAAGGGGCCGAATGGCCTATTTCTGCTCCTAACTTGTATGTTCGTAACCTCAGACTCCTCCTCAGTCGTGGTCAGCAGTCAAGGACCCCTCCTCCCATTCCAGCATACTCACGCTGGTTGTGGCTTTGTTTATCCTGCAACAGACAGTGCAGATTTAATGACATGGCAAATGATGCATCACAACCATTGCATACATGCATCAACATCACTCATTCTGCAGTGGCTTTCGCACGGCACATCCAATCACATAAACAATGCCAATCTTCATCTTAGCACAAAATCATTTCGTGAATGGCAGCAAGGCTGCTCACACATTCTACTGTTTTCCTTGTGCACCCTCTGCCTTAAAGATACAGAGCAAGAAAGGAAAACAATGACGTTGCTTCGCCAAGACCACTTACCCTCGCCGATCTGAACAAGTCATTGATGCCCTTGTGTCACTGCACCCATAGTCTACGAGTGACCCCACGGTTCGACACCTCTTCTGCTACCTCCATCCAGGCCGCCTTAGTGAGGTGGGAGGGTCTTCACTCTCCATCTACAGGGAAGAAGACCTCCCACCTTTCCCTGACAGCCTGAAGGAGAACCTGCAGGGAGGCATCACTGAACCGTGGGGTGGAACGCTGCCTGCTGGCTGCCATGATGTGGAGTTGGTAGTTGATTTTCACAAACTAAGGGAGGCAGAAACATTTTGATTCAAGTAAGAGCTTCAATTTAAGTTAGCCTGAAGATACTTACATGAAAGGAAGGCTGCTGATCCTTAAGGCTGCAAGCAAAGAACATTTCATATCTGTGGCGATCATGGTGCTCAGGGCAGTGACAGCGGGTTCCACCAACAAAAGGCCGCCCCCGCCGCACGATCCCATGTGTCCCCCATGCCTGCCACGGCACAGCTCATTTACATCCAGAATCGCATGTGAAACGGGAATTGCGACAGAAGCGGAAGTTATGCCAACTTCCGGTCCCGCCATCGGGAACGCCGCAGCAATTGCAAAATTCCACCCCTGCACTCCTGATTTATTGTGTGCATGTGCGAATTCCAGAAGTTGCTGTCAGTTTCAATGCAGTAATGATGGCGAACCTGACAGTTTTTCAGTCATTATCACCACAAAATCCGGGCCAATATAGTCACTGGAGAGTCTTTCTAGTCACCTGGATATTGTCATTGCTCAAGATGCCATGTTGGCCTGTATTCAGAAGACCTCAGTGTATTGCCAGAGTCACTACCTGAAATGTCGATCAATCTTTTCATTTCTCATGTGTTCAATGGCCTGCTCCTTTGTTTTTATTAAGAGCAGCATTTGCAGTGTTTTCGCTCGCTTTTAACCTCTTCCTAATTTTAACTTGTGGCCCCCAATATTTGAGCAGCTAAAGTGTGTAAATGCTGTGCAGCACATTCTGGCTATCTAAAGGGGCATTCATCTTGGCATCACTAAACAACTGATCTGGCTGGTTGAGAAGGGACATCAAGAATCGGCATCAAGTAATAATGCACTGCTGTTGATGAGAGATATCTGTGAAAATCTCATTGAAATGCACTTCAATTGAAAGTGTCTCTCTTGTGAAATGTTACACATCACAATATATATCAGCAAGACAGATGTTGACATACATAATGTCAGATCATATCTGACGGAGCACCATCACAATAAATTGTGAAACAATAAAACACCCACACTGATTTAGTGATTCCCCAAACCACAAATACATTATCAAAAATGTAACCTGTAATAAATGTATCCATTCAGATGATATTTCTGTAACATATTAAAAACACAGTAATGCAGATTTCTGTATCACACTTAAGCCAGAATGTCCACAGCTTCTTAATTGATCTTCCTACAGGCAAAGCCAGACTTCTCATTTGCAATTTTTACCAGAGAATTCATTTAAATATTGCAGAAAAAGTACAATTTGTAACTTTAAAAAAGCGCATAACTTGCACTTTGGCAGCAAAATAATACATCGGAATAGAAATTGCAAGTATACCAATTTTGCAATGGAACAGCCTGTGGCCAGTCTGTGTTGGCAACAGTACCAAATTTGTCAGACGCATTTTGCAGCTATCCTAGATGGCAGCCTAAAACGGGCATTGAGCTCCTTGAATATTTTAATGAGGGGCATATCATCTGGTTGAAGGTCTTCTCTACATAATATGTTGCCGATGAGCCGGGCAGGCATTGCATTTGTAAGTAGCCATCAATATTTCCTTTATGTAGAGCCAGAATGATGTTCCTTTAACTCTGCAGTCCTTGTGATTGCCACCCTCCATTTCTCACCCTAACCTCCCACTGAGAACTTCACCGGCAACAGGGACTTAATTTTACTGGTGGAGGTGTAACTGGTGCTGGCAGCTTGCCCCTAATATGTAGATGAAGCCCAAAGACCAAATTTTAAGCCATCATTGGATCTTTTAGCTCGTATGCATGCTGTCTCCACAGGGCTGAGTAAAGGCCTAAAAATGGGCCTAGAGGAAAACCTACCCCATTATGTTTCCCTTATTGAAATGTTGTAGTGTTTCCTTCCTGATGTCATCAATTTCTATTGTAAATGTAAACATGAAAATCATTACAGGAAGTAAACTTCTGGACAGGAATTGTCACAATCTCCACTAGACCTGCTGACTGTTTCAGAATATGCTATTTGTCGTCCGCATGCCTGACACCAGACTCTCGAAGCAGCCATTCTTCCCAGAACTCGGTCATGGCAGGAGACTCCCAGAAGGACAGCAGAAACGCTTTAGAGATGTCCTCAAAGCATCCCTGAAGAGATCAAACATCCTCGTTGACTCTTGGGAGTTCCTGACTCATGTCCATCCTAGATAAAAGCTCATTCGGGAAGGCATCGTACTCCTCGAGGAACTTTGTTGGGAACATGTGGAGGTGAAGTTGAGGCATCGGATGGAGTGCACAAACCTCTAAACTGCTCATCTACCTGACCCTCCTGTGGCAGAGTCTGCAGTTCATACATTGGACTTATCAGCCATCTCAGAACCCATCGAACCAGAGTGGAAATAAGTCATCCTCGATCCTGAGGGACATCCTAAGAGAAAAGATGCTATTTATGAAGAAAGGGACATTAAAGGAAACTCCGTCTAGCAGTCTCTCTCTACCTCTCACTGTTTCACGTCAATAATTAAATATTTAATATTGGCTGTAAAGCACTTTGAGACATCGGTGGTCATGAGAAGTGCTATATAAATGCAAGTCTTTCTTTTATTTGCATTTTCTAACTATCAACCAATGCAAGGGTAATGGCAAATGACACTTAGGGTACTCCCCTCTTGTCCCATGCTTCATGGGCCCCGCTGAAGTTCAAGATCTGAAGTGGAAAATAGAGACAAGAGATAACATGTAGAGGCAAGAATAAGTAGAAACAATTGAGAGTCTGCTTAAAGCACAAGCACTTTGTCATATTTAAGCATCAGAGTTCAATTTCAGTGAGAAGGGAACAAGGGTCGGATGGTCAAGCACTCTGTGGGTTGTGTCCTGCAGCCTCACTAGTTGCCACGCCCCTCACGTGCCCCTTACTTGCTATGACCATTACTTGTTCTTCCAGTGGATACAGTACATGGATGAACCCTCTCCCTTTTCCTGTCCTCACCTGCTCTCTCATATTGCATGCCAGCTTGTCCTGCAAAGAAGAAGGCAGTGTGTTAGTTGAAGCCTGTTGAGCTGTCTTAAGGATATACATGTCAGCCTAGTATAGTATGGGAGGTGTGTGAAAGATAGCACAAGAATGAGGAGGTGAGGCAAGTAATATTGAGGTCAGTATCCTGTGCAAAGTGTTGTATAGTGTGGAGTGAATTGTGCTCGAGTGGGAAGTGATGGAAGAAAGGGTTATGAGTGCTGGGACGACAGGGCGAAGCAAGAAGTAATAATGACACCTATATTTGTATAAGTCGGATGGAGTCAGTAGATAGGGAACAGAGTTTGGAGCAGGGACTGAAAACAATGGTTTCAGTCTTCCCAATATTTTATTGGAGGAAATTTCTGCTCATCCAGTGCTGGATGTTGGCTAAGTAGTTTGATAATTTAGCAAAAGTGGAGCAGTCAAGGGAGGTGGTGGTGAGGTACAGCTGGGTGTCATCAGCATGTATGTGAAAACTACTGCTATGATTTTGGATGGTGTCACCGAGGGGCAGCACATAGATGAGAAATAGGAATGGGCTGAGGATAGATCCCTCGGGGAACACCAGAGGTAAAGGTGCAGGAGTGGGAAGAGAAGTCATTGCAAGTGATACTCTGGCTATGATTAGATAAATAAGAATGGAATTAGGTGAGAGCAGACTCACCCAGCTGGATGACAGTGGGGAGGCGTTGGAGGAGGATGGTGTGGTTGACTGTGACAAAGGCTGCAGACAAGCTGAGAAGGATGAGGAGGGATAGTTTGCCTTTGTCACAGTCACACAGGGTGTCATTTGTGACTTTGATAAGAGTCAGTTAGGTTCTGTGGAAGGGGCAAAAACCTGAATAGATGGATTCAAACATGGAGTTCTGGGAAAGATGGGCATTGATTGGGGAGGTGACAACACATTCAAGGATTTTGGAGAAGAAAGGGAATTTGGAGATGGGACAATAGTTTGTTAGGTGGGGAGAAGGTTTTTTTTGAGGAAAGGGATGATGATGATACACTTAAAGGAGAGAGGGACAACACCTGAAGAGAGAGAGCATTTAACAATATCAGCTAACTTGGAAACCAGAAGGGGAAGTTGGGTGGTCAGCGGTTTAATGGGAATAAGGTCGAGGGAGTAGGAGATGGGCCTGATGGACACGATGAGCTGAGAGGAGGCATGAGGGGAGATATAGGAGAGGAGCTAGGAAAAGATCATATTGAATTATGAATTTTACCTGAGTCACCCTTGTCAAGTCACTGAACTTATTTCCGTAATGCAGTCATGTTCTGGGTGCAGTGCTCTTTGCTTTCACCTATTCTGCTACCTCTGTTGCCAGAAAACTTGGCTGGAGTTCCTTCCGCCATTGGCAGGAAGTAGGCTCCCACCAGCTTACCTCAATCTGCCCCTCCAATGCTCCATCTGAAAAACAGATGCCCTTCCAGTATCTCTTCTACTTGACATCTTTAATTGGCTCTTGCAGTTGATTGTTTAAACTTAAACGATGCAGTAGTTGTAGTGGTCCAGAAACACAAGGCCAATTTTCCTGTTTCTTTTTGTTCAGTGGGTCATTTACATGGCTTGGGCATCTCTGCTGCAGGCTTATCCACTGGCAGAGCTTAGCTCTGGCAGATGAGACATAACATGAAGGCAAATGCATGCCTCGTTGGTCTTCAGCTCTGGATGGAAATTGGCAGCCAGCAGGTGTCATTCGTCTGGAGCTTCTTCCGGCACGGGAGAGGGTGTGCTAAACACCAAAGAATGGCCTATCTTAAAGTCTACAGCCTTCCCCAAAGCCTCCTGCTCTCAGCTCTGGCAGTGACATCCAGCAAACGTTTGCAACAGAAATGAGTTGATAGCTCAGCAATGATCCCTGCTACTGTGTTTGAAAAGCTCCAATGGACTTCCCTTTACTACAGGTACTTGTCAAGCTCCACTGTCTCTCCCCTCTCCTGAGGAAAGTTCTGGAAATGTGAGGGCATTATATAAGAGGATCCAATCCCTCTTTTTCCTGACCTTTGCCACCAGGGAGCTGTGTATTTCCAGGGACAAGAGTCAGGAAAATCAACTATACAGTCAATTCCGTCTTACTGGAGTATTGCGTGCAGTTCAGATCACCACATTTCAGAAAGGAAATAATTGCTCTGGAGAGAGTGCAAAGGAGATTTACAAGAATGTTGCCGGGGTTGAGGATTACAGCTACGAGGAAAGATTGGATAGATTGCATTGTTTTTCCTGGAAATGAGGAGGCTGAGGGGTAACTTGATTGAAGTGTACAAAATTGTGATGGGCCTAGATAGAGTAGACAGGAAGGACCTGTTTCGCTTGGCAGGGACACAGATTTAAGATTCTTGGTAGAAGGATTAGAGGGGACATGAGGAGAAACTTTTTCACCCAGAGGGTGGTGGGTGTCTGGAATTCACTGCCTGGAACGGTGGTGGAGGCAGAAACCCTCAATTCTTTTAAAAGTTACCTGGACATGCACCTAAGGTGCTGTAACCTGCGGGGCTATGGACCAGGTGCTGGAAGGTGGGATTAGTTTTGGGTGGATAGCTTATTCGGCTGGTGCAGACAGGATGGGCTGAATGGCCTCCTTCTGTGCTGTATTTTGTTCTATGTTCTATGTTGTGTCCAGAGAAGGTGGTGGGCAACCTATATAATCTGCATAAGTAATTTATCGTGATGCAGGGTTAATGGTTAGATCTGAGCTTTATTAATCCATGTACAATAAAATATTAAGATAGAGATTTCAGTTTTAGAAGAGACTCAGTCTGGAGCAACAGACTATGTAATTAAAAATGGCAAGAGAAAAACCTGAAATGTAATACATTGTTAGAAAATAAATGATATTGAACTAAAGACCTGCTACCCGACTGGAACTCGACGGGACCCGATGTCATGTGTCGGGTCGCTCTTTCGGGCACGGGTTGGGCCGGGTCCGGGTCAGACATACACAGTAAGTATTACGTTTTGCTCTGCTGGGAAGTTGAGTTTACTAAGTGTCAAATGTTGAAAAACCTACCTGAGCTGGGAGTCCGGGACGTCAAGGAGGGAAACTCTGAGTCTGCGCAGTGAGCGAGTGAGCGTTGCTATGACGTCATCACGCTCATGCTGCAGCTTCATGCAGATTCGGAATCAGAAGGTAGGTAAAATGAACATTCTGGTGGTCGGGTCAGGCTCGGGTCGGGTCGGGCACGGGAAGAAATGGAGGGACTCGGGCCAGGTCAGGCTCGGGTCCGATGTGGTTCGGTCGGGTTCAGGTCAGGGGTTTTTTTCCTGACCTGAGCAGGTCTTTATTTTGAACAGTGCCAATACAAATCATTGTATTCAGAGCCTATAACAAAATTGCATACAATTTGGAACTATTTGTTTCTAAATGGGCATATTGTTTTGTATAGAACTGGTGTTGTGGTATACTTTTAAGGGGTGTACCTAGAACTGCTGTGCAGAACCATCACAATGATTTGTATACACTCAAGTAATCAAGTAATTGGGAGAGCCAACTGTGTAACAGCCCCGACAACCAATTTTATTTGCAGCACCTGTGGAAGAGTGTCACTCTAGAATTGGCTTTAATAGCCACTCCAGGCGCTGCTTCACAAACCACTGACCAGGCGCTTACCCATTGTCTCTCGAGATGAGGAGGCCAAAGAAGAAGACCTAGAACTGCTGTGCAGCACCAGACAGGATGTGATGTATACACTCAAGTAATCGTCAGGCAGAAGATAGGAGCAGTCCTAAAGACCAGATGTGTTAACTAGCCTCCCAGACATTGTTGTATATAGTTTCACCTCTTCAAATAAAAGAGCTCTCCTTATTGAGCTCTTTGTGTGGTTGGTGTATTTGTGTAAAGTAGAAAACACAACAACTGGAGAAAAACATAGTCAGAAAAGCACTACTGCTTTAAGGTTTGGATGTTGGGCTACAGGAAGGGGATTTTATTTCAGCAGTAACTGTTTTAGGAGTGTTCGGTGGCAGTATGGAGAAAACTTGACCTTGCATTTAATCTGTGTTATCCATAACTTAATGCTGACGCTGATGCTGGAAGTCCAAAAGTGTTCTATTTCCCAGTACTGACATCTCTCACTGTAAGGAGAATTCACCAAAGCTAAATGTTAAACATCAAAATTTCCCATTTTGTGAGGGGAAAATTGTAACAGAGCCACTGTAGTTAGTCCACTGTGTCTTGAATTATATCAAATCCACTGTCGAGTCATTGTCAATTAATTCTCATGCTATAATAGATACCCAGGACAGTCACACACGCTTTTGTATATATCCTAGACTTTGGGAAGGAACTTCACTGAAAATGGCATGATAAAGGATGGTTTTGGTGATGCTCTTGAAGATCTCAATTACTAGTTCATTACACTCTATTTCATTGCTTAATAGGAAATATTAAACTGAAGAATTGATCTAGAGGGTTTCGAACTGCTTATCATCATCTCGTAAGGCACCTACTCAGACCTTAGAACATCTCTAACATATTGATCCTCAGCTATTTTTTCAGACGCCTTTAGAAGCTGAAGAACATATTGTGGCTTAAAAGGGAATTTCATTTTTTTTATTATTGGAATGTGGGTGTCACTGGCCAGGACAATACTTATTGTCCATTTCTAATTGTCCTTGAGAAGGTGGTGGTGAGCCGCATTCTTGAACCACTGCAGTCCATGTGGTATAGGTACATCCACGGTGCTGTTAGGAAGGGAGTTCCAGTGACAGTGAACAAGTGGCGATATAGCTCCAAGTCAGATAGTGTGTGACTTTGAGGGGAACTTGTAGGTGATAGTGTTCCCATCGTCTGTTGCCTTTGTTCTTCTAAGTGGTAGAGGTCATGGGTTTGGAAGGTGCTGTTAAAGGAGTTTTGGTGAGTTGCTGCAGTGCAGGTTGTAGATGGTACACACTGCTGCCATTATGTGCCAGTGAAGGAGGAAGTGAATGTTTAAGGTGATGAATGGGGTGACAATCAAGTGGGCTGCTTTGTCCTGGATGGTGTCGAGCTTCTTGAGAGTTGTTGGAGCTGCACCCATCCAGGCAGGTAGAGAGTATTCCATCACATTCATGACTTGTGACTTGTAGATGGTGGTCAGGCTTTGGGAAGTCAGGAGATGAGTTACTCGGCACAGAATTCCCAGTCTCTGACCTGGTCTTGTAGCCATAGCATTTATATGGCTGGTCCCGTTAAGTTTCTGGTCAATGGTAACCACCAGGATGTTGATGGAGGGGGTTTCAGTGATGGTAATGCTGTGGAACATCAAGGAAAGGTGTTTAAATTGTCTCTTGTTGGAGATGGTCATTGCCTGACACTTGTGTGGCGTGAATGTTACTTGTCACTTAGTCTAAGCCTGAATATTGTCCATGTCTTGCTGAATATAGGCACACACTGCTTCAGTATCTGGGGCTGAGAGGATTGGCCTCCAACAACCACACCCATCTTCCTCTGTGTTAGGTATGACTCCAACCAGTGGAGACATTTTCCCCTGATTCCCATTGATTTCAATTTTGCTAGGGCTCCTTGATGCCACACTCAGTCAAATGCTGCCTTGATGTCAAGGGCAGTCACTTTCACCTCACCTCTGGAATTCAGCTCTTTTGTCCATGTTTCGACCGAGGCTGTAATAAGGTCAGGAGCTGAGTGGCCCTGGCAGAACCCAAACTGAGCATTGGTGAGCAGGTTATTGTTGAGTACGTGCCACTTGATAGCATTGCCGATGACACCTTCCATCACCTTGCTGATGATTGAGAAAAGACTGATGTTGCGGTAATTAGCTGGATTGGATTCGTCCTGCTTGTTGTGGACAGGATAACCTGGGTAACTTTCCACATTTGTGGGCAGCGAGTTCCAGGTCATTACCACCTGCTGCGTAAAAAAGTTCTTCCTCAAATTCCCCCTGCATCTCTTGCACAAAACCTTCAATCTGTGTCCCTTAGTCCTTATACCATTTGTTAATTGGAACAGAGTTTCCTTGTCTAACTTATCTAAGCCTGCCATAATCTTGTACACCTCTATTAAATCTCCCTTCAATCTCCTTTGTGCTAAGGAGAATAAACCCAGTTTTCACGACTGGATGTGGCATGACTGCAGAGCTTTGATCTGATATATTCATGAAAATACACTTTGCTGACTACTTCTGTTTGGTGATTAAGAGTTCTGTGTCATTTTTGGCACAATGATTTCACACCCAACTGAGCTTTAATTCCATTTTCCTCCCCTTAACCTTCCTCCATGAAAACAATGGCCTCTGCTGGGCTATTTCTTTTCCTGTGCCAATACTTCTTAAACCTCTCCCAGGTGTTCATTCTTGCACAATGATAGTGGCAATGGATAATAATTGGGGTCCCTGGATGATGCTCCCACTCTCTCTACGATGCTGAAGTTATTTTTCGTGCTCCCATTAACATCTGGTTCAGATCCACTAACTCAGCACAGAACAAATCAGCAATTGGGATAGCTTTACTTTTTATAAAGAATGCATTTCATTCTCTCCTGACGCTGACTATATCACACAAATCTGCAGTCAAGATAGCATTCTGGCAGGCTTTCTTCAGACTTCCAAAAGTCTGAGATTCTGCATAGGAGCATTCCTTAAAACGGCTGTCCCTCTAATTTTAGTACCCCCTCTCAAGGGAAGTGAATAATTCCCATGATCCCTTACTGATCTAACATGGCTGCAATCAGGACATCATCATCTCAAGAGCTGGGTTTTGAAACCCATACAGTATCACTCTCTGTAGTCTCCCCTCTCTCTATGGGCTTGAGCTGTGTCAAACCAATTCTTTGTAGGATTAGCCCAGAGGACAAAACTACCCATAATGTGGCATAAACTGGCCCTAGGCAGAAAATGTTAGAGGGACATTTTAAGATATTCTCTTTACTCAACAACAGAATCAAATTAATCTCTGCCAGACTGAAACCCCGACATTACCTTCACAGTAAAGCTCGCACTTGAAGCCAAACAGATAACTAAGCAGATTTACTTAATGGCATTCACAATGCTAGCAATTAGAGTGACCCAAATGAGAGTGGCATTTAAGTCAGGAATGAATACTTCAGCTCCAGAAATCAACTCTGAATGTAAGCCAAATATAAATGTTTTATCGCCAGTCTTTATTAACCACTAATATCATTCATTGCACATTATTAAATATTTATGAACTGATTACAAGTCTGCATTTTTACCTTTATGAAAAGTAGTTCCAATTATTGTCGTGACCAACTTTGTTTTCTGCTTATTTGTGCTAAAATTATTCGATGTATAGTTCTGTGTTTGAAGTGAATATCATGGCTGGCTGTAGTGATTGTCCATCAGTTTCAGTGTTCTGAGGTTGAAGTTCATTAGCACAGAACTGCAGAAGCAGTGAACCAAACTGTACTGAGCTATTAATCTGCAGTTGGTGAAGATTATACCTTACAATTTATATTTCATGCTCATTATGGGGATGCATGTTTCTACTGGGAAATATTTTCATTGGAAATCACAATTGAATTTTCAGTAACAGGCAACTAATCTGCAATGCCAGTTACATGTCCAGATGGTATGTTGAAAATCAACCCCATAGTGTTCAATAGAACATTTGATCATTAATGTCCATACTTATTCCTAAAACTGCCAGATGTTTCCATAACCAGATACAGCATTAATTACCAGAATTTAGAGTCTATTTCACACGTGGTCCACCCCACTTCTCTGGAGAGAAAAATACTTTCAACTTCCGTCTTGTTTTCGGCTTGTTAATTTTGTGCGTGTTTCATTGATTCATGAAAGTAGAGCTTATTAGATAACCTGCTTACATCCATATCATTCTTTTCTTGGTTTTCCAATTCAAGGATTAGCTCCTCTTTCAGCCTTTTTTTCCAAGAGGCCAGCTAATCTGATGATGTGATGCATAAATGCGATGTAATACTTGGTCAAACAGATCAGGATTTCAATTCCTCACGTATGCTGCGTTAGCTGATCTCAGACCAATAATTGTTCTCATTGTTGCCCTAATTAGGGAGATGAAAAGTCAGTCCCAGTCGGAATCCTCCTCCCATTTTCTATCCAGTTTTGAACTATGAGTGATAAACTTCAAGAGGACTTAAACAGGCTGCTGGAAAGGGCGGACAAGTGGCAGATGAAATTTAATGCAGAGAAACGTGAAGTGATTCATTTTGGTAGGAATAACAAGGGGAGGCAATATAAAATAAAGGGTATAATTCTATAATGGATGCAGCAGCCAAGGGACCTGGAGGTATATGTGCATAAATCATTGAAGGTTGCAGGGCAGGTTGGAAAACTGTGATTAAAGAATACAGATTCTGGGCTTTATAGATAGGGGCACAGAGTACAAAAGCACGGAAGTTATGATGAACTTGTATTAAACACTGGTTCGGCCTCAACTTGAGTATTGTGTCCAATTCTGGGCACCATACTACAGGAAGAATGTTATGGCATTAGAGAGGGTGCAGAAGATTCATGAGAATGATTCCAGGGATGAGGGACTGCAGCTACATGGATGGATTGGAGAAGCTGGGGCTGTTCTCCTTGGAGAAGAGATTAAGAGGAGATTTGATGGAAGTGCTCAAAATCATGAGGGGTCTGGACAGAGCAGATAGGGAGAAATTGTTCCCATCGGCGGAAGGATTGAGGTCCAAAGGACACTGATTTAAGGTGATTAGCAAAAGAAGCAACGGCGACATGAGGAAAAAGCTTTTTTTACACAGTGAGTGGTTAGGACCTGGAGTGCCCTGCCTGAGACCATGGTAGAGGCAGATTCAATCGGGGCTTTCAAAAGAGAATTGGATAATGATCTAAAGAGGAAAAATTTCCAGGGCTACAGGGAAAAGGAGAGGAGTGGAATGAGATGAATTGCTCTTTCAGAGAGCTGGCACAGACATGACTGGCTGAATGGCCTCCTTCTGTGCTGTAACCATTCTATGATTCTATTCAATGTTTCTATGACACTGGCGCTCGCATCCCTGGAGGTCCATTTTATATACCTGAAAGCCAGGTAATTCTGTGCACAAAATGAACTAATTTTGCCGTCCTTAAAGTGTTAATGATTTCCAGTTCCTGCGTGTGTAATACATGAATTGCACGGGCTGTGTGATGGTTAATGTGATAGATATCAGAAAATGCTAATTCCTCTTTTTGGAGCAGACAGTGAAATAATATTCTGCATTCAAATAATTTAATACATTTACTGATGTTAACCTTGCTATCATCCCTACATATTAAAATTGCATACTCACAGGAACTTCTCGAAAGAGCCATTTGATGACTATGTGATTGTTGATAATACTTAAGACCTGTTGGGAGCATTTGTTCCCAGACACTTTAGGTGCTGAAGAACCTCTGAAGTGAACAAGTTGGGGTCATGCGTTACAACGCTAGCTTAGCCTGTCTTTAACATAAGATGTCATCTTGGTAAAGGAGTTGAAGTGTGTGCAAGGAATGGTGCCCTGAGGATCATTAAGGCTCTGATTGCCAATCAAATTAACTGCTACCACTCATTAAAGAGACTGCATGCTATTTTGCTGGCAAGCATCGTAATTAATGATCTCGCCTAACAGCGACCATCTGAATTGGAGTAAAGAAGTTGTTGCTGAGGATGTTGAGTGCTAATGAAAGCCATGCTCAGCTTTCATTATTTACTTTCTGCTGGAGGTCGATTGACTACTGTATATTTTGAAAAGGACTTTTGCGACATATCAGGACACTTTGGCCAGAATCTTCCCGGCCTTTGGAGGTGGCTTTGATGGAAGGTAGGTGTCGAAATTTAGATCATAGCATGTCAGGTTGGGTCAGGTTGGCTTGCTGGCGCATTGCCGCTTCCATGAAGGCTTGCAGTAGCAACAGCCACCCACCCTGATTAAAAGGGCAATTAGCCCTCGTTTTTTTCATTGCAATGAGACTTTACGAATGGGCCCCCACACTCTGTCAGCACCTCAACAACTCAGCTGAGGAGGCTTCACAGCAGGAGGCATTGTCTAAAGAAATTGACATCCAGTCAGCATTATAAATGGGGAAAGCAAAAAGGAAAATTCCTAACATAGCCAAAGACCTGGCATTAAGGATTCATCATTCTGAGATGGATGACCAACAAAAGTTGGAGGTGATACTTTTGTGTGGTTTGTGCCAGCATAAGCTGCCAGGTTAACTGGGCTGCACAGACCACTGCATTGAAGGATGCACCCGGACATGGGATCCACTTATTCAGTGGTAAGGTGTAACACAGAAGAGGAGCAACAGGGCCAGCAGCATATCCAGCCACAGGCAGGAGAAGGCCTCAGAGGGATTGGCCAGGGGCAGGAGGTAGAAAAAGGCGTAACCCTCACCAGACAGTCTCGCGACAATGGATCAACTTTTTTGACCTATTGGAGCAGCTGTGCCGCAAAAGGCTTCGCCTCTCATTGTAGGTGGTTGTGGGCATATGTGGACTTTTGGATGAGGATCTCAGGCCTCAAATTGCAAGTGGACATCCAGTGCCTGTAGCAGTGAAAGTCACAGTCGCCCTGAAATTCTTATACTTCTGGCTCCTTCTGGGCCTCAGCCGCGGGCATATGTAGAAATTTCACAATCAGCCGCCCGTAACTACGTAACAATGGTGACGTATGCCCTGTATGTGAGTGCATCTGACAACTTTGCATTTTACACAAATGTGGCCAGTCAGGCCCAGAGGGCTGTAGGGTTTGCCTCCATGCCAGTTTTCCCTCAGGTGCAGTGGATGGTAGACTGTACCCATGTGGCCAATAAGGCACATTGTATTAGTCGGCAGCATTTGTGAATAGGAAGGGCTTCTACTTCTTCAATGTGCAGCTTGTCGAGTAGTAGAGCCATAGAGTCATTAGGGTATAGAAGAAGGCCATTTGGCCCATCAAGTCAATGCTGGCTCTCCATAGAGCAATCCAGTCAGTCCCATTCTCCTACTTTATCGCCATAGCCCTGCAAGTTTATTTCTCCGAAGTGCCCATCCAATTTCCTTTTGAAATCATTGATCATCCCCACTTCCACCACCCTCCTAGGCAGCAAGTTCCAGGTCATTACCACTCACTGCATAAAAAAAGATCCCCCTTGCATTTCTTGTCGAAAAACTTAAATCTTTGTTCCCTAAGTCCTTGTACTATAAGCTAATGGGAACAGCTTTTCTTTGTCTACCTTATCTAAACCTGTCACAATATTGTACACCTCTATCAAATCTCCCCTCAATCTACTTTGCTCCGAGGAGAACAACCCCAGCTTCTCCAACGTAACCTTGTAGCTAAAATCCCTCACACCAGAACCATTCTTGGAAATCTTCTCTGTACCCTCTCAAGGACCTTCGCATCCTTCCTAAAATGTGGTGAACAGAACTGGATGCAATGGTCTAGTTGGGGCCTAACCAGAGATTTATAAAAGTTCCGCATAAACTTCCCTGATTTTGTACTCAGTACCTCTATTTATGAAGCCCAAGTTCCCATATGCTTTGCCAACTACTCTCTCAATATGCCCTGCCACCTTCAAAGATCTATGCACATGCATCCCCAGGTCCCTCTGTCCCTGTACACTATTTAGAAATGTGGCATTTAGTCTATATTGCCTCTCCTTGTCCCTTCTGCCAAAATGCATCACCTCATGCTTCTCTGTATTAAATTGCATCTGCCACTTGTCTGCCCATTCTGCTAGTCTATCTATGTCCTGTTGCAGTCGCTTGGTATCATCCTCACTGTTTTCCATGCCTCCAAGTGCAGTATCATCGACAAAGTTTGAAATTTTATTCTACATTCCAATAGTCAAGTCATTTATATATATCAAAAAAAGCAGTGGTCCCAGCACTGACCCTTGGGGAACACCATTGTCTACCATCCTCCAGTCTGAAAAACAACCATTTATCATGAGTTTCTGTTTTCTATCCTTTAGCCAATTTTTTATCCAAGCTGACACTGACCCTCCTATTCCACAAGCCTCAGTTTTGTTAACCAGCCTTTTATGTGGTATGCGACCACCGCAAGAGATCCCTCTAAGTGTGTGCAAGGATCCCTGGTGTTTGCCATGATTCTTACATCCTGAGGTAGTCTCAGGTGCTTCCACTGTTCACACCACCACGGAGCCTCCGTGGGTGCTTCCTGGATGACAAGGATGACTCATGACACCAGTATGGAACCCCACAGCAGAGGCACTTCAGCGATATAACTGCTGCCATGCCAACTATTTACAATCTATATAAATGACTTCGGTGAGGGGACCAAGGTTGCCAAGTTTGCTGATGACACAAAGATAGGTAGGAGAGTAAGTTCTGAGGAGGATATAAGGAGTCTGCAAAGGGATTTAGATAGGTTAAGTGAGTGGTCAAAAATTTGTCAGATAGAGTATAATGGGGGAAAATATGAATTTGTCCACTTTCACAGGAAGAATAGAAAAGCAGTATATTATTTAAGTGGAGAGAGATTGCAAAACTGTGGTACAGAGGAATCTGGGTGTCCTGGTACGTGATTCACAAAATACTAGTGTGCAGGTATAGCAAGTGATTAGGAATGGAATGTTGTTGTTCATTGCAAAGGGAATGGAATATAAAAGTAGGGAAGTTTTGCTACAGTTGCACAGGGCATTGGTGAGATCACATCTGGAGTACTGCGTACAGTTTTAGTTTTGTTCTCCTTACTTAAGAAAGGATATCATTGGATTTGAAGCAGTTCAGAGAAGGTTCACTCGACTGATTCCTGGGTTATCTTATGAGGAAAGATTGGACAGGTTGGGCCTGTATCCATTAGAGCTTAGAAGAATGAGAGATGATCTTATTGAAACATAAGATCTTGAAGAGACATTATAGGGTGGATGCTGAGAGGATGTTTCCTCTTATAGGAGAGACTAGAACCAGGAGACACAGTTTCAAAATAAGGGGTCTTCCTTTTAAGACAGAGATGAGAAGTTTTTTTCTCTCAGATGGTCGTTAGTCTGTGGAATTCTCTTCCCCAGAGAGCAGTGGAGGCTGGGTCATTGAATATTTTTAAGGCTGAGTTAGATAGATTCTTGAATGACAAGGGAGTAAAAAGCATAGGGGATAGGCTGGAAAATAGAGTTAAGGCCACAATCAGATCAGACGATGATCTTATCAAATGACAGAGCAGGCTTGAGGGACCGAATGACCTACTCCTGCTCCTAATTCATGTGTTCATATATTCTTGCTCTGACAAAGGAGATGCCTGTGGCTGTCCTCTTCTGGAATACGGAGCTCATGAGGGCTCCACCACTGACTGGCCCACCTGCATTTGTGCAGTGGCAGCCTTAGTCAAGGGGGCTTTCAGGCAGCGCGTGCGTCTCTGTCAGAGGGGCCAAGGGGGGGAGGTTGATGACCGTGGGGTGCCACGAGAATGCCCCCCATCACCAGTAGACTTGACTGCCTGTGCCCTTTCAGGTCACACCTGTAACTGGCTGCTAATGAGGAATAGCAGAGCACCTGGCTGCGCTTCAATGCTGCTGTGTGTCATCACTGCAATGGAAAGATCAATACTGCTGGATGTTACAGCAATACTGTGCAGGCCACTTCACTGTTCCTGCATCCACTCGATGGCCTGGTGTATATGAGTCTCCATGAGGGTGGCCACTCTTTCAATGGAGGTACTCATGCACTCATTCGACTGAGAGATGGTGACACTCATGACATGGATGGATTCCTCCACCTTCTGCCCAAGGGTGTGCACTGCCTCCACAAGCACCCACTCTGTGCATACCCGCTGAGGCTCAGCTCCTCCGGCAAGCTGAGCATGGCTGGTGCTGTCCTGTGACATGCTCCTCACCTTGTACCAACCATTCTGCATGCGAGCGCAGACCCACAGAGGTGTGTGTATGTGTGCTAATGAAGGGTGTGCTTGGCTCCTGTGACGGCGCGTTGTCAGAGTGTCGCTCACCCTCTGAGGCCTGGGCTGCCTTCTCTGCTACCTCCTCCTCTTTGTCCAGCATTGGCCCTGTGGTTTAGGGAAGACATCAGTTAGTGAAGCTTGCATCCCTCCATTGCTCTTTCTGCACAGTTCTAACTAATTTTCAAATGGGAATATATGGATACAAATACAATGATTATCCAGTTGTCCCAAGCCTGTGGCATGATTTAGCACCCCGAGATCACACTTGGCGACTGCCTGTCATGCTGAGGCCCTCCCAATCAGCATCAGGACTGAGATTAGGGCTACACCAGCCCCAGTGTGGCATCTGTCCTGGGGGTTGTGTGCTCTCTTCTTCTCAAAGTGAGGAACAGGGGTGTCGTGATGAATGGGTTCCCATCTGCACCTGAAAAGACATTGCTCCTTGTAACACTTGTCAGGGCATTAATGTCATGGTGTCATTCTCACATCTTCCATGACTGCCCATGGTATGAACACATCAAATGGCCACAGAGGGGACCAGGGCACACAAGTTCCAGTATTGGTGGGACTTGTTATCAATGAAGCATTGCAGTGCAGAGGGCTGTTGCACTTTCCAAACCTTCAAGTGCACCACTTATGGATTTCATGCCACTTACCTTCCCAGAGCTCAGCAGGTCATTGAATCTTGTCTGGCACTGAATCCATGTCCTCCTTACTACACTGTGCCTCGACACCTCCTGTGGCACCTCCACCTATGCTCACAGTACTCCAGGTGTGGTTGATCCTTGGCTTTGTATAGCTGAAGCATGACTTCGATTCTCTTGTATTCTAGTCCTCTCAATATAAAGTCCAGCATTCCATTCGCCTTTATTATTTTCTGAACCTGTTCAGGGCATTTTAATGATCCATGTATTTTGGCCCCCAAGTCTCTTTGGACCTCCATTGTTTCTAGCTTATCACCATTTCAAAAGTACCCTGTTCTGTCCTTTCCAGGTCCAAATTGAGTGATCTCACATTTGCACACATTGAAATTCATTTGCCACAGTTTTACCCATTCCCTTAATCTATCAAATCTCTGTTATTTTATGCTTCCATTGTTACGATCCCATTAGGGACCATTAACTTTCTAAAAAAGAACGTTGAATTCCCAGTTATTACTGAAAGAATTACACCACAAGATTTCACATTTTTAACAAGAAACTTTACTGTACAAGAGTTAAACAAAGCAAAACACTGCAAACATAACAGTAAAATTTTGAAACACCTATATTTGAAACTTAAAATCTTAACAGAACATGAAGACAAATACTTTAAACTCTAAATCTCAACAGAACACACCTGCTTGACTGTTACTTGCACCCCAATAATTCCCCTATACTTTATAGGAGCTTGGCGATTTGTTCACTTCTCCTGGAACCAATCCAAAGTGTATCACAGCTCTTAGGAATTCACTTCAATTTCCTTATTTTCTCAGCTGTCTTCTGAGGTATGAGATCACCTCCCAGATCTGGACTTCCCAGCTTGAGCACGGGCCTCTTTGATGGTCTCTTTGCTCCTGAGTCCAGCTGCTCCCAAAGCCAACAGCTTTCTCTGTGACCAACAGCCTGTTTGAAGCCAACAGCTTTCTAAAAGCCAACTGCTGTCCAAAAGTCAACTGCTTGTCTGTCAGCCAACACACAGATCAAAACACAAACAGGCACCCCCTGCATCATATATCTCCATAGCATATGGGATGTCCCAGATAGCAATTTAAGCTAATTACCTCCAACTCCCAAGACATCTATTTGATTTCTGATATCCACATGAATAATTGATATTGCTAACAATGACGGAGCAATTTGTTCTAGATGTTTTGGTTCCAATTGCCCAACTAAACAAGCCCACCGGTGGTTTTATGGCTCTCACCTCTCTAACCCTGTCTCTGTAAGTACTCATGGAGACATTTTTGAACTTTAAATCTTGGGTGGTCTGCAACCTTTTGAAATTCTTACAGCTACGTATTTAATTTCCCGAGACTAAAAGTGACCTCTAAAATATTAATATAAGCCATGAACCAAGTGACCTAACACCATCTTCACTGCTAACAATACCGCCTATCTTTTTGTCATCGGCAAATTGGATATGCGTCTTTCTATCAGATTATCTAAGTTGTAAATTAATATAGTAAAGAGTTGATGCCTCAAATAGAGTTCCTGATGACGCCATTAGTGATATCCTGCTGATTAGAGTACAATTATCCCTACTGTCTGTCTCCTGTGCTCAGCCATTTTCTTAACCAGTTCAATAATCGGCCTGTAATTCCATGAGCTTCAACTTTATCTAATTGTAATCTTTATCAGATGCCTTCTGTAAGTCCATATAAATAACATCCATACATATTCCCCTGTCCACTATTTTAGTCACATCTTAAAAACATGTAATCAAATTTGTCAGCCATGACCTACTGTTTACAAATACGTGCAGGCTCTCTCAGATCAACTGAACATTTTCAAGGTGTTCAGTCATTCTAACCTTAATTTTAGACACAAACAATTTTCCGACAACAGATGTTAGACTAACTGGTCTATAACTGCCTGTCAACTTTCTTATATAGCAGAGTGGCATGCATAATTTTTCAGTCTAAAGGAAAAGTTTCTGAATTGAGAGAACTTTGGAAGGTTAGATTAGGGCATCTACAATGCCCACACCTATTTCCTTTAAAACTCTGGGATGGAAATGATCTGGTCTGGAGGATTTGTTGCTCTTCAGTGCCAATAATTTCTTCATTACTGTTACCTTGCTTATGTGAATTTTGTTGAATCCCTGTCCCTGATTCAATAATAGTTTCCATGACCCAAGACGAGTGCATGAAGGAGCTGCACTTTATCAAGTAGGTTGTCACAGAGATCATTGAGCAAACCACTGGGGTACCAAAGCAAAGGTTTAGATGCATTGCCTCATCAGGAGGTGCCCTGCAGTACCCGGCCAAGAAGCTGTTCACATTCATGGAGGATGCAAGTAGTGCAATAGAAGCTGATTGGGCTTCCATTGCAGCACTTTGTCATTCCATGGAAGCTGCAATGACTACGGTGGAAGTTACAATCTCCTTCATCAGAAGCTGCATGATGTTGGGCTCCACAGGTTACTGGATGGAATGTAGGAAATGGGCTTCAGATTCTTTGTCAAGCCACGGGCCAAGCTGGAGGCAGACTTCTCCATCCCCTTAGCCATGATTTGTAAGCTTTCAGGCAGGCTCTCCATTGCACCAAATACCCATCACCCATAAGCTTGACCCTGCAACGTCCTCATCTGAACCCTCTACAGCAGAACTAATATGCCACCTTGTCCATTGGCAAGGTGGTGCCTCTTCTACCTAGCGTGTCTGCTGCCCACTCATGCCTGGTGCTTCCACTTTGAGGATTCCTTTTCTACCCTAACCTTTAAGGTATGCATGGTGTTATTCTCTGAGTACCCGTGATAGTGGTAATGATTGAAGCAGTGCCAGCTTCCTCACTCTCCTTCTCCTCCATCTTCTCCTCTTCTTTTGGGGTTGAAGTGGGTCTTCCTTCTCTTCCAGTTCCTCTGTCATGTCGTTGAATTTCTTGCAGCGCTAGAGCCGTATCCTGCGGGGAAGGGCTCCTGCCTGTGATCTCTTGGATGGTGATATTCCATGTCCACCACATTAGCTGCATCTATGGCTTCCTTCCCCCACTGCAGCTATAGGATATTCCTCCTCTGCTGGACCATCTCTACCAGGACCTACAGTGCTGTGTCCAAGAAACTGTGCACCCTCTCCCATGGTCCCTGAGGCATCCTGAAACATTCCATTGTGTGTTAACCAGTGCACTCCACACCTTAAGTGGAAGTGGGTAAATGGCAGCCACATATATCACTCCATAAAAGTCGCTCCTAATCAGCACTTGAGTGCTAAATATGCAGATGTCTATTTTAGCACCTCCAGGCATGCTTAAATCATGGTAATCGCCAATTAACCCCAAAATTGCAGGCCAAAACCTGACTTTTAAACAGGTATGTCTTATTAGCATAGCAGGCACTTAGCACCTGTTTTCACAATTCCCCCAAAATAATCCCCATTATCTTTCCATCATTTTGAGTTGGAGTAACTGGGAGCTGAAGTACTGATACTAACACAATGTGTAGGCATTAATGCTATTTACATAATTACACTACACGAGTATGGTAGTGTAATGGTTATGCTGCTGTACTCTTAATCTGGAGACCTGGACTAATAAATCCAGGGACATGAGATCAAATCCTGTCAGTTTGTGAATTTGAGTTCCACTTAATTTGAAAAATAAGGAAATGAATCTGAAAGCTAGTATCAGTAATGGTGACCATGAAGCTAACAATTTATTGTTAAAAACCCAACTGATTCAGTAATGTCTTTTAGGGAAGGAAATTTGCAGTCCTTACCCAGTCTGGCCTCCATGTGACTCACCACCCACAGCAATATTGTTGATTCCTGACTGACCTCTGAAATGACCTATCAAGCCACTGAGTTATATGAAACCACTACAAAGAAATATGATGAGAGTAAAACCTGATGGATCACTCGTAGAATCATAAGATCATATTATGGTTACAGCACAGAAGGAGGCCATTCGGCCAATCGTGTCCATGCCAGCTCTCTGCAACAGCAGTTCACCTAGTCCCACTTCCTCGCCTTTTCCCCCATAGCTGCGCAATATTTTTCTCCTCAGATAATTATCCAATTCTTTTTTGAAGGTCTCAATTGAACCTGCTTCCACCACACTCTCAGGCAACGCATTCCAGATCCTAACCGCTCGCTGCGTAAAAAAGTCTTTCCTCGTGTCACAGTTGCTTTTTTTTCAATCACCTGAAATCGGTGTCCTCTGGTTCTCAATCCATGCACCATTGGGAAGTTTCTCCCTATCTACTCTGTCTAGACCCCTCATGATTTTGAAAACCTCTATCAAATCTCCTCTTAATCTTCCCTTCTCCAAGGAGAACAGTCCCAGCTTCTCAAATCTATCCATGTAACTGCAGTCCCTCATCCCTGGAACCATTCTCATGAATCTTTTCTTCCCCCTCTCTAATGCCATAGCATCCTTCCTAAAATTGTGGTGCCCAGAACCGGACATGTTGTGGTTGAACCAGCATTTTATACAGGATCATGATAACTTTCTTGCTTTTGTACTCTATGCCCCTATTTATAAAGCCCAGCATCCTTTTTGCTTTATTAACAACTTTCTTAACCTGCCCTGCCACCTTCAATGATTTGTGCACACCCCCAGGACCTTCTGCTCCTGCACCCCCTTTAGAATTGTACCCTTTATTTTCTCTTGCCTCTTCTCATTCTTCCTACCAAAATGAATCACCTTACACGCATTTTCGACCTAGACATCAGAATCAAATATGGCACAACCAGCCTAGTAGATCCTGTAAAGACCTCATTGGCATCTGGGGATTTGTGCCAAAGTTGGCAGTGCAGTGCCACAGACTAGTCAGGCAACAGTTCATTGTACAATTCTGTGAGTATGACTATACTAGTGTTCCCACCAGCAGGACAGACCCAACAACAGTTGTATATTGTCAGGAGGGAGTGGCCCTGGGAGTCGTCAATATTGATTCTGGCTCCCATGAAGTTTTTTGCATCAGGCCTAACATGGGCAAGGAACCTCCTGCTGATTATGACATACTACCCTTCCTCAGCTTATGAATCATTGTTCCTCCATGTCTATCACCACTTAGCAGAAGCATTGAGGGTACCAAGTGTACTCTGGTTGGGGGACTTCATTGTCTATCACCAAGAGTGGCTTAGTAGTACTAACACAGACCAAACTGGTGAGACTTAAGAACATAACTGCCAGACTGGGCTACGACAGGTCGTGAGAGAAACGCCTGTTTGACCTTGTCTTCACCAATCTACCTGTCGCAGTTGCATCTGTCTATGACAGTATTTATAGAAGTGACCATCGCATAGTCTCTGTGGAGACAAAGGGCTAAATTTTACACCCCACCGAAGAGTGGGAAAGTGGCGGGAGGGTGGCTTAAAATGGAGCGGGAGGCTCCAGGAGCCCTTCCCAACCCACTCCCGCCTCCACAGCCACTTTACGCAGGGCGGCAGCAGTGAAAAATGGCCCGTCCACTCCAGGCCAATCAAGGCCCTTAAGTGGCCACTTAACAGCCACTTAAGGGTCTTCGCCCACCTTCACAGGGATTTTACCGTGGCTAGTTGGACAATCGAGGCCCAAGAGAAGCTGCCTGACAAAAGCAGGCGGCTCTCTGATGGCCCGGGTGGGGGGCTCATGATTGGCCACCCTGCACCTGATGGAGTGTCATCCCCATTGCCCCAACCACCCCAACATGCCCTCTGTTCCCCCAATCCGCCACCCCTATCTTGCCAAGGCCCGACCGATCACCACCAGCGAGGCAACCAAAATTTACCTTTGTTCCGGGCTCCCCAACGTCGTCTTCTTCAAACTGGGCTGTAGTCCCAGCAATGGCCACCGCTCCCAGTGGTGCTGCTGGGACAGGTAGCTGCTGGCCAGCTCATTGGCCGGCCGCTCTATTAGGCAGGACTTCCTACCTCAAGTGGGTGGACATCCCATCTCACACCAGTTAAAGCCCTTCGACTCGCAAAATGCGGGTCGGATCCCCAGGCGAGGCAGAAGCAGGTTTGCCACCAACCTTTCAGTCGGTGGCCGGCTCCCGTCTGCTCAGGGTTAAATCCCGGCCAAAGTCTGTCTTCACCAGGCATCCGACCCTGGTTCAATCAGCAGTGTGAAGAGCCTGCCAGGATCAGCATTGGGCTAACCTAAAAATGAAGTGTTAACCTGGTGAAGTTACAACAGCACTACAGAGCTGTGCAATCCCACAACCAACAGATCATATCAGCTCTTCAGTCTTGCAACATCCAGCTGTGAATTGTGGTGAACAATTAAACAACTAATAGGAAGAGGAGGCTCCATGGACATGCCCATCCTCAACAATGACAGCCCAGCACATGAGTGCAAAAGACAGGGCTGAAGTGTTTGCAACTACCTGCAGCCAGAAGTGCTTGGTCGATTATCCTTCTCTACCCCCTCCTGAGGCCTCCACCCTCACAGATGCCAGTCTTAAGCCAATATGATTCACTCCACTTAATATTGAGAAACAGCTGAGTGCTGTTATATAGAAAAGGCTATGGGCTCTAACAACATCCCAGCTGCAATGCTGAAGACCTCTGCTCTAGAACTAGCTGTGCCATTAGCCAAGCTGTTCCAGCACAGCTACAACACTGGCACCTACCTGACAAAATGGAAAAGTACCACAAATTTTTAAAGCAAATCGTATGAATGTCCCTGGTAAGCAACAGCAACCTTCCACTCTGCTCTACTCATGATACTTGTGGTGTCTGAAGATCATGAATACACATCACAAACTTCTTGCCAACCTAAATAGCAGGGTGATCTATTCCCTATTATTCATTGGGAAAGGAAAACAAAACTTGGTCTTTTTCTTGAGCCGTCAGATCAATACAAAATACTGTTTGACAACTCTGAATCGTCCAACAATATTTCTTTCCACCAGCACTTTTTTTTTACAGTTCCAATTGTCTTTGACTTTTCCCTTCATTTGTATTAATCATTTCTCAACTATAAAGCACGCTGGAATCACCTTTTTCATGTTCCTATCAGACATGTTTTCTTCTGCTAATATTTAAAAGTCAACCCATTAAAGAGAAGCAAGGAAAGCATCATTAGGAAACAAATGATCGTCCAACTCAACATAACTAACCCTGCAGAAGATCTGTGTGTGTATGTGTGTCTCATACACACACAGCATATATACATGCACTGACAGAGGCACATTGCTACAAAGAATTTATTAGTTGAATCCATGTATCTTTAATGGCAGGCACATTAATAAATTATCTAGAAGTGTTGTCGTAATCCTCAATACACATTATGTGAGTTTTTTTCATATTGAAACTCTTGAAACCCTGCTATTTATATACAAAGTAAAGTTTACAGGCCTGAAGATTCTATTCTCTTTGTGGTGTCATCTCCAGGGTCTTTTTTAAAGACATCAAAGTACATAATTTAGAGAAAACGAAAGAGACTTTTAGGAGTCCAAAAAAGGTTTTTGATGTAGTTGAATCAATAGCAATCTTGGAACCAATATAAATGACTATACTCAGTATTCTTGGTATTGTGCTTTGAACATATTATACTGACTGTAGCCTTTGTCACAGTATCTAATTCCTGTGTGAGATCTATTGTAATCACTGTACCTTAGTGTATTCAAGAAACATATTTTATGCTGCAACTGTATTTCATTACTGCATAAAGCTCATGGTTCAATTGAATAGGATGACAATAAAGCACAAACTAGTTTGGATAATGCAAAATAATGTTAGGGAACAGACTTGGTCATGGATAGCACTGGTGCTGAGCCGTTCAATGTAACAAACTAAAGCTATTTGGAACCAATGGAACAAAAATTCTTTGTAATTTATGATGTGTTAGGAAAACTGCAGGAATGCAGGATTTTGAGATGCGTGCTTCCAGAAAGTGATTTGGTTGGCAGAAGTTGAAAAGGAACACCCAATCACAGTACAGTAATAATGATTATTGAATACTTCTCAAGTAGCGAATAAGTTGCTTTTAATTTGAATCAATTTCAAAAAGTTCAAGATTCCCATTGTGGAGCTTGCAATATTGATGTCATCTGTGTAGATAACTGTGGAATTGCTAATATACCCTAAATCTCATAATTTCTATCACTGTTCACCCCTTTTACATTCAGTTTAACTTTACAACAGAGGACAGAATCATCTTCAATCCTGTGATAACTGACAATTTAAGAGAACCGTTAAACAAATTCATAACAATTGTGTTTTTAAAATACCGTTTGCAATACTGGAATTATCAAAGAAGGCCATTGAAGAAGATAGTTTAGATGGATTCAATGACAACTGAAAGCATTTCTGGGAGAAGTTGAGTAAATTGCTGAGAAAGCTGGGCTAATGTGTGAAGGAAGACTGGACTTGTTGCCATGCACCTTTTATTTGTTACTGGAAATTGTAACCTCAATTTTAACCCACCCCACGCACCAGAATGCCACTTCTGCCATGATTCCACCTGACACCAATTTAACTCCTGGGCTTCAAGCGGCTATCAAGTTCAAATGATGCAAATAGGATTCATCTACAAAGCTGGAAGGTTACACATTAGATCCCTGTGAATTGATATCAGTTGGGATGGAGATAAGGTTCAGAGAGGAGGAAAGCATCAGACAGTGTGGACTCCTGTGGTGCCAGTAAAATGGATATGATGAGATCCAGCCTAATCTAACCTCATTATCTGGGCTTACAAATGGAAAATGAGCAATTAGTCGAGGTACCAGAGTGCTTGTGAGGCCATTGTGAGTCAGTGGCTTTCAGCAGAGGAAAGTAATGCCAAATCGTAGAGCAAAATAATAAACCAAAAAGCAGCCGTGGAGCTTTCCCCTGACTTATGGAGAACTTTGCACTGGGCTTTGCGATTAGGCTTTTGTATGAATGACTTAACACCAAAGCACAGTGTGTGACATTTTCCATTTAGTCTTTGTCACCATATAAATTAGATTTGTAGCACCACAGTGCACAATCAACGTGGCTGTACAGCAAGAACAATTTCTTGCCTTTCTGATCAGCTGCTTTGTTATCGCGATACTCAGCAGATGTTCTTATAAGTACTTCATGTTTTACTGTTGTCGAGAATAACACTGGCATATGTTTTCACTTCTGCCTGTGAAGGCACCATGATAATGAACTATTATTTTATTACCAAATAAGTCCTTGCTGAGTAGTCTGACATAACAGCAGACCACATGTCATGGAGTTATTTAGCATGAGTTTGGAATATTCATTAGAGATTTAAAGACATTAAAAACAAGACTGATATGGTGGAAAAATCAGTAATTACACCAACAGCAAAAGAGAAGTCTCTTCTATTTTCTTGTACTTTTTCTTTGCTCGCTCTGTGACAAGCTTCAGTGAACTGGAAAATTGGATACATCAGTGTGAGCTTGTCCCTTTGGTGCACTTCCAACTGATTTGTTATAATTTCCTGTTTTTAGTATTTTAGTTCTGGTTTGAAACAGTTTTAAAGAGCAAACTGTCCTAGGTACCCAAGAAAAAGGGCAAAGCTGTACTTTGCAGCAATGAAACAGTCCATCACTATAGAGCTGAAAATAAGGCATTGCATGCTGCATGCCCCAGGGTCTGCACCCAAGCACACTGGATTGCCTAAGTCAGTGAATATTGGAATATCATTCAAGTCACAGTGTATGCCAGGAAAGGAACCCACATGATTTTCTGGTGTTCTCTGCATTGAGGCGATCCAGTGCATCTGGGCACAAGAAAATCTTCCCTCTTAATCCTACTATCAGCAGGCTTTACAACAACATTGATGACACTTCGCAAATAGTCTATCAGTTTCAAATTGCTTTTGGATGCCCTGAAGATATGAAACATACCATGTAAATGTACGTTCTTTTCTTTCTTTTAGAATCCAACCTTGGTATAACAGAACCATCTTGAAACATAGTAGTGGTGGGATATCTCTATAGTGCCAACTCCAGTGTAAACCTGCCAGATTTGCTCTGCGTAGCATTCCAGATTATCCAGTTTTTTTTTAATTGATCCTACCTGGGCATTGGCCTTAGTCAGTCTGGTAGGTTAACACTGGAGTTTCCATGAGCTGCTAATTAAGACCCATACTTCAGGAATTGATGGCACAAACATCCCAGAAAAAGTTTGGTTTCTTGCCTTTTTTTCTACCCTTTTGAGCCTTGGTGGTGTCCTGCTCTAATGACCCTTGATTCTTGACCTAGCTTTCTCAATTGAAAACAAAAACACCTTATGCAAAGCACGTGGCCAAATATATCAAAGAACAACACAGAAAGTCACCAACTTTTGACGTGGAATTGATTCCACACACATCAGACATTGCCACAGCCAAAACTACTTCCTCTATGTACACTAAAAATGGGAAGAAATTTCACATAGCTGGATCCTGACGCACTGAAACAGAATGAGCCAGCTGTTAGCACAGCAACTTACATCCAACACGTTCTGCAGAGATTTGTGTGCCAGTAGTACTACAAACAAAGCGAATGACCCAATTGATACAGTTCAATAATCAAATTTCCTCAAAACTTGTGTACATGTATTACACCTACTCCTGCTCCTATTCCCTATGATCAGATACCTCCACAGTACAATTGTACAGTACTCTGCTTTACAGGAATAGAAGGGAATCATAAAACAACACTTCTATGTGGTAGGTTTACCTACATTGCATAACCTCAGGGTCATCCCCAAATTATTCTGATCCCAAAAGCTCAGTAGCCTGTAATGTCCTGGTAATTTTTGGCACCAATGACAACATTAGAGTGGTGTAGTGCCTATTTTTGGCAAGGAAATGTGCACATAACTGATTTACGCTGAAACATCGGTCTATGCAAATTTCCACAATCGCTTATGCCGCTTCTGGGATATGGCCATCAACTGATAAACTACCAATGCTGTTCACTTACACAGCTCACCCTCTCCATGCAAAAGAAGAGTTCATGCAAGCTTTCTTCATTTATGTCAATAATGCCCTGACATAGATTTACATTCATATATTTAGGTGCAACGTAGCATAAAGTCACCAGCTATTGACTTTACTGAGATTTATGGAGTTGGAAAGCGACTTTTTTAAACATGTATTTTATGGAGTCCTGAACTATAATAAATCAATGTGCTCTAAGTCTCAGTACTCCCGATGTTTTTCAGACCACCCCCTGCCCAAGCCCCACAGCTTCCACCATGAATTCAGCACAAAGCAGTTGAAATGCCCATCCCAATGGACATTTATATTTCTGTATGGTAATGGAAGAGGAAGAGGAGCTGCAGAGAGACAAGAGACTTGAAAAGTGAGGCACCAGGGCAAAAGACCACAGACTGACTTTATATGGCTCCCCTTTCATTGGCTGGTTTCACGCTGTTTGTACATTTTTGCCTTTGGCAAATTAATTCCACAGGAAATTTGGGTACAAGTGTTAATCAACAGAGAAACCAGCAAAGGTTTTGGGATTATTTTGATGGAAGTGGGATTGAGCAATTTCTGGCTCATTGTTCCAGGTCCATGCTGAACCATGACAACATCCACAATGTCATCCTATACTCTTGTAAGTATCCTGGAGTAAAAGTGTATAGCAAAAAGGAGGTGTGTGCCCTTCCCTCTGACTAAAATATTAATCAAAAACTTGTAACTATGCAAGGAATTATTGAATGGAATATTTGTTGCATAACTCAGGAATTTGTGTCCAGTTCACCTTTCTTGCCTCCTGTATAAAGTGAAGGGAGGAATTTTCCACCTGTTGTGGATTCTCAACCTGACTTTCAACAAATTGCAAATTTAGTTTTGAATAAATACTCACCAGTTCCCATCATTCACTTGCTGCTAAATTGGACAGAAAAAATTCCACTGCAAGCTTGTGCTGAAATTCTAATTCACCCTCTTTGTTTTGTCAAAGTCTCTGTGATAGATTTTCATCTGCTCCCTTGGGTGGAGGGCAGAGGAAAATTGGGCTGAAGGACAGCTTTCCCATAACAGAACCAATCCCAATTCTCCCTCCATTAAGTTAGTTGGAAAAAAAATAGAATGGGATCAGTTATGGGCATGCAATCCTGCCTGGCCAATTTTCCTTTCTGTTCTCAGCCCAGGCATTACATTTCCATGATACCACTGAGAAAGACCAGAACAGAAACATCATGGGAATCCCATCACCTGCAAGTTCCTCTGCAAGTCTCACATCCTCCTGACTGGAACATATATTACCATTCGTTTGTCATTGCTTGGTCAAAATTCTGGAATTCTGTAACTAATTCTATCATGGGAGTACGATCACCATAAGGATTGCAGCAGGTCAAGGGAAACACCCACCACCTATTTTCTTGGGACAACTAGCAATCGGTAATAAAATGTAACCTTGCCAATGTTATCAATAGTTAGTGGACAAATGTAAAAAAAAACCTTGAAAGTGCTTGATATGGACAGTGGACATCTGAAATTGGAAATGATTCATTTCTTCTAAACTAACAGCCTTCAAAGGTTACAAATCTGAAATAATAACAGAAAATTCTGAAAATACTCAGCAGGTCAGACAGAATCAGCAAGCAATTTTGATGAATGGTCCTCAACCTGAAATGCTAACTCTGTTCACGTGTATCTTTACTTAACATCTACGACCATTCAATAACCAAGGAAGAACTCACAATAGTAAAAAAAAACTCACATGCTGCTTTTTTATCTGAACATTTTACCAACAAGTGCGCAAAATTATCAAAGTACACATGCATAAGCCATACAAGTAAATATCTAGATCAGCTGCCCAGTGATGCACTCTATTCATTTTTTATTCATTAATCAGAAGTGCAGTTAGCCACATTTGACTACTGGCTAAAATGGTGGATAACACAGTGCTGTGCTGAGTCAGTTCCTGACAAAATTTGAAGGATAAAAACCGAAAATACTGGAAACACTCAGCAGGTTCGGTAGATGTTAAGTAAATATACATGTGAAGTATATTTGCCTGTGTTGTGTATGTGCATAAGTCATTTACTACTAAAAGTAGTATCTCCATTGCCCACTTCAATTTATATTGGAAAACACTAGAGTAGCGAAGTTTGCTGAAACTCACCATACAGTTGAGCAATATGGCCAAAATTGTGGCCTGTTTTGAAGGATATTTTCCTTCTCTGTGTTTGAGGGATCTTGCTATATACAAATTGGCTGCCGCATCTGTCTGCATACAAACATATACAACTCAATTCATTGGATTTGAAATGCCTTGTTAAGTCCTGAGAGCATGATGAGCTATTATATAACTGCAGATTTGCTCTATATTTCCACATTTGGGTGATTTCCAGTCAGTATTGACTGTGAAAGAGTAACCCTCAATCCATACTACAAGAGTCATTTAGAGTCATAGCATCATAATGACCCAGAAGGAGGCCATTTGGTTATCAAGTCCATGTTCTAATTTAACAGATATGTAATAACTCTGGCATTGTTAAACCTGTTTTTGTTTTGAATCAGTCTCAACTCTGTGGATGAATTGTCCCCACCAACTTTGATTCCCAAACTGTACTTCCAATGGACCTTGTTTTTAGCCTAGTATTATGGCTTTCCACATATGATTAATGCTTCTGATGAGTGCATTTTCTTGCACATAGATTCCGTAATGAAAAACATGAGTGGCTATTGAGAATGTGAACAGACAGTGAAACTGTTACAGATGGATGATCAAGGCCAATTGTATATTCTCAGACCAGTGAAACTTCTGTTATCACCTATCTCTGTGAAATTTAAGTGAATTGTTATCAGTCACTGGCAATGCCTATCACTGAATCATAGAACCTGATAGCACTGATGGAATCCATTTGGCCAATCATGTCTGTGCTGGCATAATTCAAACCAATCCCACTGCTTCAATATTTCCTCACTGGACGTTAATAATGCACCCTGTGGCTCAGATTAGCAGTCGTTTACTGGGTCTGTCAGTCCATTTTGACACTTGACCCTGAAGCACAGACTAACAGACAGACTATTGGTCCATCTATATGCTGGACCTCAAGCTAAGTCTAGAAGCCATTTGTAATGTATATCAGCTAATGTTATTGATGAACATTTGGGCTCAAAATAGCAGCCGCTTGTCATGTCTGTCAGCAGCTTCTTATTGATGGACCCAGAAGCACAGGTTAGGATTCACTTTTGTCTATCAGCTCAAGTTATTGATGAGTCCAAAAATACAGCCAAAAAGTCATTGGCAATATCTCAACAAACACGTTAACTGATCAATCAGACTAGCAGCCACTGACAGTGTCAATCAGTATGTCTTACTGACACACTCGAATGCTTAAATGAACAATCACTGAAATATCTATGAATATACTCTGATAGCTGGCTATAAAGTTCACACTGGTTGGCAGACTTTTACTCACCCGGATCTGCCTAAATACAGGATCCTGGAGTGGTGTCATTCAATTGCAATCCAAACAAGCTGCCTTGTTGAAGTCATTTGTCTGGCCTGCAGGTACCCAACGATGGAGATGGCTGCAGCTTTTAGTATTCCAGGCAGGACTGTTGATGTTTGTATTCAGCATTAGTACAGAGTCCCTCATATATTTGTAAAACTAAGAAGTAGTAAGATGTGAGTGTAGGAGTCTCTACTGATTAACGTAATAAGGTTGGGATTATGTTCCTTGTTCAGCTTTCACTTTAAACATCACCCTTCCCCCAGGTCTAGTACCCAAACAATTGTAGTAAAGAGCAAATACTACAACAACAATTTGTATTTATACAGCACCTTTAACATTGCAGATATCCCAAGGTCCTTCATAAGAAATAAATATAGAAATAGGAGCAGAAGTAGACCATAAGGCCCAACGGGCCTGCTCCACCATTTAATATGATCATGGCTGATCTTGGGCTTCAATTCCACTTTCCTACCCACTCCCCATATCCCTTGATTCCCTGAGAGACCAAAAATCTATCGATCCTAGCCTTAAATGTATTCAATGGTGGAACATACGCAACCCATTGGGGTAGAGAATTCCAAAGATTCACAACCCTTTGATTGAAGTAATTTCTCCTCATCTCAGTCCTAAATGATTGACCCCTTATCCTGAGACTGTGTCCCCGTGTTCTAGATTCCCTGACCAGTGGGAACAATCTCTCAGCTTCTATCCAATCAAGCCCTTTTAGAATCTTGTATGTCTCAATCAGATCGCCTCTCACTCTTCTAAACTCCAGAGAATATAGGCACAATTTACTCAGCCTCTCATCATAGGCCAACCCCCTTATCTCAGGGACCAATTTAGTAAATCTTCACTGCATCGCCCCCAGTGCAAGTATATCCTTTCTTAAATATGGGGACCAAAACTGCCCACAGTATTCCGGGTGCGGTCTAACCAAAGCCCTGTACAATTTTAGTAAGACTTCTTTATTCCTGTACTCCAATCCCCTTACTATAAAGGCCAACATGCTATTTGCCTTCCTAATTGCCTGCTGCACCTGCACGTTAACTTTGTGCGTTCCCTATACAAGTATCCCCAAGTCTCTCTGAGCAACAACATTTACCAGTTTCACACCTTTTAAAAAATATTCTGCTTTTCTATTTTTACGACCAAAGTGAACAACTTCACACTCCCCTACATTATACTCCATTTGCCATCTTGTTGCCCACTCACTTAACCTGTCTCTATCTCTTTGCAGCCTCTCTGTGTCCTCCCTGCAGCTTACCTTTCCACCGAGCTTTGTATCATCAGCAAACTTAGATGTGTTACTCTCTGTCTCTTCTTCCAAGTCATGAATATAGAGTGTAAATAGCTGAGGCCCCAGCACTGATACTTGCGGCACCCCACTATTCACCACCTGCCAACTTGAAAATGCCCATTCTCTGCTTCCTGTCTGTTAACC
Organism: Heterodontus francisci; assembly: GCF_036365525.1. Classification (NCBI taxonomy): domain Eukaryota; kingdom Metazoa; phylum Chordata; class Chondrichthyes; order Heterodontiformes; family Heterodontidae; genus Heterodontus; species Heterodontus francisci. Next base: position 103,641,554 of record NC_090378.1, read on the forward strand.
AATCATCTATCCACACTAATATATTACCCCCAACATCATGAGCCCTTATCTTGCCTATGAGTCTTTTATGTGACACCTTATCAAATGCCTTTTGAAAATCCAGGTATACTACATCTACTGGTTACATGCTCAAAAAACTCGAATAAATTTGTCAAACAGGATCTCCCTTTAGTAAAACCATGCTGACTTGCTCGAATCTGACTATGCTTTTCCAAGAGCAATGTTAAGACTTCTTTAATAATAGTTTCCAGCAACTTCCCAATGAGTGATGTTAATTGGCCCGTAGTTCCTTGTTTCCTCTCTACCTCCTTTCTTGAAAAGCAGCGTAACGTTTGCCAACTTCCAATCTGACGGGACCATTCCTGAATTTTAGTTTAGAGATACAGCACTGAAACAGGCCCTTCGGCCCACCGAGTCTGTGCCGACCATCAACCACCCATTTATACTAATCCTACACTAATCCCATATTCCTACCACATCCCTACCTGACCCTATATATTTCCCTACCACCTACCTATACTAGGGGCAATTTATAATGGCCAATTAACCTATCAACCTGCAAGTCTTTGGCATGTGGGAGGAAACCGGAGCACCCGGAGGAAACCCACGCAGACACAGGGAGAACTTGCAAACTCCGCACAGGCAGTACCCAGAATCGAACCCGGGTCCCTGGAGCTGTGAGGCTGCAGTGCTAACCACTGCGCCACTAAAGAATTCTGGAAAATGATAGCCAGCGCATCCACTATCTCTCGCTATCTCTGTTAGAACCCTAGGATATAGGTCATCTGGTCCCGGGGACTTGTCAGATTTTAGTCCTTCAAGTTTCTCCAATACTTTTTCTCGACTGATATCAATATCCTTAATTCCCTCACTCTTTTTAACCCCTAGGTTACTGTCTATTTGTGGTGTGGAAAATATTTGTTCAATGCCTCTTGCCTCTGCCTTTTCCTCATTCTCCATGATGATTTCTCCTGTCTCTGCCTCTAAGGGACCAATATCTCCTGTAGCTACTCTCTTCCTTTAATAAAACTTACTTATAAAAGCTTTTAAAATTTGTTTTTATATTGCTGGCTAGTTTACTCTCATAATCTATTTTTTTCCGTTTTATCAACTTTTTGGTGGCCCTTTGCTGGTTTCTAAAACACTCCCAATCCTCAGACTTGCTACTATTTTTTTGCAACATTGTAAGTCTCTTCTTTTAGTCTAATACTCTCCTTAACTTCCTGAGTGAGCCACGGATGCGTCTTTCTGGACGTGTTTTTGTTTCTGAATGGAATGTACTTTTATTGAATCCTTTGAATTGTTTCTTTAAATGTTTCCCACTGTTCATTTACCGCCATACCTTCCAGTCTAATTACCCAATTAACCTTAGCTGGTTCTCCCCTCATATCTTCGTAATTGGCTTTGTTGAAGTTTAAGATTCTTGTTTGCAATTGAAATGTGTCACTTTCAAACTTACCATGAAATTCAGTGATATTATGATCGCTGTTTCCCAGTGGATCTTTTACTATGACATTGTTTATTCACCCTGCTTCATGACACAATACGAGATCTAAGATAACTTTATCCCTAGTCATAGAAACGTTATCAAACAAATTTTGACACCAAGCCACATAAGAAGATATTGGGGCAGATGACCAAAATCTTGGTCAAAGGGGTAGATTTTAAGGAGCATCTTAAAGGAGGAGAGAGAGACCGAGAGGTTTAGGGAGGGACTTCCAGAGCTTCAGGCCTTGGGAGCTGAAGCGACAGCCACCAATGGTGGAGCGATTTAAAATCAGGGATGCTCAAGATGCTAGGACTGGAGGAGTGCAGATATCTCTGAGAGTTAAAGTGCTGGATGAGGTTACAGAGATAAAAAGGGGTGAGGTCATGGAATGATTTGCAAACAAGGATGAGAATTTTAAAATTAAGACATTGTTTAACCAACTGTGAGCCACTGTAGATCAGCAAGCAGAGCAAGCACACTGTAATTGAAGAGTTTTGCAGTGCAGTACCCTGCAAGCAGTTTAATTTTTGCACAAAGCCACACGTAGCTTCATGTGATCCAGCCATGCCTGGCGTTGTTCATCTCGGAGGAAGAGAAGAAAGACTATTTTTTCGAGAACACGTCAGCAAATCAGACATGTAGTGTATGCTCTAGTCTTTCTAGGGCTAACAGTTTTACTTGACGTAATGAATCTGCAATGTGTCTGGAGCAAGTCTTACTTGGTGCAATACATCTTGTAGTCTGTTTGGAGCAATGGTGCAATATATCATTCAGTGTATCTGGGAACACCAGTATTGCTTGGTGTCATGCACAATTGCCCAGGAGCTGCCCTCTAACAGAACAATTGCACTGCCAGTGACAGTTAAACAAACTGTTGCAGTCAACTTCTATTCTGCAAGTCCCTTTCAGGCAGACGAGGGGGATATTTGCAATATCCCCCAATTGGCTGCCCTGTGCTGCATTAGACAAAGTAACAGTACCTTGTTTATGTTAACAGCTCCGTGCATTTCATCCCCTATGCCTCGTGTACATCGTGAAAGAGCCATACTTTACACAGTAGCTGGATTTCCACAGGTGGAAGGGACCATTGACTGAATCCATGTTGACATGTGGCCTTTGGGATAATACAGTTGACTTTGTCAATAGGGAAAGACACATTTCCCTCAAAGTGTTGCTGATGTGTGATGCGGAGCAATGTATTATAAGGGTAAATTCTTGCAGTCTAAGGAACTCTCTCAATTTTTCTTTTTTAAGACAACCCACAATCCCACTAATGCTGGTTAATCAAAGGCAAGTATCTGGTTGGCTGATTGGTCACCAAGGCTGAAGCAGTTGCTGATAACACCAGTTTGGAACTTCAGGAGCACTGAACAACACAGCTACAGTGAAATGAAAGCAAAGTACTGCAGATGCTGGAAATCTGAAACAAAAAAAAAGTGCTGGAAAAATTCAGCAGGTCTGGCAGCATCTGTGGAGAGAGAAGCAGAGTTAACATTTCAGGTCTGTGACCTGTCATCAGAACTGGCAAAGGTTAGAAAAGAATTAGGTTTTAAGCAAGTGAAGGGGAGCTTTGTTAATCACCCTCTGCCCTATCAAACACCTCCTTTGTTCTCTCCCCCAACCCCCTCCCCTTCACTTTCTTAAAACCTAATTCTTTTCTAACCTTTGCTCGTTCTGATGAAAGGTCACAGGCCTGAAATGTTAACTTTGCTTCTCTCTCCACATATGCTGCCAGACCTGCTGAGTTTTTCCAGCACTGTTTGTTTTTGTTGCAGCTACAGTGAAACTCATTGAGCCACCAGGATTGTCACTGAGCAGACTATAGGGTTTCAGAATATATGCTTCAGGTGTCTCATTTGATCTGTGGGTGCACTCCCGTGCAGTCCTGCTAAAGTCACTTCAATCATTTGTGCAGGACTGCTAATTAATACTGTGGAGGAAGAAGAAGGAGCTACCAAAGCCAGCAGGATCAGTGATGAGTGAGTAAAGCAGAAGCAGGGGAGCCATTGCCAACTGCTGTTGGCTTTCAGTGAAATAAGTTCTCTGCCCACTCTGCAATCAGAATCCTCATCATAGTCTCAGTTTTCCAACTGCAGTATTTTAATTACAGGCTCCTATGGAGCCTCATTTAAGAGTTAATCACATGGTTATACAAACATCCATCATCGTGCTGCAGATTTGGTTGGTTGAACTTCTATCCTGGAATTTCCTATACGTGGGCATGATATTTTGTAGCATTGTTTGTTTAAATGTTGGACATCACAGCAGTAATAGCGTCCTGATCTGTCACTCTTAGCTCCTGCTCCTTATTGTCCTTTCTCCACGCATTACCATGTAATCTTCCCCAAGTTTGAGTGTATCTTCTGAGGTAGATGTCTCTGCGTGGGCAAGATATAATGCTGTATTTGATGAAAAGTAGTGCTGAAGGTCTTTCTCTACTGTTAGCCACCTTTTATTTCTCATTTACATACTGCTCCTTGGGAATATCATCCAAAGACGTGACATTCAATTCCACAGGTACACTGATGATTCCTCGTGTTAAATTACTATTGCTCGACCCCTCCACTGTCTCAGGGTTGTCAGACTACTTGTCTGACATCCATCTCTGGATGACTTCCAATGTCTTTTTTAAACATTGGGAAGCCCATAGCCACTATCTTCGCCCCCTCCCCACCCCCAACCGCAACTCTGTTCTTTTGTCACTATTTCCATTCCCCTCTTTGGCCACTCTGTCAGGCTGAACCAGGTGGTTTGCAGCCTCTGTTCTACTTGATGCTAAACTGCGCTTTTGACCTCATATCCTACACTATCCACAACAACCTCTGTAATATTGCTCATCTTCCTCCTACCTCATATCATCTGCTGCTGGAAACTTTATTCTTGTTTTTGTTGCCTCCAGACTTGATTACTTCAATGCTCACTGGCCTGACCTCCCATCTTTCATCCTCATAAACTTTGCTGTGCATATGCTGACTCAAATCAAATTCCATTCATCCATCACCCTTGTCCTTTATGACCTGCATTGGCTCCTCGTGCATCAACAATTTGACTTTAAAATTCTTGTCCGCATGTTCAAATCCCTCCATGGCCTCACTCTTCCCTTTCTCTAGAACCTTCTTCAGATCTCCAGCCCTCCAAGATTTCTGTGTTCCTCCAATTCTGACCTCTTGTGCGTCCCTCACTTTAGTTGGCCCCACCATTGATGACTGATTAACTGTCTCGGCCCTAAACTCAGGAATTCTCTGCTTAAACCTCTCCACCTCTCCATCTCTCTCTCGTCGTTTAATATACTCGTTAAAATTTACCTCATTGACTAAGTTTTTAGTCACTTGTCCGAATATCTTTTTTGATTTAGTATCAATTTTTGTCTGACCATATTTCTGTGAAGCACCTCATGATGTATTACTATGTTAATGGTGCTATATAAATGCAAATTGTTAATTGCCTTCCAATGCACCTAGCAACCGCACTTACTACGTGTGCTTATTCATAATTTGTAGTCTTGCCTTTTTTCAGTGGCCCAATATGTTTGTCAGTAGTACAATGGTTTATGCCATGATATTGTGCACAGCAGCAAGAGCTGAGAGGTTGGTCAAAGCTAACTTTACTCATACTTGTTTGTGACAAAAGATAGTTGGTCACCTTTGGGGCTAACTTTGGTTGATTTTTCAAATCTGTCATCTTTTCACAGCTTTGCATCTACTGTATGTCCTGGAGACCCCAGTCACTTTGACAATTTCTTCTCATGCCTGCCAAATCAAGTGCTTGTGGGAGAGATGTCCCTCTCTGCTCATTATAGTTTTTCTTCCTGCACCAGTGCTCTCAGAACCTTGCTATTAAAATAATTTTCTCTGCCTTCTGTGTACCACATCTGCTTTGAAATTGTTTTTCCACAATTGTGCACTACATTGGCTCCTGGTCAAGCAATGTCTCATCCTTATTTTCAAATCCCTCCATGGCCTCGCCCCTCCCTATCTCTGAATCTCCTCCAGCCCCACAAACCTCTGTGATATCTGCACTCCTCCAATTCTGGCCTCTTGAGCATCCCCGATTTTAATCGTTCCACCATTGGTGGTTGTAGCCTCAGCTGCCTGGGCCCTAAGCTCTGGAATGCCTTCCCTACGTTTCTCTGCCTCCACTCCTCACTTTCCTCCTTTAAGACACTCTTTAAAACCTACCCCTTTGACCAAGTGTTTGGTCATCTGACCTAATATCTCCTTATGTGGCTCGGTGTCATACTTTCTTTTATAGTGCTCCTGTGAAGCACCTTAAGACGTTTTATTACATTAAAGGGGCTATATAAATATAAGTTGTTGTTGCTTTTGCAAACATTTTGTACTGAATTAAATGTCTGTGGAGGCCTTTGAAATTCTGGTTAAACAGATTGGGCTGACTTTTGCAGTGGGCGGGGGAATTGATGGCGAACCGTCATTACCCTTCGGAAACTGACTGCAACTTCAAGATGTTGGGCATGTGCAGATTATTGCGGAAATCCTGATGTTACAGTCTGTCACTTAGGCTGCTCCACTGGCCGCGTTTTGGCCCCTCCACCAACATAGCAGGCAATCACTGAGAATTTCAACTATCTCGCTCCCATATTGCCATTTGAAACCCATTAAAAAATTATACCTATCGTAAGGGGTACAGATAGGCATTTCTGTGGCCACAAACGTGACTCCAGGATGGTATGTTGCCTCCCTGATGCTAGGCTCAAGGATGTCATGGAGCGGCTGCAGGACATTCTGAAGGGAGAGGGTGAACGGTCAGAGGTCGTGGTACACATTGGTACCAACGACATAGGTAAAAAGAGGGATGAGGTCCTGCAACAAGAATTTAGGGAGCTAGGTAGCAGATTGAAAAGCAGGACCTCAAAGGTTGTAATCTCTGGATTACTCCCGGTGCCACGTGCTGGTGAGCATAGGAATAGGAGGATAGAGCAGATGAATGCGTGGCTGAAGAGATGATGCAGGAGGGAGGGCCTTAGTTTCCTGGATCACTGGGTCTGTTTCTGGCAAAGGTGGGACCTGGACAAGTTGGATGGGTTGCACCTGAACCGGAACAGGATCAACATCCTTGCTGGGAGGTTTGCTAGTGCTTTTGGGGGGGTAAACTAATTTGGCAGGGGAATGGGATACAGAGTGGAGGTACAGTAGGGGGTGATGCACAGTCAAATATAGAAGAGAAAATGAGTCAGTCTGGAAGGCAGAGCAAATATAGAAGGCGCAATGGAAAAACGTAAGGTTGGATTGCATCTATTTTAATGCAAGGAGTCTTACTAGTTAAACAGATGCATTGAGGGTGTTGATTAGCACATGGGGTTATGATATTGTTGCTATCACAGAGACATGGTTGAGGGAGGGGCAGGACTGGCTGCTCAATATTCCAGGGTATAGAATCTTCAGGCATGACAGGGGAGGGGATAAAAAAGGAGGTGGCATTGCACTGTTGATCAAGGAGTCAATTACTGCAGTAAGGACGGATGACATCTTAGAAGGTTCCTCAAATGAGGCCATATGGGTAGAACTTAAAAACAAAAAGGGGGCAATCACTTGGCTGGGAGTGTACTACAGGTCGCCAAACAGTCAGGGAGAGGTAGAGGAGCAGATATGTAGGCAAATCTCAGAGAGGTGTAAAAATAATATGGTAATAATAGGGGATTTCAACTTCCCCAATATTAACTGGGATAGTCTTAGTATAAAAGGTTTAAAGGGGATGGGATTCTTAAAATGCATACAGGAGAGCTTTTTGAGTCAGAACGTAGAAAGTCCTACAAGAGAAGGGGCATTATTGGACCTAATCCTAGGGACTGAAGCTGGACAAGTGGTAGCAGTATCAGTGGGGGAGCATTTCGGGGATAGTGACCATAACTCTGTAAGATTTAAGGTAGTTATGGAAAAGGACAAAGACGGGCCGGAAATAAAGGTACTGAATTGGGGGAAGGCCGATTTCAATATGATGAAACAGGATCTGGCCAGAGCAGACTGGGAGCAGCTACTTGTAGGAAAGTCTACATCAGACCAGTCGGAGTCATTCAAAGAGGAAATCGTGAAGATTCAGAGGCAACATGTACCCGTTAAGGTGAAAGGTAGGACCAACAGGTCCAGGGAACCCTGGATGTCAAGGGATATAGATGATTGGATAAGGAACAAAAAGGAGGCTTACAGCAGATTCGGAGCACTGAAAACAGCGGAGGCACCAGAGGAGTATAGAACGTGGGGGGTGGGGTACTAAAAAATGTAATTAGGAGAGCAAAGAGGGGACATGAAAAAACAATGGCAGGCAAGATAAAGGAAAATCCTAAGGCGTTTTATTAAGAATATGAAGGGCAAGAGGATAACCAGGGAAAGAGTGGGGCCCATTAGGGACCGACGTGGTAATCTGTGTGTGGAGCTGGAGGACGTAGGTGAGGTGTTAAATGATTACTTTTCATCTGTGTTCACTATGGAGAAGGACGATGTAGGTGTCGAGATCAGGGAGGGGGATTGTGATATACTTGAACATATTAGCATTGAAAGGGAGGAAGTATTAGCTATTTTAGTGGGCTTAAAAAGTAGATAAATCCCCAGGCCCAGATGAGATGTATCTCAGGCTGTTTTGGGAAGCAAGGGATGCGATAACAGGGGCTCTGACACAAATTTTCAAATCCTCTCTGACTACAGGAGAGGTACCAGAGGACTGGAGGACAGCGAATGGGGTACCATTATTCAAGAAGGGTAGCAGAAATAAACCAGCGAATTACAGGCCGCTGAGTCTTTGGTTGGGAAAATATTGGAAAAAATTCTGAGGGACAGGATTAATCTCCACTTGGAGAGGCAGGGATTAATCAGGAATAGTCAGCATGGCTTTGTCAGGGGGAAATCGTGTTTAACAAACTTGATTGAATTTTTCGAGGTGTTGACTAGATGTGTTGAAGAGGGTAAAGCAGTTGATGTAGTCTACATGGACTTCAGTAAGGCTTTTGATAGGGTCCCGCATGGGAGATAGGTTAAGAAGCTAAGAGCCCATGGGATCCAGGGCACTTTGGCAAAGTGGATCCAAAATAGGCTTAGTGGCAGGAGGCAGAGTGTGATGGTCCAGGGTGGTTTTTGCGAGTGGAAGCCTGTGACCAGTGGTGTACCGCAGGGATCGGTGCTGAGACCCTTGCTGTTTTTAGTGTACATTAATGATTTAGACGTGAATATAGGAGGTATGATCAGTAAGTTTGCAGATGACATGAAAATTGGTGGTGTCGTAAATAGTGAGGAGGAAAGCCTTAGATTACAGGAGATATGGATGGTCTGGTAGGATGGGCAGAGCATTGGCAGATGGAATTTAAACCTGAGAAGTGTGAGGTGATGGATTTTGGGAGGACTAACAAGGCAAGGGAATATACAATGGATGGTAGGACCCGAGGAAGTACAGAAGGTCAGAGGGATCTTGGTGTAGAATATAAGAGCAAAGAGGTTATGATGGAGCTGTATAAAATGCTAGTTAGGCCACAGCTGAAGTACAGTGTACAGTTCTGGGCACCACACTATAGGAAGGATGTGATTGCACTGGAGAGGGTGCAGAGAAGATTCACCAGGATGTTGCCTGGGCTGGAACATTTCAACTACGAAGAGAGACTGAAAAGGTTAGGGTTGTTTTCCTTGGAGCAGAGAAGGCTGACGGGGGGCATGATTGAGGTATACAAAATTATGAGGGGCATTGATAGGTTAGATATGAAGAAACTTTTTCCCTTAGCGGAGGGGTCAATAACCAGGGAGCATAGATTTATGGTAAGGAGCAGGAGGTTTAGAGGGGATTTGAGGAAATAAAATTTCACCCAGAGGGTGTTTGGAATCTGGAACACACTGCCTGAAGAGGTGGTAGAGGCAGGAACCCTCACAACATTTAAGAAGTATTTAGATGTGCACTTGGAATGCCACAACATACAAGGCTACGGGCCAAGTGCTGGAAAATGGAATTAGAATAGTTAGGTGCTTGATGGCCGGCACAGACACGATGGGCTGAAGGGCCTGTTTCTGTGCTGTATAACGCTATGACTCTATGACCTTATTCAATCAAGTGTAAGTGAGTGTTTAGCAGTGATGTGATAAATCAAATTTGATGAACAACAGAACTGGCCCTGAAAAAATAATTTTATAATCGTGGAGTGATGTTAAATGACTAATAGATTTTTAAAAGTTTTTTTTTAATAATTATTTTTAAAACATTTTTTTTATACTATTTTAACTTATACCTTCACCCCATGTGTCTGTCCCATTCTTTAATTTGTTCTATGCAAACATTTTAAAAAATTATTTTATTTCACTGCTTTTTGTTTCCTGTTTGGGGGTCTGTGAAAATTCTTTAATGTGATTGACTGCTTGGACAGCCTGGTGACATTACTGCTACTTCATGCTGGGAATCTCGAGCAAAGAATGCTACAATCAGTTGTAGTACCACTGCACGGCGATGGAGGTGAAATTCATCTCACACAAACTAAAATTCGATACTCCTTGTTAGTGCACACACCGTAACGTGCAGATTCTAGGCCTTTTTACTCCTCACAATTTCTTTGTGAGCAGTATTCTCTGAAATCATACTCACGTTTAAAAGAAAATTCCTTTAATCTTTATAGTCTTACAAACAAAAGTAAAGGGAGAGCTTACATTGAACATCAACATCATTTATGGAATTCTGCAACCAGCTAGTAGGAGCTGATCAGAGCAATGTCAAATTACATCAGCAAACACGCACCTGCCCCTTCCACATGGTACTTCGCCTAATTTCTGATGATGGCTATTTATAGAGAGCTAAGTGATCGAGGCCAGTAAAGTTGATACTGCCACAGAGATTCAACAAAAGCAACCTTGCTGAGAATGGACAACATTTATCCAACTATCTCCTAAAAAATGAGATTAGCAGTTACATGGATAGGTATAGACCGAGACAATTAAGCGTTCCACAGAGTACAGTCGTTCTTCGACTTGAATGGGAAAGGAGGAAGAATTTTAGGAGAACAGCATGCTAGGGTTCAAACAGTAGCATGCAAGAATTGGTGCCTATTCTGGAACTGTAATTACCTTTTGTGGATCCATATTTATGAAAAACTTACCCCAGGAGACTGTAGGTTGATGGAGTCTATGATAGGGTAGCTTGTACATGATCTGCAAAGAGATTAGGTTTGCTGAAGTAAATTACTGGTTTTGTCACTGGAAAGATGTCTCCAGTGGGTTACTGCACAGCTCAGCACTGGGTTCCTTGCTTTTGTAGTCTATTTTAATAAGTTGGACTTGAATGTAGTGGGTAAGATTAAGAAGTTTGCAGATGATTCAAAAATTGCCCGTGTGGTTGATAATGAAGAAGAAAGCTGTAGATTGCAGGAAGATATCAATGGACTAATCAGGCGGAACAGTGGCAAATGGAGTTCAGTCTGGAGAAGTGTGAGGTAATGCATTTGGGGAAGGCTAACAAGGCAAGGGAATATACAATAAATGGCAGAATACTGAGAGTGTAGAGGAACAGAGGGACCCTGGAGTGCATGTTCACAGATCCCTGAAAGTTGCTGGAAAGGTAGATAAGCTGGTAAAGAAGGCATACAGGATACTTGCCTTTATTAGCCAAGGAATAAAATCTAAGAGCTGGGAAGTTATGCTGGAACTGTATAAAAACTAGTTAAACCACAGCTGGAGTACTGCATGCAGTTCTGGTCACCGCCCTATAGGAAAAATGTGATTGCATTAGAGAGGGTATGGAGGAGATATATGAGGATGTTGCCTGGACCAGAGAATTTTAATTATGAGAAAAGATTGGATAGGCTAGGTGTTATGACCATAGAGAGATCGTTAATGTGAAAAATATGAGATATGAATCCCCAAACCAATTTAACAAATTACACAATAGAGGAGGCTGAATGGAGACCTAATTGAAGTATATCAAATTAGAGGGGTGTCATGCAGCCCCCAACTGCCAAGAATGAGGCATATTAATTTCACAACATGGACATTAAATTTCAAATTGTTGCTGGGAGGAAGAGAATTCCTCTTACAAGGACTGCCAGACTGGCTGGAAAGACATTTTTGCATATTGACAGATGGTACTTGAAAAGACAAAGGGGCTATTCCCTGCTCCAATTTAACCCACAAAGGACTTTTGATCACCAGGTATTGAGTGTCGAGGAGACATTCCAAGGTCTGCCAGGACAAGACAATTAACAAGGGCCAGGACTGATTAGGCCAGCTAGTCACATGACTAACTAGCTGTTGCAGGTTTTTTTCGCCACAGAGAATTTGAACTCAGAAAGCTGTTTACTCCTGGACAGAAAAGACCTCTTGTGGCTGGCTCACTGCAGCCTCTCTTGTCTGCTCCCATCTCTTTCTCACGGAACTGAAACCCACTGAAGATACATGAACCCCAAGTCTCCTACAGTATACAAGGTTTAAGAAGAATACTGGGCCCCAATGAAAAGCAAGATCAACCTATAAAAGGGCACTACAGCGAGCTTGAAGCACAGTAAAAAAAAACCTCCTCAGATATTGCCTCAAAGTGTTCCACTTTATCTTTTCTTCTGCTCTTTTCTGTCTCTATTTGCATGTGCATATCACATGTGCATGCTAGCATGGGGCGTGGCTTGTATCCGTAGGCATTAACCAAATTAGAGTTTGTAGTTTAAGTTTAATAAAGTATGACCTCCTTTAAACCTAAGAAAGCCTGTTTGTGCTCATTTCTTTGCCTGATAAGTCAGGAGTCACTTGCCTGGATGGGTGCAGCTCCAACAACACTCAAGAAGCTCGACACCATCCGGGAGAAAGCAGCCCGCTTGATTGGGACCCTATCCACCACCTTCAACATTCACTCCCTCCACCACTGATGCACAGTGGCAGCAGCGTGTACCATCTAGAAGATATACTGCAGCAACTCACCCAAGCTCCTTTGACAGCACCTTCCAAATTCGCGACCTCTACCACCTAGAAGGACAAGGGCAGCAGTTGCATAGGAACACCACCTGCAAGTTCCCCTCCGAGCCACACATCATCCTGACTTGGAACTATATCATTGTTCCTTCACTGTCGTTGGGTCAAAATCCTGGAACTCCCTTCCTAGCAGCACTGTGGGTGTACCTACACTACATGGACTGCAGCGGTTCAAGAAGGCAGCTCACCACCACCTTCTCAAGGATAATTAGGGATGGGCAATAATTGATGGCAGAGCCAGCGATGCCCACATCCCATGAACAAATAATAGTAAAAAAAAAACTCTTCCCAGCAAAAGTTGAGACTGGCAGAAATTAAATCAATTTTAAAGCTGGAAGACAGAAGAAATTTTGAGCACTGATCATTGGAACTAGAAATAAACTTTGTAGTGGCTCGAAACATCCTCCTGTGCTTGCATTTGAGGGAGCTAGATTGATGTATCTGAGCACAATGATATATGCAACCACTTTTGGTAGCTGACTTGTACCGGATACAGGCTCAGTTTGATTAATAGATCAAATAGTTTCAATTAGGCCGTGAAACTTTTCACTGGTTCTATTGATGAAATCTGGTGGAAACAGTTGTTGCTGCCATTCAGGAAGCACGGATCGCCTTTGGAACTTCCTCTTGATGACTTGTTACTGTAAAAATCATCTAGGCTGCCACAGTCACCAGGGAATTCTGTATGACCTGCCTACTGTATTATATTGCAGTTGTGGGTTGTTGACTCATCTTGCTTTAACTTCACCATGTGAGGTCACTGACCCCACTACCTGCACGTGAGATTAATGCTCCAGGATCACAGTTCTTAGGAACAACTGGCTCATGTGATCTGGGACCTCAGCCAAAGGTAGCCATTTCTTCCCCTTCGCATCCCCCAGCTGGTTCCTCCTTAACTCCTCCCAGCTGTTCCTGTTAACTGGTGCTCGGTGCATCACCCTGTAATATACCCTCTGTCTCGCTCCTTATATCCTCCAGAGTAGATGCATCTGTTGCTTGAATATTCCATTGTGGAGTCGGGGAATCAGATGTTGGAGTGGGTGCTCGAAGCTGTTAGGTCCTTGCTGCAGCTAAAATGCAATTGCCTTTCGCAGCAATAGAGTATCATCCAGCAGGAGAAGCCCACTTTAAAATCACCATCCATCTGAAATAAGTGCCAGACTCCAGAAAATGATGGCGAATGTCCCACTCCACTATGTTTCCAATCGGCTCAGGAGATTCCAGGTTTGTAACTGTGTAGAATTATAAAGAAAACAATTTTTTAAAAATAGGCTGAGTGAGAGAAAGTCACTAAGTGATCAATCCTAGAATTTGGCTTGTGAATATTTCCAAAATCCTGAACTGGAGTTGCGAACAAGAAGATTTGCTACCATGGAACATTTATTTCCCCATGGTCAAATGTAAGGAAAATGGGGCAGAAAACTGTTTGGCTTGTGATTTTGGGGCTTCACTGAGGGAGATGGAAGTGGATTTGCACATGCAAGATGTTCAAGCTCAGCAGAACTATGGTAGTGAGGTATGAGGGAGCTGTCCTGGCCTGAATATCCTGGTACATTGCTGGTTGGGAGCCAGTGAAGCATGTCCCTTTGCTCATTCATTGACTGTATGGGTTAGACTGAATTTGCAATGGTAGGCGGCAAGCTCTTCCACATCCTTAACATCTTCCACATCACGTGCAAGTAGGCCCTAATTGCAAAGGCCCAATATACAGCTGCAGGTCTTAAATTTTCTGCCCCTTTCGCTGGCAGTACACTGTGCTAGAGAGCGGACTGGAATCAAAGGGTTCCCCTAAGCCATTTTAATGGCCCAGGACGGAAAACAGCACTGCTACATGAACAAGAGCAGTGCACTTTGGGTGCAAGAGGTCCAGGTCCATCTATAATTACCACTCTTACTGCAGAGTGTCGACCTCGCTTGATTTTACATTATTTCAAATATAAGTTGTTGTGCAAACAGCTAGGGAGATCTGACAAACCTACTCAGTGAGGAAATAATCAGGTTTTAAAACTACCACATCACGTGCTGCAACCTTCCATACGTGACTTGCTATCACAGAAGCATCACTCTATGTCTCTTTCTCTGTCTGTCTGTCTGTCTGTCTCTCTCTCTGTCAGCATCTCTCTGTCTCTCTAATTGGTGTGAAAGTTTTTTATCCTCACAAATGGGAAGATCGATGAAAATGAAAGGTGAAAGTAATATCATCAGAAATTAGGCCGTAAATCACAATTACAAATGCCAGATATAACTGTCTTCTCTCAATTAATTCTCATTGCACCATTGACGTCTGTTTGGTATATTCTTGTAATCTATTGAAACAGCCTGCCTTGAAGTATGCATTTCATACGGTCAAGTATCTCAAACTGAGTTTAGATGAGCCAATTCTGATTTTTATAATTTATTATATATTCAAGTTATATAAATTATCTTTCCAGTAACATTTAATAATTAATCACTGTTGAATTTAGGCAAGAGTCACAAAATAGGCTGCTTTTGGAGCTTATTGGAACACAAAATTATATATTATATATGTGTATTGTTATATGTGTATTCCACCTTCGCTGCCTCTGGAGAATACTTGGCATCAGGTGGCAGGACCGTATCTCCAACGCAGAAGTCCTCGAGGCGGCCAACATCCCCAGCCTATACACACTACTGAGTCAGCGGCGCTTGAGATGGCTTGGCCATGTGAGCCGCATGGAAGATGGCAGGATCCCCAAGGACGCATTGTACAGCGAGCTCGCCACTGGTATCAGACCCACCGGCCGTCCATGTCTACGCTTTAAAGACGTCTGCAAACGCGACATGAAATCCTGTGACATTGATCACAAGTCGTGGGAGTCAGTTGCCAGCGTTCGCCAGAGCTGGCGGGCAGCCATAAAGGCGGGGCTAAAGTGTGGCTAGTCGAAGAGACTTAGTAGTTGGCAGGAAAAAAGACAGAGGCGCAAGGGGAGAGCCAACTGTGTAACAGCCCGACAAGCAAATTTTTCTGCAGCACCTGTGGAAGAGCCTGTCACTCTAGAATTGGCCTTTATAGCCACTCCAGGTGCTGCTCCACACACCACTGACAACCTCCAGGCACTTACCCATTGTCTCTTGAGATAAGGAGGCCAAAGAGAATTGTTATGGCACGACCGCTCAAGACAAAGCCCCCAATCAAAATATTTGACTCTGTTACTCCACAGGTCGCATAACATATCACTTTAAACTTCCCAAATCAAAGAATGCCACAGCCGAATTGAATAATCTAGTAACCCCCAAATGAGGTGAACCAAACCAGATTAACAAATTAACTGTTTTTTTAGAAAAAACTAAAATCTTAAACACTACTAAGATAAAACAACATTTTAATAAAGTCCTTGCAGATTTACGCTTCCTGACGAACAGTCCTCTGATTCAAAGTCCACTCACAATCTTCCAGGGTCCGATGAGGAATTCAGGAATCCAGTCCACCATCTGAAGCTTCAAGCTCCTCTTCCTTCCAGCGATGACCACAGCAGATCAACAGCTTGCAACCACTTTAAAAAGAATCAATCTGGCTTTACTTTTAGAATTTTGAGGGGTAAAAATAATCAGTCTAAATTCACTTCCTTCAGTTTAAATTGACAGAGATCTCTTCTTCAGTTCATGCTGGCCCAGCTGTGTCAACTGTCTGAGTGTCCCAACTGTCTTTGCAAAAGCCAGTTTTTCAAAAGTCAATCGCAACATTGTATGTCCTGTCCTCGGTCTCTGAATGGTTGTATCCGGGGCAACCAAGATGCACCTTTACTCGGTAACTCCTGAAGCTTGCTAACTTAAAACAGTACTGATCCTTTGCTGTCTTAAAGACACACCGCATATTTCCCGGAAAAAAAAAACAACTCATGACAATATATATATATATATATCCAGGAGTAAAACACACAAAATAAATCAAGTGCTTGAGGCATTCACCCATCACCTCTGTGCTCACTGACCTATATTGGCACCTGGTCCAGCAACACCTCCAAATTTAAAATCTCATTCTTATGTTTGCATTTCTCCATTGCTTTGCCCATCCCCATAACCATAACCTCCCCCATGTAATGAGTTCTTTGTGTTGTCTGATGCAACATAAGTGAGATGCATGGAGTCCAGTTGGTTAAAGATCTCAAACAGATTTATTTCAGCTAAACTATTATATACATTACAGAGCAAACTATTTACAGAACCTTCCTCTATGTGTTGCAGTTGCAGAGTGACTCTGGCTTGTAGTCACATGACTATGTCCTGGTACTTAGCGCTTGTTAGCATACTAAAATCTTAAAGGGATCTCACTCTTAAAGGCAATCATACAATACCCCAGGTCTACAACCATCTGAGAACTCTGCTTTCCTTTAATTCTGACCTCTTGGCGATCCCTGATTTTCTGTGTTACTGGTGCTATATAAATGGAATATGTTGTTGAGTCTGATGATCTTTTTAATTTTTTCCTTTCCCCAGTTCTGCTGCTCTTTTCTGTAAGGCACCTACTCATGCTGGAGTATGGTTCCATGGGTACCAGTGCCATCTGGAACCTTACCCAAAAAACACTTCACTACACAAGGCTTTGCAGCCAAACTGAATCAGCGAACATCTACACACTTTCTGTAATCTACTGGATAGTGGTCAGGAACAGGCACTGTTGCATTTTGGAGCTTTACACAAGACATTTCCTTGGGTTAAGCGCCATTGGCCATTCCATTAAGCCTATCTTGTGCGCCTATAATCGGGCATATTTTAACTTGCGTATTATCGAAGTAAATGCTTGTGAGACTCGTGGAACATTGCAGAGAATGTTCACTCTGTATACTGAAATGCATCACGTGCTGTCACATGAACCTCCTCCTAGAAAGCTGAACTGAATACATATTCTTCCCAGACAAAAGCTCAGTTTCTGAACCAAGCAATGGTTTTATTTAATTAAGACAGGTGACTTAACAGCAAACTGCATAAAACAGTGAATCGTACACATCAATAACCTCCCCAGTACATAAAATCATAAATATGACACTCACTTTCCCTCAAAAAGTGACATCTAAAATGAACGGTTACTTCATGTGCTGTGAAAAAGGTTATTGTTTGAAAATTAGCCAAGCTCTTCTGTTGGCTGACACATGCCTAACAACACAGAAATTTTGGTCTTTGAAGCTACGATTAAATGCAGGGAAGTTTACCCACAAAAATACGATCTAAACCTCTTTGAAACAAAAGGCACTGGACAATTACATCTCTCATCATTACTTTAGATCAACAATCATCTGCAGAAGGCTTTATGTATTTTACAAATACTGAAGGGTTAACCAATATTTGATGATAAAGAAGCGTGTGATTAAATATAATGGGTCTTGCGATATAAAAATCCCATTGTGCTGTCCTAGAAGATGGCAACTTGTGAAGCCTCTGTAGTCAGCCTGTCAGATGACTGAGCTGATGGCTTTCCTTTGAGAAATACTTTGTGACCTTGTGGTTTAACCCTTGGCATGCTGGTTCTAGCCATAAAAATCAAAAAATTAATATGGATAAAAGGGAATTTTATTTCCTCATCCTTACAGAGACCAGGAATACCAAGAATTCTAGCTGGAGTCAGTTAATTTAGCACACATTGAGGGCTGAATCTGCTGAACATGAAACTACCAGATTGTCCTAAAAACCCATCTGGTTCACTAGAATCATTAAGAGAAGCAAATGCGCAGTCCTTATCCAGACTGGCCTACATGCGAGTCCAGATCCACTCTGAGCTGCCCTCTGAAATGGTCCAGCAAGCCACTCAGTATTCAAGAAGGTGACTCACTAGCACCATTTCAAGGGCAATTAAAGCTGGCCTTACCAGTGACACCCACATCTCATGAATGAATGAATAAAAAATCTTTCTGGACTGTTCGGGTACTGGAGGACAGCTGATTCATAGACTTATAACAGAGAGGCCAGCATCATGTCATGGAATGAGGATTCTAGATGTAAAGTCTTCACTTAGAGGTCTTATTTCTAAGAAAATAATACTCACAGACAAAGCACACATTGATTGCAAAGACCGAGAGACTTGACGTTACAGTTGCCAAGCTCAAGTTGCAGTGACCAACCCTCAACCTCTGCTGAACTTCCATGATGATTGGTCAAAATATGCTTTCTCAAAGCACTTGCATCATACTTCATTCATGACTTATTGTTCAGCTTGCATTAGGTATCATTAGCTCAGCATTCCAAAGACTTGGGGATGAATTTTTGTTATGGGATCGGGAACCAGACGCCTGGAACATTTCCGGGTCGCAACCCCGCTCGCTGACGCAGTGCTATTTTTAAATGCAAATGTGTTAATTGGCTTGGGTGCGAGTCCGGTGCCCAATTAGAGGTGCCAGAAGCATCCTAGAGGCGGGAGCACGTCACTGAGGTCAATTTTAGAAGGCAAGCAGTAGGCATGACGGGGCTTGCCGTTGCATTCAGTAATGCAGCACCAGGGAGATTGGAGGGTCTCTGTGGGCATGTGTCCCAGGGTGACAATCCAGTTCTCTGATACCTCCCTGGAGGTGCTCATTGATTCTGTGTCACAGAGGAGAGACCTGTTCTTCCTGGCCTCAGGAAGGAGAAATCTGCCCAGTGAGACCAAGAGGGTGTGGATGGGGTTGGCACGGAGGTCAGCAGCCAGGGACCCATGAGAAGGACCTGGGTCTAGTGTAGAAGAAGGTTCAATGACATATTGCAGTCTGGTAAGGTGAGTGGCCAGTGGCACCTGGTTCATTGGACACCAACTCTCTAAGCAATAGAATGCACCTGAGCTGACCTCAAAGAATGTCCATAGATCTCCCTAACATTGTCAGAGTAAGTGAACAGTCATTACAATGAGACTCTGCCACCCTCACATATGGAGTGATATTCAGAAGGGAACATCACTGAAGGGGACATCAATCCATGTGTATGTCATGCTGGAAGAGATGTGGGAGGGCAACCTAATCATAACTCTCTCACCCTGCAGGACATGAGAGCCCATAATACACAGGAGAGGTGCTGACGTATTGGTATTGTCACTAGACTAGTAACCCAGAGACCCAGGATATTGTTCTGGGGACATGGGTTCGAATCCCACATAGCAGAAGGTGGAATTTGAATTCAATTAATAAATCTGGAATTTGAAAAAAAGCTAGTCTACTGATAGCCATGAAACCATTGTCAATTGTCGTAAAAAACCCATTGGGTTCACTAATGTCCTCGAGGGAAGGAAATCTTCTGTTCTTACCTAGTCTGGCCTACATGTGACTCCAGACCCACAGCAATGTGGTTGATTCTTAAATGCCCTCTGCTATAGCTTAGCAAGTCACTCAGTTGTATCAAACCACTACAAAGTCAATAAGGAACGGACCACCCGGCATCGACCCAAGGCACTGGAAACACAAAATCATACCTTACAGACAATATCCCAGACACCGCCATCACCATCCCCGGGTATATCCTATCCAACCGGCAGGACAGACCCAGCAGAGGTGGTGGCACGGTGGTATACAGTCAGGAGGGAGTTGCCCTGGGAGTCCTAAACATCGACTCTGAACCCCATGAAGTCTCTGACATCAGGTTAAGGAAACCTCCTGCTGATTATTACCTATCGCCCCCCTCAGCTGATGAATCAGTACTCCACCATGTTGAACATTACTTGGAGGAAGCACTGAGGGTGGCAAGGGAGTAGAATGTACTCTGGGTGGGGGACGTCAATGTCCATCACCAAGAGGGGCTTGATAGTACCATTACTGACCGAGTCCTAAAGGACATAGCTGCTAGACTGGGTCCACAGCAGGTGGTGAAGGAGCCAACAAGAGGAAAAAACATACTTGACCTTGTCCTCACAAATCTGCCTGTCGCAGATACATCGGTCCATGACAGTATTGGTAGGAGTGACCGCCGCACAGTCCTTGTGGAGATGAAGTCCATCGTCACATTGAGGATACCCTTCATTGTGTCATGTGGCACTACCACCATACTAAATGGGATAGATTTCAAACAGATCCAGCAACGCAAAACTGGGCATCCATGAGGCGCTGTGGGCCATCAGCTGCTGTAGAATTGTACTTAACTACAATCTGTAACCTCATGGCCCAGCATAACCCCCACTCTACCATTACCATCAAGCCGGGCATCTACCTGGCAATGTGGAAAATTGCCCAGGTATGACCTGTCCACAAAAATCAGCACAAATCCAACCCAGCCAATTACCGCCCCATCAGTCTACTCTCGATCATGAGTAAAGTGATAGAAGGTGTCGTTGACAGTGCTATCAAGTGGAACTTGCTGAGCAATAATCTGCTCAATGACGCTTAGTTTTGGTTCCGCCAGGTCCACTCAGCTGCTGACCTCATTACAGCCTTGGTTCAAACATGGACAAAAGAGCTGAACTCAAGAGGTAAGGTGAGAGTCACTGCCCTTGACATCAAGGCAGCATTTGACCGAGTATGGCATCAAAAGGCCCTGGCAAAACTGGAGTCAATGGAAATCGGGGGAAAACTCCCTACTGGTTGGAGTTGTACCTAGCACAAAGGAAGATGGTCGTGGTTGTTGGAGGTCAATCATCTCAGCTCCAAGATATCACTGCAGGAGTTCCTCAGGGTAGGGTCCTCGGCTCAACCATCTTCAGCTGCTTCATCAATGACCTTCCTTCAATCATAAGGTCAGAAGTGGGGATGTTCGATGATTACACAATGTTCATCACCATTCGTGACTCCTCAGATACTGAGGCAGTCTGTGTAGAAATGCAGCAAGAATTGGACAATATCCAGGCTTGGGCTGATAAGTGGCAAGTAACATTCGCGCCACACAAGTGCTAGCCAATGACTATCTCAAGAGAATCTAACCATCTCCTCTTGACATTCAATGGCATTACCATCGCTGAATCCCCCACTATCAACATCTTAGGGGCTACCATTGACCAGAAACTGAACTGGAGTAGCCATTTAATAACAATGGCTACAAGAGCAGGTCAGAGGCTGGGAATCCTGCGGCGAGTAACTCACCTCCTGTCTCCCCAGAGCCTGTCCACCATCTACAAGGGACAAGTCAGGAGTGTGATGGGATACTCTCCACTTGCCTGGATGGGTGCAGCTCCAACAACACTCAAGAAGCTGGACATCATCCAGGACAAAGCAGCCCGCTTGATTGGCACACCATCCACCACCGATGCACAGTGGTAACAGTGTGTACCATCTACAAGATGCACTACAGCAGTGCACCAAGGCTCCTTAGAAAGCACCTTCCAAACCCACAAACTCTACCAACTAGAAGGACAAGGGCAGCAAATGCATGGGAACACCACCACCTGCAAGTTCCCCTCCAAGTCACACACCATCCTGACTTGGAGCTAGAACACCATTCCTTCACTGTCGCTGGGTAAAAATCCTGGAACTCCCTTCCTAACAGCACTGTGGGCGTACCTACCTCACATGGACTACAGCGGTTCAAGAAGGAAGCTCACCACCACCTTGTCAAGGGCAATTAGGGATGGGCAATAAATGCTGTCCTAGCCAGCGATGCCCACATCCCTTGAACGAATTAAAAAAAAGATGGTCAGAACGGGAGGTGGAATGGCCCAGCTCCATACGCTAACAGCAGTGGAGGAGGTGGCTCTGGAGATCGCCAGAGTTCTGCCGAAGCATTTTATAGGGGAGGACGAGATGGGAGGCCATGAGCAACGGAGTCATTGTATAGCTCTTTCATGAGATGAAGCGCATGGAGGAGACTCCTGCGAACTGTGAGCTATGGATCTGATACTGCTGTTGGTTGTGGGGTTGGTTCTGCTGTGACGCTTGTTGAGTGGGACCAGTTCTCATTACCATTTACTTGTGTCTCCCACAGGGCCAGTTGCAGAGCAGCACCAAATTGGACCTGCAGTATCGGTGCCAACATCCTCGGCAGTGAGGGAATCCATGGAACCTGCACCATCACATCCCACCTCAGCTCCTTCCGCTAGCGCAGACACACTTCCCTCAGTTGAGCCACAGACTAGCGTAGAGAGGGGAGCACTGGGTGAACCTCACAGCACACATGAGCAAGAGGAGAAGTATGAAGCAGAGTCACCTGTGACCAGTCCCCCTCAGAGGACGGAGAACAGATAAAGCAATGCTTCGCTGGGCGAAGATGCTGGGCCCCGGGTGTCACAGACATGGAGGGCCTTCCTTGAAAACTAAGGTCAGATAAGTTCCCATTTGTCAGAGTTCCTTGAGGCCTTGAGCAGACATGGACAGGCAGTGGAGGAATCTAAGCAGCGCTTGTACTCTGTCATGACTCAGGGATTTGATCACATGAGCTTCTTCATTGAGAGATTGAGAGAGTCATATGCAGCACCACTTGAGTGTGTGCAGGAGCAGTGTGCTGATATGCACAGAAGGAGTGAAACTCTCTACAGCACTGACTGCTGAGTGTTACTGATGGTGCCAAGCTGCTCGGAGTGGATCCCAGTCGGTGGCCACTTCCAACAACCACGGTGGCCAGGAAAGAGCCAAGACGCTCATCATGCCTCTCCTCAGGGGGCAATGGCATCACCCTTTGGCCCCTCACCCCCTCTGACTCAGGAGCTATATGTGTTCTCATTCTGCATGCTCATGGCTGGCAATGGGACCTTGTTAAGGTTCATAGTGGTCTGATAGCTCTATGCTGGAAGACGAGTTTTAGGGGTCATCAGCCGCAAGACCTCAGAGATGATCAAGTGAAGCGCTGCTGAATCAGTGTGGCTCTTGCTGCCATGCCAGCCTGTAGTTCACCTTGAGGGCTGGGATGGCATTGACAGACATCCTCCACAACCTGGGCGGCAACCACCGCTGGAGTGATCCTTTCCTCCTCCTCTTCCTCCTCTACTTCCTCCTCTCAGTCCTCCTCCAAGGTGGAGTGGCTTTCTAGCTGCTCCTTCTCATCCATCTCCAGGTCTCTTTCCAATGTTGTGTTGTGCAGGGAGCAGCTGACGACTATGAAACAGGAGACTCTGCCTGGCTCATACTGGAGGGCGCCACCCGACCAGTCAAGGCAACAGAATTGTGTCTTCAGCAGGCCAATGGTTTGCTCAATGCAGGCTCATGTTAGGAGTTGGCTCTGGTTGTAGCGTCTCTCCCCATCCGTGTCTGGGTGTCGAACGGGCATCAGGAGCCATCTCCTTAAGGGATAACTCTTATCACCCAGCAGAGGTCTGGATATGGGCCTGAAGATATGTGGCACCTGAGACTGTCACAGGATAATGGAGTCATGACAGATGTCCAGAAACCAGGTGCAGGCCTGAAAGATTCGCTTCCTGTGGTCACAGACCAGCTGGATATTCACTGAGTGGTAGTCTTTTCTGTTCAGGAATCTGACTGGCTGGTCTGTCAGTGCCTTGATGGCTCATTGGTACAATCGATGACACCCTGGACCTGAGGGAATTCATCGATGGCAGCAAACCCCACAACTCTCAGTGCCTGCACTGGCACATTTGTCTCAAAATGGATGTATTCCCCCGCCGTCCTGAATATGGCATCCCTGACCTGCCTGATGGGGTGGTGAGCTGCAGCCTGCAAGATGCCACTCACCTAGGTCTGCAGTTGATTCCTGGAATGACCCAGTTGCATAGAGGTTTGGGGTGACAGCGACCATGACGGCTGCAGGTAAGGGACTGCCGTGGGGGCGATGAGGCCTCAGGTCATTGTGGATCAGAGCACACAGGTCTGAGGCCATCTGCCTGGATGGGCATAGCCTCCTACGGCACCAGCACGCTGTCTTTTGTAGGTAGCTTATTCTTGGGCAGTGGACCTGATGTCTTGGGCAGCGTTTTCTTCCCCTTGCAGCGCCCCCCGCCACCCCCCCCCCACTATGCTCCTCTGTCCTGGAGGTTACATCTGCTTAAGCTCATCCTGGCTGCTCTGTCCAATGTCAGAGTAACCTATTCCCATCTCAACTGGGCTTTGTGCGTTCCCCAGGCCCTCCCCTGCCAACCGTAGCTGTCCCAGTGATGCCAGCGGCCTGCTGTCCCTCTCCAGATTCCTACCACTCATCACTAAGAAAAACAAGTCTCACAGCTGGTGCAATGGCTGCTCTATGGCACTTTTTGAGCAGCTGAGCATTATTTTGAGCCTCTGTATTATTTTAATCAGCCCTTCCCATAGCCCTCGTGGCCTTCTGCATTGTTCACGACTTATACATCCTGTCATGTTCCAGACATGGCGTTTTCCCCATGCCCTTCCTTTGAAGATTGTAAACTGCTGCTGATAAACCTCTCCACAAGAATCTCAACAAGCTATTAATTGGAGGCGTGCAGGCTTGTCTTTCCTTCCCTCCCAGCGTCCCTTTAAAAATGGATTTGCATTCCGGAGGCGACAGGACCCAGTCCCAACCTCTGAGAACGCAATCTCTAATCCGCACGCACCCACTCCCACCCCAAGAGGGATTTAGACATCCGGCTCTCACTGTCTCATGATATCAAGGGATGAAAGGCTAAACAACAGCCCCTCAGGACATAACATTAACTATCTTACCTATTTACTGCTACTGAAAAAGATAAGCATGTCGTTGTTAAGCATTTGTATCCATTGGAAGGTCAGAATTTGTACAAGAATCCAAACCTATCTTATTACCTTTGCAAACTTTTAATTACTCATTAGAAAGCTGTGTTCCAAGGAGAAAACTTGTTAAGCAATTGAAATAAAAACAGGAGCATTTTGTTATTTGTGGTGTTACAGCCAGGTGAGGAAGTGGGGGTCTAGGCTCCCCTGTCGCCCCTTCTCTGGTTTGACCGCAACAGTGTTTATCCTTTTTTAACAGTGATTGAACTTACCATCTCAGTGCGCGCTTGCTCTTGTTCCTCTAATGTAATTGCAAAAGAACCAATCAAACAGGTTTTCTTGAGTTAAACAAGAAAGATGTAAGTTTATTACACTTAACACTCTACCCCAGTTAAAAATACTGAAAATACGCTACTCATTCACGCAGACATTCACAGGAGAGTCACACACATACACACACACACACACAATTACAGAAGGAAAACAGATTGGATTAAAGTCCGGAATAAATGGAATTTAAATACTGTATATTAGTCCCATAGTCCTCAGTTGAAGTTGTTGTCCTGATGTCCTTGCTGGGCCACGTGCATAGTTGTGGAATTACTTTTCTCAGGGCTCCTGAAGGCAGAAGAGGGGTTTGATTCTTGTCCCCTGGTTGCTGACTGTTTTCAGACTGTAGGCTTGAGGGAGTTCTCAGTTGCAGCCGGATGTTCTTTTGATATTTACTGGCGAGAGAGGGAGAGAGAGAGAGAGACCTGCTTCGTTGATGGCTTTTCAGTTATTCCTGTCTGCTTTCTGTGTGACAAAGCTTACAGCCTCTCCAGGGCTGCGCAGACAGTCACATGACTCCATCAAGCCGCTTTGTTTTTTAAATGAGGTTTTTCTGAAATCTTCTCTAAAATTCAGGGTGCTATACCTCAAGACATCCAGTCACACTTGGAGGGGGTTGGCTCTTTCAAAGTCAATGGGTGTAAATGGCCCTGACGACTGTGTTGTTAAGGCCATTCTGGGTAATTTAATCACTGAAAGCACCCCATTGTTCTCGCTAGGTTGAATGAGACTTGTCATCTCCAGTATGATCTTTTGGTATTTCAAATGTAAATTGCAGTGGTCATCTTGGCTGCTTTTTTTAAAGTTACTTGTAAGTTTTCCAGTAAAAGTTTAATGTAAGGTTCCAACTGATGAAATTAATAATACCCCTTTGGCATATAGGGTTTTCATGACAGTGGAATTAATGGTTTGGAAAAGACTGGAATTGCCTCCCTCACCATTCGTGATTTCTATCAATATCCCAGCAGTAACAGCCATAACAATCACTTTGGCACAGACAAGGAATGTGAAGTGATTTCTCGTGAGTTTTGCCATAAACCCAGCTCCACAGTGATCTTTAAAATAAATTGGTCCAAGTGACTTAAGTTGTCAGGCAAATGTCAGGTTTCCACTCAGTGGGCTGAATTTTATTCTCCCGTGGCGGTGGGTGAAAAAAATGGTGGCCCCACTGCCATGCCGCCGCGATCTAGCATGTAGCAACTCATCTACATACACAGGGTGGTCCAATCCCCAAGCACATGGCGGTCGCGGGGCTCTGTGACTCCGGCATTTTTAAAGAGCTGCCAGACCTGTACATTTGAAGCTCGTACCCCTCTCCCCCCAGTACACTGTAAATGTATTTCTGACCCATACCCCTGTCCCACCACCACCACCAATACAAAGAAAACAGAGAAACTAAATGGCCCCCTGGTCCCACTCCAAAAAACACTTACATTTAATATCTGACCTTGCTCCCCCAACCACAACTGCACAAAGTGCAGAGGTCCCCCCCTTCCTGCCCACCCACACATACTAGAAATGCAGAGTTGATCCCATTTCCATCCCCTCCCCCACTTCTGTAAAAATCCTAAGATCCCTCCCATCCCCACCTCGATGGCGCCAGTTTTCCCTGGATGGGAAAGTGAAGGCGCGTGAATGCCAGCCATAGCATCGAAGACAGCTGGCAAGATCGCAGTGAAAGGTATGTAAATGTATGCCTATCCTTTATTTAAATATTTAAAGTAGGGTCCCGTCGCCGAGCGGTGGGGGAAGGGGCGCCACGGAGCCTTGCCGCCGCCGGGAAGATCGGACCCTACAATCCCAGCGTCAATCTCTGTGGTGGTCTGCTGCCAATGTGATCTTCTGCCCCCCACCACTGCCATGGAGCCCAGCGTTGTGAACTCAACAAAGTCCAGCCCAGTATATTCAGAATGACATCATGGTGGTCAGAAGGAGCACACTTACATCAGATTGGCAGCTATCCATTGACTGCATTTAACATGACAAGTAGATTAGATTTTTTTTTAGATTAGATTAGAGATACAGCACTGAAACAGGCCCTTCGGCCCACCGAGTCTGCGCCGAACATCAACCACCCATTTATACTAATCCTACACTAATCCCATATTCCCACCAAACATCCCCACCTGTCCCTATATTTCCCTACCACCTACCTATACTGGTGACAATTTATAATGGCCAATTTACCTACCAAGTTTACCTACCTAGTTTAACAAAGAATCATTGAATGCAGATAAATTAACAAGTGCCCACTGAGTGACTTCAAAAAGTTATCAGAAATAAACAGACACCAGCCAAGTAACATTAAAAATGTGTTTGAAGTTGTTAATGCCTATTGAATGATTTCAGTTAGGTATCATAGAGCTTGATAGCAGCATAAAGGAGCAATTGTATCAAAGCATCTGAAATTGGCAGGAGAAGGAAGGCTATCAGAAAACTATTAAATGTCTTTAACACAGTACTGAGGAGATTACCATAAGCTTGATGAATGTCTTCCAAAAGGAGACTGGGAGATTGATGGAAGACTTAATGAGTGACATCAATGAGGTTTGGGTTATTAGCAGGAGCCTGTGACAGATTCTACAGATTGGGGAGATTGGCAGATTGACAGGAGTACTGATTCAACGGCATGGCCAACGTCTGAAGGCTGTCAGGAATCTCCAGAGTTTTCTGTACAATGCCAAAAAGGTTGGCAGGAGCCAGATTCCCTACTTTAAAAAAAACTTAACTCCTCGAATAGATTATTAATTCATCATTGACACCTGATACCTTGGAAAGATTCTTTTGGGTCAAACACTAGCTTCAGTGCTTCAATTTTACTATCCAGGGATAGTAAGATGAATGAAGGAACTAGATTATGATAATAAGTAATATAATGCAGGTTGTGGGGGAAAAGGGGGACAAAAAGCAGAAATTAGACCTTTTTTCCCATCAGCACATGTATAGATGCCATATTTAACTTCAGTTAATCAATATTGAATACTAATATCTTAAAACACTTATTTCATGATATAAAGGCATTTCAAGGCAACCTAGATTTATCAAACTGGCAAAAAATGTTGAATAACACCTAGATTGTTTTGAATAATATATTTAAGACCCATGATTTGGCCAAAAAAAGGTGTTTAATGAAGATTTTTTTTTATATTGCCTCAAGGTTATTTTGCATAGAATTATGTGGAACATACAGCACAAAAACAGGCTATTTGGCCCAGTTGGTCTATGGCAGTGTTTTTGCTCCACACAGGCCTCCTTTGCCCCTCTTCGCCTAACCCTCATGTTTATCTAGTTTCCCCTTAAATACATCTATGCTATTTGCCTGAACTGCTCCATATAGAAGTAAGTTCCACAATGTAACCACTCTCTGGGTGAAAATGTTTCTCCAAAATTCTTTATTGGGTTTATCAGCAACTATCTTATATTTATGGCCCCTAGTTTTGGTACTCCTCATGAGTGGAAACATCTTTTCTGCATTAACCCTGTTAAAGCCTTTCATAATATCAAAGACCTCTATCA
This sequence comes from Heterodontus francisci, assembly GCF_036365525.1. NCBI lineage: Eukaryota > Metazoa > Chordata > Chondrichthyes > Heterodontiformes > Heterodontidae > Heterodontus > Heterodontus francisci. The sequence continues at coordinate 103,670,323 of NC_090378.1, forward strand.
GGTTACCCCGCAGGCTTGTCTTTTTTTTACAGAAATGAGCCTCAATGAAACTTCAAAGCATTAAATACCATGATCATTTTATCTTATACATTTCTTGTATGGAAAAAAATAGGTTTTTCTTCTGTGAAGTAGCTGTTTTGAGATTGAGACTGCAATTGGGCTTTGTGCTTGTAAATTTAATGTCTGGCAATGGCCTGAAGCTTCAATCTTTTTGCAGCACACAGATAAGATCAATAATTACACCAGTTTCATTGTTCCATAAAACATTATCTGGTGCATGTAGTATTTACTTGGTAATAGTTTATTTGCATATAAATTACCATATCTATTAAATCTGCACGTTCACTACTAAAGGTTTTATTTATCTGCCATTGGCAGATTGGGGAGACACCACATCAGAACAAGATGTTTACAAAGCCCACTTATTTTAAGCGTAAGAAACGCCAATTGTTTCATCAAAATTGTCTTGTCTGATTAATCAAAAATCACTCACCAATGGCATGCCTCCCATTATGTCTGACCTTAAAATGAAAAACATTTATTTTTCTTAGAATTCCACATTATTGATATACCTGTTGGAATCACCATACCTTTTGCTAATGTGGTATTTGCAGGCCCACATATTTGACATGCTTGTATACGATTCAGTTGTGTTAAGGGTGTTTGTTGATCGCTGGTTATTTAGACAGGGGTGTTCATTGGATAGTCTACCTTTTGATTTGAGTTGGATCCTGATGTTGCTTGTAGTAGTGGTTTGTTTATCTTGTAGTAAACCTGCCCTTAACCCTGAAATGCAGCCTCACATCTTGCTGCCTTGATTCATCTGAAAGTATTGTTCTGGATTTACTGTTTCTATCCTGTGAATTATTTTATATAACCTTAGGAGGGCCTTGTGAAATGTCTCCTTTCGAAAAGAAGAGTCCTATCGATGGAGTCATTCCTGATTACTCACCTCTCTAATTAGCTTTGTTGCTCTTCTTTGCACTTCCCCTAAGGCCTTCACGGTCCTTTATGTCAGAACAACCAGAAATGTGCACAGTACTGTAATAGCAGCCTGATCACATCGGTACAACAACTTTAACACGATTTGACTGTGAAGACCATAAGAGCATCCTGTTTGCTCTGCTTGTTGTCATCTCAACCTACTTGGACATGGTGAGCAATGAATTGATCGACATCCCAGGTGTCTTTCAACTTCACCTGTCGCAAATTCTATCCCACCCATTAACTGTTTCATTTTTATTTGCCATGAACTCAATTTTCCACCTATGAACACAACTGCTTTTCATCAAGTTCACTTTCTGAGATCTTGGCAGCATTCTTTGAAGCCACCAAGTCCCACCTTAACAGCTTCTGCACGTAATAACTAACCCTTGCACCAAGACTGTGAATTCAGGGCATTTATGTACCAGACACGAATTTCCAGAGTACCACACTTTTAACAGCCCGATTCACGAGGCCTGTCTCTCCTTGCAACTTCCCTTCTCTCTCCTTTCTTTCTTTTGTTGCTAAACCATGTTCACACTTTCATCTTGTTACCCATTGACTCTAGTTTGTAAAGAAATCCTTCCAGGTGTTTTAGAGTTTGGGCGGTGGGGAGGTGGTGGGGGTTGAAGGGAAGGGAGTTGAAAGAGAAAAATTCAAATTTCAGTTATACGCCGTGTCTGGTTTTCCTCTACATCAACTTAATGCAAAAGAAAATCAGGCTGTGTGTATAATGGGTGCCCAATGTGGTGCTTTTGAGTATTCCCTGATCAATTTGGCAACTTTGTAGCCTCGCGCACAGTTGATCACATGATTCTTCTCCGGCATGTCTCCTCCATTACTCAGTTCAGTGATTCTGTGCTTATTTTGTTTCACTCTTAATGATACAGTGTACCTCAAGCAATGGCTTCCTCTCCTGTACATCCATTTCAGGAGTCCACTACAGATCCATCCTTGGTCCCTTCCTTTTCCTTATCTACATGCTGCCCCTTGGTGACATGGTACACATACAGGGGGTTAACTTCTACATTTATGCTAATGACATCCAACTTTACTGCTCCACCACTTCTCTCAACTCCTCCACTGTTTCTGTGGTCCCAGATTGTTTGTCTGACATTCAGTTTTGAATGAGCCATAACTTCCTCCAACATAATGTTGGAAAGCAATTGTTTTCGGAATTCTGCACAAGTGCCATACGCTCGCCACTGAATGTACCCCCCCCCCCAGCCACTGCCTTGAGCTGAACAAAACTGTTTGCATCCTTAGCATCCTGATCGATCCTGAGCTGAATTTCCGACCTTGCATCTTCTCCATCACAAAAGCCACCTACTTCCACATTCGTAATATTGTCTACATCCATCTGAATTTCTGTCGATCTGCTGCTGAAACCATCATTCCTGCTATTGTCACCTTTAATCCTTATTGCCCCAATAGCATTTTGGCCAGCCTCCATTCATCCACCATTCATAAATTCACCCTATCCAAAATTCTGTTGGCTGTATCCCAAACCACACCAGTCCCGTACCCATCACACTCTTTCTAGCTAACATGTATTGGCTCCAGTCTCCTAATGTTCCAGACATAAAAACTGCATCGTATGTTTAAATTCCTCAATGATCTTACTATTCCAGCTCTACAACTCCCCCACCCATACTCTATTTCTCTGACTTTGCCGCACCCACTCCCTTCATCTTACTTTTGAAAGCCAAGCCTTCTGCCAGCTAGGCCCCACTTTCTGAAATTACTTTTCTAAATTCCTCAACTTTCCTCTCCTTCCTATGGACCCTCCTTTAAAAGCCAAGTTTTTGAGACAGTTTTTACTGAAACCCTCCTAATGTCTCCTTCTTAACCAGGGCACCTGTTTTCATTTTGTCTCTATGAAGTTCTTTGGTACAATTTTCTACATTAAAGGAGCTATGCAAGTACAGGTTCTTTCCTCAGTGGAGCAAATAAGATAGAAGGGAAACATGAGCTAGATTTTCAAATTTCTCAAAGGGGAACATTGACATGGATATATGTAGGATACTCAAACCATGATTCCAGAACCAGAAGACACCTGATAAAAATAGGCAATCCTCAAGTAAAACTTAAAATTGAAAAATTTTACCCTCGTGTAAACTACTTTCTTATTCAAAAGTAGATGTGAAATATTGATCAACATCTTTAAAAGAAAAGCTGGTATTTTGTTCATATCAAGACTGAATTTTGTAGGCATGAATATAAACATCAAGACAGCTGACCAAATATTAAATTGGTTCCCAGCATCTAGTTGAATATTGTGGACTCCAGTGTGATAGGTTCACTGGAGTTTTTTGGCCAAAATTGGGACAGTGGGAATAAATCTAATTTAAAAGGTGATGTTTATGGAACTATAACGGAGATAGAGTCAGAACAAAGAGAGTGGTGATGACTAAACCAGGGATTTACATGTGCAGAAGGCCTGAAACTAAAATAGGAAATACTGGAAGCATGCAGTAGGTCTGTCAGTCTGACAAGGGCTGTATACCTGAAATATTCAACTTCCTCCCATCCTGAATTCTGACAAATCCCACTCTGGTTCTAGTGCTCTATTATTTCAAAAAATACCATGGATACCTAAGATTTCAGATACTTGCTGATAGAATGCCTTAGTGGCACTTCTGTTAGTCAATTGATGGTTGAAGCCTAACGTCAACTCTGTGCTCGCTAGGCCTTTAACCTGCCATTCTCAGACACTTGCATTTCCTAAGCGTATCTTTTTTATTATTATTTTTCAGGTTTACCTATACCCTTGGGGAAGGAATGTGGCTGCCGCTCAGCAAAAGCTTTGTCATTCCCCCAGCAGAACTTGCCATCAACCCTTCAGCAAAATGCAAGACAGACATGACGGTAATGGAGGATGCAGTTGAGGTCAGGTAAGCAGCCTGAGGGAAAGATAGCTTGGCTGACTGTGATTCTTCCAACTTCTCAGGCTGGTCTTCATCCACTTTCGACTCAATCAGATCCATAGCAGCTTTTGCTAGTGTAATAAATTTTATGTTCCTTTGAACTCTTAAGTTCGGTAGTCTGAAGCTGAGTCCATATTGGTAACAGTTATAGTTTTATTTAAGCATAAATGAGACTTCATACAATACAATATTTGAGCCGCAGTTTACAAAGTAAAATTGAGAATTTTATTACCTTTTATTATCTTTGAAGTAAAAGGCATAGCCCATTCTCCATTCCATCTACTCACATCTGCTCCGACATTAGCCAGGTGTCCTCCCTGGCCCTTCAACACTGTGAATGGCCCATTCCGATTATGATATACAACAAAAACTGGAGCTACAGAAAAATCCAACAATTTTTCTGTTCAGCTACAGGCATTGGTCCGCCCCTATCTCCTTTTTAACCTTATCACAAGCTTGTTCTGTGCTCGTTTTCTGTTGCCGTGGTTGATATCACAACCCAGAGCCTTGAGGGCAACAAGCATTCTAACTATAAATAAAACCTAGATTTTTGCACACTTTTCCCTAATTCTAAGTGTTGAAAAATATATCTCAAGTAATAAACCGACAGATGAATACACTTAATATTAAACTGCAATGTAACAGTTTAATGCTAAAATAAAAGTAATAGGGAATTATATTTCAACAACTCACAAAAGTTTGCACATTCCCACAGACATATAAAGAGATAAGTGATAAGGTTCTAGAGTGCTCTAAGTTTCACCCTGTTATTTTCCCCTTTCTTTAATAATAATTAGTTTTTGCAACAACAAGGCCACTCGTGATACTGCCAGAAGTTAGCAGACAGTCCAAAGCTGTGAACAATGCTTTAGAGAAAAATTTAGGGTCAGTTAATTCTTGCAATGCCTCAGCTCCCAAAAAACTCTAATAAGGCCATATTCATCCACTGGCAAGGTTGACCAGGATTCCCCTATGAAATTAAACGTCTGAGAGATTAGCAGGCAATGGTCGCAATCAGGAGCCCTTATGAACTGTCATTAACTGCAGCATACATTTGTTTATTTCTGTTGTATATATATTTTTTCAAGTTTAGAAATTGAGTTCTAGTCTATGTCATGTCTATCTCTTCTTACTCTAGGAGCCTCAAATCTTCTTACCCCAAAAGTCTGGAAGCTTGTTATTGCAGCAGCTGGTAGATACATTGATAGCTTTTGGTGCAATCTATTTGATCTAAATTCCAATTCTAGCACAAATGTCAGGTTTCTGCTGAGCATTGGAACTGTATCATTTGGCTCTGAGAATATTTGAGCTTTATCTGATATTTAAAGTCCTCAGCACAGGCCTCATTTGAATGAGTTATCAGCTGGTGTAAAGAATAAGCTTGCTGGGTCTGAGTAAAATAGATGAATAAATCACAACGTGCATTGCTGTCAGAATGCAAAAGAGGTGATTACCGTGGAGACGTATTTTCATTTTTGTTGGAGGTAATGAACACGCACCATACTTTAAAGAAAAATATTCATTGGAAAAATCAGGTCAGGCATCCTGTATACTTTTAAATGATGTGGAGATATATTAAGCCTTAGAAATGGGATTATTTTCTAAAATAAATGGCATTTTGAGCTACAAAGATGAATATGTTTGGATATTGAGGGTGAACTCTTAAGAATTAATTATGTGGTAATTGTCCAATGTGATTGCTGTTTTGTGCCATATGCTCCTCAGCATCTGGGTCTCACCCAGCTGAATCTATCCTGATGGATCAGCTACCTGGGCAGTTGACAAAATCTGCGCTGCATCAGCCACACTCACTGCAGCCATGACACGGACAGTTGGATATTGCATTGCACTACATCACTTGCTCTGTTCTCCCTTAAGAATCTGTGTGATGTAGCTCATCTAGTGAAGAAGACAGGCACATATATTTTCATTTGCTCCCGCTCACCAACTCTGACTGCTTAGTTGTATTGTCTCTCACATCTTGTTTACTCAGTGACTTACTTATCAGAAAATATCAGTCTTAGAAATGGATAACCAGTAGTTAGCTAAGTTTAAATTTCTGCCATTTTGAAAGGAAATGATGTGACATCCATTTGCAGATGCCAAGTGGGCAAAGGATTTTATTACCGTTAACGTAAAAGACTCCTATCTTTTCCTGATAACTGCATAGCTATTTACATGGAAACAGTGCGAAAGTGCGTTCTCCAACATTGATATGTCGATTTGACATTGCATGAAAATTGTAATAAAGTAGACTTAGTAGCACATAAAAAACGTTTCTATGATGCATTTAATGCAAAACTGGTGGAGATCGAAAATAATTCTGAAGTGTTACAACCTCAGTGAGACCGTTAACATTAAGACACGAGATATGAATTCCCCAGTCCAATTTAAAGAAGTACACAATAAAATTTCACATTTTAAGACTTTTACTAAAAATCAACATTAGCTAAACAATACTTTATAAGTAGCTAATACACTAAATTACATAAATTACAGAGAAAATTATTTTCCTTTAACTTATTGAAACACTTGAAAACTCCACACCACATTTATACATGACAGAATATCCTCATAGAAGCAATATCTTTGCAGTTAAAAATCCCAATCTCCTCCCATTTGCAATGGGTTGGATCTTCCAGTCCTTTTCAAAGTCAATGGCCTCATTGCTCACTTCTTCTGAGCACTTTCGACTTGGACTTCCATGAATAAAGCGATCTCTGGTGACCCCGTTGTTTTTTTTCCCCTCTGCAAACCTCAGCATTTGTATTGGGTTCAGGTCTGAGAAGCGTTTTACTGTTCCAGTGTACTGAGAGCAGATGTTCTCTCTCTCTCTATCTCTCTCTCTCTCTCTCTCCGGAGGCAGCCACTGATAGTCTTTGTCTTCCAGTCTTGCTTACAGCCTGCCTGACTTCTGAAAGTCTGTTGAATCTATCCAGTCAATAAGCATTTGCCTTTTCCAATATGCAGATTCCACAAGTCTGGCCATAGCAGAACCACCCAAGCCTTTGTTTGTTTCAAGGTGTTGAAAATTTCAACTCGAGTTTGCACCTGGCTCCTTGTTTACCATCTGAGAGTCTGAGAGAGCAAAAGCCATTGTTCTTCAGGTGTTACAACCTTTCATTCTGCTTTCAGAAACATCTTTGATCTGGCTGCCTTGTTCACATGGTAACCAGGAATCCTGTCTTGTCTCTCGGTAGAGTTGTTTCCTCCGAATCCTACTTACATTATATTAAAAATGACAGATTTTAAAAACGTAATCATACTACAAAGTCCAGCAATCATAACACCTCCCTTCTAAAAATAGAAAATGAATTACTGTAGTAATGCTTTTTCTGCAACATTATCCACATATAACATTGTAAACACTTCCATTGTTAATATTTTACATTTTACTCAGGTAACAACATTGGCCGGAATTTTGCCCTCAGCGAACGGGAGCAGTCCACCGACTTTTCAGTCGGTGGTGAACCCGCCTCCGCCTGGCCTGGGGATTCAGACTGCATTTTGCGGTCCCCAGGCTTTTAATTAGTCTGAAGCGGGACTTCCACTTCATTGAGCCAGGAAGTCCCACCTAATGGAGCTGCCGGGCAATCAGAGAGCCGGCAGCTCTCTGTTCCAGCATCGCCACCGGGTGCGGTGACCACTGCTGGGACTGCAACCCAGCCATCAGAAGGAAGAAGTCGCGGAGCCCCGAAATGAAGGTAAGTTTTTGGGGCCTCGCTGGAGGTGATCAGTCAGGCACCGGCGAGGCAAGGGTGTTCGATTGGGAGTGCCGGGGGGTGTGTTGGAGGTGGTTGGAGCAGCGGGGGCGGCCCTCCGTCGGGCACAAGGTGCCTGATTAGGAGGGGGCCCCCCCACAGGCCACTGGAAAGCTGCCTGCTTTTGTCAGGCGGCTTTTGTCGGGCCTGGGCAGCCCAGCCGGCCATGGGTCAAATCCCTGTGGCGGCAGGCGGAGGCCCTTCAGTGGCCTTGATTGGCCTGGATCGGGCAGGCCGTTTTTCACCACCGCCACCCTGCATAACGTGGCGGCAGAGGCGTGAGCGGGTCGGGAAGGACCCCTGAAGCCTCCCGCTCCATTTTACTCCCACCATTATTTTCATATCCCTGATTTGTTTTCCTCCACTTTAAATTCTGGACCGAGCATCGGCAATTACATTGCTCTTTCCTGTAACATATATTATCTTTAGGGTAAATGGTTATAATATTAAACTCCATCAGAATGATTTGGTGTTCTCAGTCTTGAATCTCTCTAAAAACGTTAATGGATTATGATTGGTGTAAATGGTTATTTCTCCTTGGCCGTTATTGATGTATACTTGAAGAGCCAATACAAGACCTAAAGCCTCCTTTTCAATTGTGGAATACCTCTTTTCGTGTTTATTTAGTTTTTTTAGAGAATTAGTTGACCGGTTGTTCAATACCAGTATCGCCATCCTGGAGTAACACTGCTCCAACTCATATCACTCGCATCAACAGCTACGTTAAAGGGCATGCTAAAATTTGGTGCCGCTGGAATGGGTTCATTTATTAAAATGGCCTTTAATTTCTCAAATGCCATTAGGCAGGATTCTGTCCACTGGACCTTCACACTTTTTACAAATTCATCAGTGGGGTAACCACTATACTGAAGTTAGGAACAAACTTCTGGTAGAACACACACATCCCTAGGAATTGTAGTATCTCCTTTTTTGTCTTGGAGACTGGAAAGTCTATTATTGCTGAACTTGTGCTTCTCTAGGAAACACTTGACCTTGACCCTTGGACATGCTGCAAATCGGGGACCTTAGCCTTGGCAAAATCACTCTTCGCTAAGCTTATTACCAAGTTGGCTTTGTCTGACTTGTCGAACAGAACCTTTCAGTGTTCAACATGATCCTCCCATCTGTCACTCTATGCCAATAGATCAGCAATAAACATAGCACAATTGCTTAGTCCAGCAATAACCTGGTTCGTCAACCTTTGAAATGTGGCCAATGCATTTTTCATACCAAGTGGCATGACCTTACACTGACATAGGCCATCTGGGGTCACGAAGGTGCAAATTTCTATTGCTTGTTCAGTCAAGGGAACTTGCCAGTATCCTTTCAGCAAGTCAATCTTGCTAATAAAGATAGAATTCCCCACTCTGTCACTACAAGTTTTCAAGTCGTAGATTGGATAAGTGTCAGTTTTAGTTACTGCATTGACTTTCTGATAATATAAAATCTTTTGGATACATCTGGCTTTGGTACAAGCACAACTGGAGAACTCCAGCTACTTTGACTGGGTTCAGTTATATCATTTTTTAGGATATATTAAACCTCCTCTCTGACCTGAGTCAATTTATCAGGATTGAGTCGATAAAGTAAAAACAAGAAATGCTGGAAATACTCAGCTGGTTTGGCAGCATCTGTGGAGAGAGAAGCAGAGTTAACAGTTCAGGTCAGTGACCTTTCATCAGAACTGGGTTAACTCTGCTTCTCCCTCCACAGATGCTGCCAGACCTGCTGAGTATTTCTAGCATTTCTTGTTTTTATTTCAGATTTCCAGCATCTGCAGTATTTTGCTTTTATTTGAGTCGATAAAGGTTTTGTTTAATGTGTGTAGTTGTCCCAGCATCAACCCCATTAATAGCCAGAGAAGTTTGATCTGGCTTATCTGCACATACCACTTTAAATTGTTTTAACAGCTCAGCTATGTCCCTTTTATGCTGTTCAGAAAGGTAGTGTAGAACTCTGTTTAGATTTTCTAACACTTCTATGTTTGCCAGTTTCACCGCACTGGGGTCAATCTGAGAGTTCTCAGTCTCTGCTTTTTCATGCAGTTCATTAAAAGTAACACTATCCTTATGCTCCTCTTCTGTCATTTGACATACATTTACTGACTGACAAGGTTCACGGTCATAGTATCTTTTCAACATATTTCACGTGACACACCCTTTGAGTTTTCTGTCAGTCTGGGGTGCTAACCAAAGAGTTCACCTCACAGAATTTACTTTTAATGAAGTAAGGTCCACTGAATCTAGCCTTCAATGTTTTCCCAGGCAAAGGCATCAAAATTGCGCGTTGTCTCCAAGCTGAAAACCATGTGCCTGAGCTATTATATCTGTTTGGGTTTTTATCACTTGCTGAAAAACCTTAAGATGTTCTCTGGCCATCTCACAACCTCCTGAGAATCTCTTTTGAAACTCTGACACATAATCAAAAGGGTAGTTTCCTCTTCCTGTGTGAAAAATCTCTCCTTAATGAGTTTAAGGGGACCCCTAACCTCATGTCCATGGACCAATTCAAATGGACTGAAACTAGTGCACTCATTCAGTGTTCCCCTGGTGGAAAATAATAAAAATGATATCCCCTTATCCCAATTATGAGGATACTGAAAACAATAGGCCTTAATCATAGTCTTCAGTGTTTGCTGATACTTTTCCAAAGCACCTTGTGACTGCAGGTGATAAGCGGACGCCTTGAGCTGTTTCACTCCCAAATTACTCATGACCTCTTAAAATACCCCTGACATGAAATTTGACCCCTGTTCCAACTGAATTTCTTGTGGCAACCCATATCGAGTGAAAAACTGAATGAACCCCTCCATCACAACTTTTACCGTGATCTTTTTGAAAGGTATTGCCTACGAAAATCAAGTGGACAAATCCACGATGGTCACGAGAAACTTGTGAACTGATTTAGTGGTGGGCAAGGGTCCAACACAGTCCACAAGAACACAACTAAATGGTTCATAAAAAGCAGGTATGGGTATTAATGGGGCTGGCTTAATTGAAGACTGTGGCTTCCCATCTACCGGACATGTGTGGCAAGTTCTGCAGAATTCATCTGGCTTGTCCTGTATTACCACTGACTTATCTTGTTTAATCCTATGAGCCTGGGATCTGGTCACTACACAATCTGGGAATATTCCAGGAAATTCCTCCTGCAAAACTTCAGTTTCAGCAATCTCAACTGGCTTTTCTGAAACTATTGGAGATATCAATACCTCATCTCCAGCTAAGTCATTTCCTGGCAACAAATCCACCCCTTCAATATGCAAGTCAGAGACGATTCCCATTATTACCGGACTGGTGACAAAATCACATTGCAAATTAACCTTATATATTGGAGTGGATAAATAACCCCGCTCAATGCCCTGCAACATGACTTCCACATTTACTGAACTACTTAGGGGGAAAAGTTATATCCTTTGCTATCATTATTGACTGGGCTGCCCCTGTATGTCTAAGCAGCCCAATCGGCTTCCGTGTCTCACCTGACAGATATGGGGACACCCTACCCCTGAACACAAAACTTCTATAACCTTCAGGGACCTGATTTAATTCATCAGCACACAGGGGAAAACACCTCTGCTCATTATGCAAAGTCGCCAAAGCCACTGGCTTGTCAGCAGCATCACATATTGGGGCATCCTTTTCAGGACAGGCTTTCAGTAAACCTTAAAATAAAAGCAAAATACTGCGGATTCTGGAAATCTGAAATAAAAACAAGAAATGCTGGAACCACTCAGCAGGTCTGGCAACATCTGTGGAAAGAGAAGCAGAGTTAACGTTTCGGGTCAAACCTTCACAGCTACTAGTTTGCCATTTAACTTCCAGCATTCTGATTTTATATGTTCTCTTTTATTACAAAAATAACACATTAGTCCTTTTGACACAGCCCTAGTCTCCTGGCTATCTTTCCTACTACACTGAGGGTAACCTGTATCGTGTCCTTTACCCATTCTCTCACTAAAACTAAATCTCTTTTCATTATCAATCTTCCCATCTCTCCAACTTCTCTGAAAGATTTCAAACTAGGTCTATAACTACTGCTTTGAGGGTCAATTCATAATCATCTGCCATTGCTGTGGCATCCCTTATTTTACCAATTTTATGTGGGACCTTATTCCTGAAGGGATTCTATTTTTCAATTCCTCTATTAGGATTACTTCCCTAAGGGTCTCAAAGTCTTGCTCAATCTTCCTTACCTGTATCACTGATCAAATACCATTTCCTTCTCTCTAGAAAATTCCATAAATGTGTGGCCCTGTTTCTTTTTTCAAATTCATGAATTTTTGTCTGTAGGCCTCTGGTGCCAACTCATAAGCATTGAGAACTGCAATTTTAACTATTTCATAGTCACTTGACTATTTCTCCAGAAGTGTTGAATACATCTTTAACGCTTTTCCAACTGACACGCTTTACAATAAAAATTCTCCAACTTTCTTTCGGTCGTGCTTATCAAAAATCATCTACCTCTGACTTAAAAATATTCAAAGACTCTATTTCCACCGCCTTCTGAGGAAGAAAATTCCAAAGACTCACGAACCTCTGAGAGAAAAAATTCTCCTCATCTCGGTCTTAAATGAGTGACCCCTTATTTTCAAATGGTGACCTCTAATTCTAGATTCTCCCACAAGAGGAAACATCCTTTCCACATCCACCCTGTCAAGACTCCTCAGAACCTTACATATTTCAATCAAGTCGACTGTTACTCTTCCAAACTCCAGCGGATACAAGCCTAGCCTGTCCAACCTTTCTTCATAAAAGAACCCCGTCCATTCCAGGTATTAGTCTAGTAAACCTTCTCTGTACTGCTTCCAAAGCAGTTACATCCTTTCTTAAATAAGGAGACCAATACTGTACACAGTACTCCAGACATGGTCTCACCAATGTCCTGTATAACTGAAGCATAACCTCCCTACTTTTCTGTTCAATTCCCCTCGCGATAAATGATATCATTCCATTAGCTTTCCTAATTACTTGCTGAACGTGTATACCAACCTTTTGCAATTCATGCGCTAAGACACTCTGTATCTCAAGCTCTGCAATCTCTCACCATTTAGATAATATGCTTTTTTATTCTTCCTGTCAAAATGGACAATTTCAAATTTTCCCACATTATACTCCATTTTCCAGACCTTTGCTCACTGACCTACCCTATCTATATCCCTTTGTAGCCTCCTTATGTCCTCTTCACTTATTCTCCTTATTTTCCTATCTATCTTTGTGTCATCAGCAAATTTAGCAACCCTACCTTCGGTCCCTTCATCCAAGTTATTTATATAAATTGTAAAAAATTGAGGCCCAGAACTGATGCCTGTGGCACACCACTCATTACATCTTGCCATCCAGAAAATCCTTTATGCCTACTCTCTGTTTCCTGTTAGCTAGCTAATCTTCTTTCCATGCCAAAATGTTACCCTCTACACCATGAACTGCAATAACCTATGATGTGACACCTGATCAAATACCCCCTGGAAATTTAAGTACAGTACATCCATCGGTTCCCCTTTATCCACAGCACATGCTACTTCTTCAAAGAACTCCAATAAATTGGTTAAACATGAGTTCCCTTTCACAAAACCATGTTGACTCTGCCTGATTACCTTGAACTTTTCTAAGTGCCCTGCTATAACATCTTTAATAATAGTTTCTAACATTTTTCCTATGACTGATGTTAAGCTAACTAGCCTGTAGTTTCCTACTTTCTGTGTCTCTCCCTTTTTGAACATTCGCTATTTTCCAATCTAATGGAACCTTCCCTGAATCTAGGGAATATTGAAAAATCAAAACCAACGCATCAACTAATTCACTCGCCACTTCTTTTAAGACCCAAGGATGAAGTCCATAAGGACCTGGGGACTTGTCAGCCCGCAGCTCCAACAATTTGCTCAGTACCACTTCCCGAGTGATAGTAATTTTCTTGAGTTCCTCCCTCCCTTCCATTTCTTGATTTACAATTATTTCTGGGATGTTACTTGTATCCTCTATGGTGAAGACTGATACAAAATACCTGTTCAATTCATCTGCCATCTCCTTATTTTCCCTTATTAATTCCCCAGACTCATTTTCTATAGGACCAGTGCTCACTTTGTTAACTCTTTTCTTTTTTAAATATCTATAGAAACTTTTACTATCTGTCTTTATATTTCTTGCCAGCTTTCTCTTGTGCTCTAATTTTTCCCTCCTTATTAATCTTTTAGTCGTTCTTTGCTGTTTTTTATATTCTGTCCAATCTTCTGATCTGCCTCCCATCTTTGCACAATTATAGGCTTTTTCTTTAAGTTTGATAATATCTTGAACTTTTTTTGGTTAACTACGGATGGTGGGTCTTCCCCTTGGAATTTTTCTTCCTCGTTGGAATGTATCTATTCCGTGTACTCTGAGATATCTCCTTAAATGTCTGCCATTACATCTCGATTGACCTATCCCTTAACCTACTTTGCTAGTTCACTTCGCTAGCTCTGCTTTCATGCCCTCATAATTGCCCTTGTTTAAGTTTAAAATACTCGGCTTAAATCCACTCTCTCTCCCTCCAACTGAATGTAAAATGCAATCATATGATCACTGCTGCCTCAGGGCGCCTTCACTATGAAGTCATTAATTAATCCAAGCAGCAAGATGTATTGATGTTGGAAGTGCTGTGGTAAAGTTTCACTAGAATGCTGCTATGGCGTAAAGGTTAGATTATGAGCACAGCTTGCATATACTTCATTTGTATTATAGAATCATAGAACTACTGAACGATATATCACAGAAGGAGGCCCATTATGCCTGGGCTGGGTCTTTGTTAGATTGATCCATTTAGTTTCACTCCCCTGCTCTTTGCCCTGCAGATGTTTTCCCTTCAATTATTTATCCAATTCCCTTTTGAAAGTTGCTATTGAATCGGCTTCCACCATCCTTTCAGGCAGTGCATTGCAGATCATAACAACTCACTACATAAAAACATTTTCTCATGTTGCCAATTTTTTTCCCAGTTGCCTTAAATCTGTCTCCTCTGGTTCATGACCCTTCTGCCACTGGAAACAGTTTCTCCTTCTTTACATAAATTATACACCCTTCATGGTTTTGAACAGCTTTCACAATTCTCCTTGTGAGAAGCATAATGCAACCTCTCCAATCTCTCCACATAACTGAAGTCCCTCATCCCTGCTACTATTTCTAGTAAATGACTTCTGCATCCTCTTCAAGACCTTAACATCCTTCCTAAAGTGTGGTGTCCAGTCTTGAACACAGTACTCCAGCTGAGGCCTAAACAGTGTTTTAGAAAGGTTTAGCTTAACTTCCTTGCTTTTCTACTCTATGCCTCTATTTATAAAGTTATAATCTATTTTTAAACAGCCTTTTCAACTTGGTCTGCCACCTTGAAAGATTTGCATTCGTATATCCCTCGATCTCTGTTCCTGCACCCCCTTTAAAATTGTACCATTTAGTTTTTTACTGCTTCTGCTCATTCTTCCAACCAAAATGTAACACTTCACACTTCTCTACATCTGCCATGTGGCCTGCCCGTTTCACTGGTCTATGTCCTCCTGAAGTCTGTTGCTATTCTTTTAATATTTTTGAAGGTTGATGGGTGATTTAATTAAAATGTTCAGAATTATAAAGGAGATTTGACAGGGTAAATGCAGAGAAACATCTCCTGTGATAGAGACAAAACTAGAATGCATAACCTTAAAATTAAAGCTGGGCCATCTGGGGGTGAAATCAGGAAGCATTTTTTCACACCAAAGGTCATGGAAATCTGTAACTCATCCTCAAAAGGTTGTAGATACTAGATTCATAAAGTTTTATAGCACAGAAACAAGCACTTCGGCCAACGTGCCTGCGCCAACCATCAAGCACTTATCTATTCTAATCCCATTTTCCCGCACTTGGCCCATAGCCTTATATTTTATGGCATTTCAAGTGCTCATCTAAATACTTCTTAAATGTTGTGAGGGTTCCTGCCTCTATCACCCCTTCAGGCAGTGTGTTCCAGATTCAAACCACCCTCTGGGTGAAAAAATATTTCTTCAAATTCCCCTCTAAACCTCTTGCCCCTTACCTTAAATCTATGCCCCCTGGTTATTGAACCCTCCACTAAGGGAAAAGGTTCCTTCCTATCTATCCTATCAATGCCCCTCATAATTTTGTATACTTCAATCAAGCCCCCCCTCAGCCTTCTCCACTCCAAGGAAAACAACCCAGCCTATCCAGTCTCTCTTCATAGCTGAAATGCTCCAGCCCAGGCAACATCCTGGTGAATCTCCTTTGCGCCCCCTCCTTCCTATAGGGTGGTTCCCAGAACTGTACACAGTACTCCAGCTGTGGCCTAACCAGTATTTTATACAGCTCTAACATAACCTCCCTGCTCTTATATTCTATGCCTCAACTAATAAAGGCAGGTATCCCATATGCCTTCCTAACCACCTTATCTACATGTGCTGCTACCTTCAGTGATCTATGGATCAGCACCCCAAGGTCCTTCTGACCCTCTGTACTTCCTAGGGTCCAACCATCCATTGTACATTCCCTTGCCTTGTTAGTCCTCCCAAAGTGCATCACCTCACACTTCTCAGGATTTAACTCCATCTGCCACTGCTCTGCCCATCTTGCCAGCACATCTATATCATCCTGTAATCTAAGGCTTTCCTCCT
Source organism: Heterodontus francisci (assembly GCF_036365525.1). Lineage (NCBI taxonomy): Eukaryota > Metazoa > Chordata > Chondrichthyes > Heterodontiformes > Heterodontidae > Heterodontus > Heterodontus francisci. The sequence goes on from NC_090378.1 coordinate 103,686,627, forward strand.
CACTATTTATGACACCACCAATTTTTGTGTAGTCTGCGAATTTACTGATCATACCTCCTATATTCATGTCTAAATCATTATTGTACACTACAAACAGTAAGGGTCCCAGCACTGATCCCTGCGGTATCCCACTGGTCACAGGCCTCCATTCGCAAAAACAACCCTTGACCATCCCCCTCTGCCTCTTTCCACTAAGCCAATTTTGGATCCAATTTGCCAAATTACCCTGGATCCCATGGGCTCTTACCTTCTTAACCAATTTCCCATGCAGGACCTGATCAAAAGCCTTACTGAAGTCCATGTAGACTACATCAACTGCTTTACCCTCATCTACACATCTAGTCACCTCCTCGAAAAATTTGATCAAATTTGTTGGACGTGATCTCCCCCTGACAAAGCCATGCTGACTATCCTTGAATAATCCCTGCCTCTCCAAGTGGAGATTAATCCTGTCTCTCAGAATTTTTTCCAATAGTTTCCCTACCACTGACGTTAGACTCACAGGCCTATAATTACCTGGTTTATCCCTGCTACCCTTCTTTAATTACTCAAATTGGCCGCCCGCCTCCAGTCGGCAGGCAGCTGAACTGCTGCCATTCCCACCGCTGGAAAACCTACCCAGCCTCGGCCCACCCGCCTCCCAGCCCATTGCTCCAGGGCCGGTAAAAGTCCGTTCATACAAGGCAAATGTGAATATCACACTTCAAAAGCTTCAGATCAGCCCATAATTTGAAGCAGGAGTTAAAATTAACTCAGTCAATTTATGATATTTCTAACAATGACATAACTGAGGCAGGATAACATTCTGCCTCAGTTAAGATTGATATCCCATTTAGAATAGGGATGATCTGTATCTCAAGCCCAAGTCCCTGTCAGAAAGGAAAGTTCAAAAATTGTGGACTTGAGTGCTCAAGAAGAAAGGATGATGAACTCAAAGAGCCCATCATTACAATGCCTGTGATTCATGTTAGAAGTATATCTATCAGAATTTACCATTGTGCAGCTAGTGTTTAATATAACAAAGCAGTATTTATCTTATTTTGAGGAGTATTCTGTCAACAGCCTAAGTGAAGTGCAGCATCAATTTGAAACCATTTATCTGTTGACTTATCAGATATCAAGAAATGAATAGCAACACAAAGCTGTTTTCCTAACATCACTGAATTCTCCTAACTGTACAAAAAATGTTGACTATCATTGTTGAAGTAATCATTACAGCAGTTACAATAACTGAGATATGACTGAGTTAAGCATTTCAATCTTGTACTTTTATTTTTGTTAAATAAAACATCTCCTAGTTAGACAGTCAAGTTATGAGAATTACATTGTGTGCCATCTTCTCACTTTGTATAGCAGCATATGAGGTAGCAATTGTGTTATTGTGTTTTCTATTTAAGCCTATATTATTAGAAGAATGGCATACAAGTTTCTTGCTCTGGAAGTGTGCACACTGTTCAGTGTTTCTTTATTGTGAGCTGGTTCACTTTCTCATTGTGCTTTATCCCTTCTATTATTCTTCTGTAATCTTCTGGTGCCAGAGGACTAGAGGATTTCAAATATTGGATCTTTATCCCAAAAAAAGGATTATTATGGACAGGTGGGAAATGTGTGGCTTGTTTCCACTCGTCACCTCCCAACTGATCACAGATGGGCTGGATTTTGTTCTCCCTCAGGCATTGCACAGGTCAGTCAGTAGATGCAGTATCGCCCCAGCGATTCGAAGGGAAACCCTCCAGCAATGGCGTTGGGCTGCGGGGTTGAAGTTGCCTTTGCTGCTAGCCACCTGCTTGAGTCATGGAGTTTCTGGCTCCAACGCCCCGTCTCCGCTGGGAAATCACTGGTGGCCTCCCCACTTGGTTGGAGGCACTCCACCGGCGGCCTGGGAAAATGGCCCTTAATTGGTTCATTAATGTCCTTGAGTGAAGGAAATCTGCTGTCCTTACTTGGTCTGGCCTACATGTGACACCAGACACATAGCAATGTGGTTGACTTTTAAATGCCCTCTGAAATGCACTAGCAAAACACTCAGTTGCATCTAACCGCCACAATGTCAATAAAAAAGAATGAAACCGGACAGACCACCTGGCATCGACCAAAAACGACAACGGCAAACCCAGCCCTGTCGACCCTGCAAAGTCCTCTTTACTAACATGTAGGGGCCTGCGCCAAAGTTGGAAGAGCTGTCCCACAGACTAGTCACGCAACAGCCTGACATAGTCATACTCATGGAATCTTACCTTACAGGCAATGTCCCAGACACTGCCATCACCATGTTGACTATCATTGTTGAAGTAATCATTACAGCAGTTACAATAACTGAGATATGACTGAGTTAAGCATTTCAATCTTGTACTTTTATTTCTGTTAAATAAAACATCTCCTAGTTAGACAGTCAAGTTATGAGAATTACATTGTGTGCCATCTTCTCACTTTGTATAGCAGCATATGAGGTAGCAATTGTGTTATTGTGTTTTCTATTTAAGCCTATATTATTAGAAGAATGGCATACAAGTTTCTTGCTCTGGAAGTGTGTTCAGTGTTTCTTTATTGTGAGCTGGTTCACTTTCTCATTGTGCTTTATCCCTTCTATTATTCTTCTGTAATCTTCTGGTGCCAGAGGACTGGAGGATTTCAAATATTGGATCTTTATCCCAAAAGAAGGATTGTTACAGACAGGTGGGAAATGTGTGGCTTGTTTCCACTCATCACCTCCCAACTGATCACAGATGGGCTGGATTTTGTTCTCCCTCAGACATTGTAGTCCATGGTGGGAAGAACCTGAAGATGCCTCTGGGAGAGGGCCACCATGCACCCCGACGCCGGAGGGTCCGGCCTGATATTGCCAGTTGCGACAAGGCCTCGTGGCAGCACCACCCCCCCCCCCCCACCGCTCAGGTGACAAGACCCCCATTTGACTATTTAAATAAGTTAAAAATAATGAATTAATCATACTTACGCCACCTGAGATCCTGCTCTGATTTTCGGCCCAGTGGCCATGCCTTCGGTTCACCGTCCGAGGAAACGAGGCGCCACACTGGTGGGGAGGGGATGGAAGTAAGTTTCTCAGTATGGGGTGGGTGCGGGGAATGGGGTCAAAGTAACATCATTGGTGTAGGGGATGGTGGGCAGGGTTGGAGGTTGAAGTTTATGCAGTTTGCGGGGGTGGGGGGGAAGGTCAGATTGTAAAGGTAAGTGTTTTTGGGGGGAAAGGGCAAATTAATTTTATAGGTATTGGGGGTGGGAGAGGGGCAAAATAAATGTATTTATTTATTTTTATTCGCTATATCTTTAAATATTCAAATCTGCCAGTAGGGCTGACAGCCCTGTCAAAATGGCCTCGTTGCCTGCACACAGGCAGCTGACACTATTGCCGGGGATGGACAGCCTGCCCCCTCCACGAGATTGTGGGGGACAGCTTACCCCAGCCATTCAAATGAGCCACGGGATGGAAGATTGCAGCGGCTCTGCGACATGCAGCTGGCAAGATTCAGCCAGTGTTTTTGTTTACATTAGTGTATCAGCCCCTGTGTTTTGTTGGCCAAATAAACAGTGACAGGTTTTCTCATGAGTTTAAAACAGAAGATTAAATATTTATTGAAGAATAATCGCCCAAACTGTTCGCAACACCACTCATGCACACTTAAGAAAAGATAGATAGAAGGTAAAGGATAAGGGATGTTAAGGTATAAAAGCCTGTTGTTTTAGGGAAAACCTGTGGGATCCTCTTAGAAGGTAAGTTTTAAAGTTGCAGGCCTGTTTGCTGGTTGTCTTGCCCTTGCTCGGTTGCTGAAGTCTCTTGACAGTCAGCACTTCAGTTCAAAGACAATGCTGGTATTACTTAGTTCAATTTTCACAGATGGAGGAGTTGTTCAAAAGGCACTCTCCTATTTCTCTGCTGCAGTTGGTTGCCAACTCATCTTAGCAGGGTTCAACTGTCTTAGCTGGAAGTGATCTCTCTCTCTCTCTCTCTCTCTCTCTCTCTCAGCATTGTGCTGGAATTCAAGATGGCTTTTGATGTTCTCTCTGTGGCTGGAGATCCAGACTGATGTTCTGATGTCTTGATGACTGATAAATTCCTTTGTTCTCTAAAAAAAAAATTTACATTTAAAGGTAAACTCATAAATTGTTAGTTCCGCCCATGTGACTTTAGGCTTTCGGTTCCTGAGGGGCTATACAATGACTTCTGATCTCAGCCTATTTTGATTATATGAAGGATGTTCACACCCTATTGTAGCGTATGTAGCTGGAGATGGAGCTTCTGCTAATGCCTTTGTTTTGACTCACATTGTCGATAGCTCACATCCATGTGTAATGAACTGTTTAATTTCAATGCAGACAAGGTTAAATAGTTTCAGTTCTAGCAGACATGGATGTGTATTCTAGTGCAGGAGAAGGTATGTGTCATGTGACTGTCCTCCATTTTGTTGAAGGCAAGTGTATCAGTCATTTTAAATTGTTCTTTTTTATATAACTCTTCGGTTTATTTTATATTTCCATCACTGTACTTCCCGTGAGCGTGACAGAATAAACCAGGTAACTACAGGTCAGTCATTCCAGAGACATGACCACAATAATCCAGTACAATTGTAGATGCTGTCTTTCAGTTGAGACGTTAAACCGAGGCCCTGTCTGTGTTCTCACATAGGCGTAAACAATCCCATGGAACCATTTTGGAGAAGAACAGGGAAGTTATCCGTGGTGACCTGGCCAATATTCATCCTCAATCAACATCATTAAAACAGATTATCTGGTCATTATCACATTGCTGTTTGTGAACGTTGCTGTGCACAAATTGGCTGCCATGTTTCCTACATTACAACAGTGACTGTACTTCAAAAATGCTTCATTGACTGTAAAGTGCTTTGGGACATCCTGAACTCATGAAAGGCACTATATAAATGAAAGTCTATTTTCTTTCTTTAAGATGCTCCTTAAAATATACCTCTTGATCATTTGACCTGAGATCTCCTTTTGTGGCTTGGTGTCATATTTTGTTTGCTAATGCTCTTGTGAAGTGCCTTGGGATGCTTTACCATGTTAATGGTGCTATATAAATGCTTGCTGTTGTTGTTTAGGGAGAAACAATATGGAGAGATAGTATAATCTAAATGGTCCCCTTGGAGTGGGATGCAAGAGCAGAAAGAGCTGGGGGTCCAAATTCATGAATCTTTGAAGGTGACAGGGCAAGTTGATGAGCGGTTAAGAAATTGTTAAAGGATACATGGCTTTGTAAATAGGGGCATTGAAGGAAAAGCAGGGAAATCATGCTAAACATTTACAAACCATCACTGTTTAGACCTTAGCTGGAGTATTGTGTAAATTTCTGGGCACTACACGTTAAGACGGATGTCAAGGCCTTGGGTCGGGTACAGAGGAAGCTTACCAGGATGATTCTAGGGATGAGGGACTTTAGTTATGTGTAGAGATTGGAGAAGCTAGGATTGTCCTCCTTTGAACAGAATAGGTTAGGAGGGAGACCTAAAAGAAATATTAACATTTGAGGGGTTTTAATAGAGCAAATAGGCAATTCGGAGAAAACATTCCCTCTGGCAAGTGGGTCGGTAACCAGAGGTCATTGGTTTGAAGTAATTGACAAAAGACCTAAAGGGGAAATTAGAAATTTCTTCACAAAGAGGTTTATTAAGATCTGGCATGCACCACCTGAAAGGATGGTGGAAGCAGATTCAATTGGCACTTTCAAACAAAATTGGATATGTAATTGAATTTACAACACAGAAACAGGCCATTTGGCCCAACAGGTTCATGTTGTTGTTTATGCTTCACACAAGCCTCTTCCAACCCTCTTCATCTAATACTATCAACATATTCTTCCATTCCTTTCTCACTCATGTATATCTAGCTTCTCCTTAAAGGCATCTATCCTTTGTGTCTGAGCTGCTCCTTGTGTTGGCAGCTTCCATATTTTAATCACTCACCAGGTAAAGAAGTTTCTCCTGAATTCCCCATTGCTTTACTAGTGACTGTCTTATATTTATAACTTTTAGTTTTGGTCTCCCCCCAAAATGGAAACATCTATATTTCTACCCTATTAAACCGCTTCATCATTTTAATGACCTCTATTAAATCACCCCTTAGCCTTCTCTTTTCTAAGATTATGAGGTCAAAGGCTGAGTTGTGAGACTAAATTGGATAGCTCTTACAAAGAGCTGGCACAGTCTTGATGGGCTGAATGGACTTCATGTGTGCAATAAGATTTATGATTCTAATTGTATTATATTCTTGGCTTATAAGACCTCCTGCTCCCTTTCTTCTTGAGGAAGGGAACAAGCACACCTGATTTTTGAGGTGGAAAATTCTGTAATCCCAAAAGGTTTTCTTTTACTTACAAAAAAGGTTTCTTTTCCTTCTATTCTTCCTATACACATCTCCTCTTGTTTGTTTTCCAATCCTAGCTTTTCTTCGAAATTCTTGACCTCTGGTTTTCATATCAAGATACATTTTGCAAATGGACTAAAGGATATGGCTTATCAAAAAACTCTTTTACCAGGATTAAAATCCTTCATTTTTGCTTCCACTTTTCAAAACCTTTAACCTTAGACATATGTATTGTATTTAGGAATCTTTGACCCATGTTGACCATTGATGGCCCTTCCAGAAATTTGTCAATTGTAAGAATTTTTGGAGCCTAAAAGTCAATCCTGAGTCAATCCTACTAATCACTGAGGTCATTAAAGACATTTTTCCAGAAAATGTGTCCTCATGTGGAATTACTTCGCTGTAAATAATTGTAAATCAGTGAAAGTTTGGACCATTTGCTGATCCGCAGACTTCTCCAGGAAATATCTTGGCTGTTTCAATGTCTTAAACAGTTGTGAACATCAGAACGGTCAGTCCATTTGGTTGGATTTATTTTCCCGATCCCAAATCCTTTAACCATCTGTTTTTTCTGTGTCAGAACTTAATACACAGAAAATCAAATTTTAAAATATCAAATGTAGAGTTTAACCTTAAGCTATTTGTGGGTTTGCTCCTAGCTCAGCCACAATCACCACATAACCTCCCCTCGAACAGTTAGCCATAACTGGAAGTCTGCCACTTTCTTGTAGTAGCCCTTTAACTTGAAGTTAGTGTAAAAATACAACCCAGTATTAAAAAGATCAATCTTGCTCTCCCCATACTTGATTAATCATTCCCTTTCCCGAGGAGATATGTAGTAATAAGATTAAGGATCTATGAAAACATCCAGATGCAACAAAACGATGAAAATTAAAATGTCTGGAGCATTAAATAGAAAACCGATTTAAATTAGTCCATCAAAGTGTAGTATGCACCATCTCAGAATCTAGCTTCTCATTTTCAATAATTCTTCACATCTATTGCTGTCTGTTCTTCAAGATCATAGTGAACAGGTTAAGATTTTCATCAGTGGTTCCGAGGGATAGAGTCATTTATTTTACTCAGCATTCTTCACAGCCTGAAGTCAAAATACAAACTTATTAAATGTGCAGTAATTTCTTTAACAAATCCACTTGCAAATTTCTTACTGCTGATGATAACAGTGCATGAAGCTCTTAATCTTTCACCTGCAGATGTATTTTTTAGACCAGAAACAGATTTTCAAGAGCAGATTCATTACAGAGATTTTTTTTTGCTCATGCAAGAATATCTTGCTGTTGAAACACAACACAAGTCTTCTAGTAATTTTCCCCAAATCCTGACAGCATTGACTGTGACGAGGTTGCAGCTGTACATACATGGCAGTTCTGCAGTATGCTCTCCAAGTTGCTGTTCTTCACATGAGCCTGGACAGCACGGGCTGGATTTCACCAGCCCCTCACATCGTGGATCGTGGCGGGGAGGCCCGTAAAATACTTGCAGGAGTGGCCAGCCATGACGCCAAGAAGGTCTCGCTGCATATTACCAGCGGTGGCGAGGCCTCGGTGCGGCTCCCCCATTGCCAAGTGGCGGGGCCATCATTTAAATAGTAAAATTTAGTTAAGTTAATGGAAGTTGCCTGACCTGTTCCCAGCAGCCGTCCCACGCCAATTTTACATCGCCAGCCACAACTCATGCCTTCGGAACTGCATAGAGGCGAGACACTGGTGGGGAGCGGGGAGGATTGAAATTATCAGGGCGGGAGTGGGGAAAAAACAACAATCATTGGCTGTGGGAATGGTGGGAAGGGGTTGAAGAGCAAATGTGGTGAGGTGGGGGGGGAAATTCGTGCTGGGACCAAAACACATTTCAACCACATCTGACAATAAAAAACCATTGTGGGGGTTGGGAAAGGGCCTTCATGTTTTATTGTTTTATATGGATGAAATGTGTATTGAAATCTCTTTAAAAATTTAAATTTACCTGAAGGGCTTGAAACCCTTTAAAAATGGCGCTGGCGCCTGCACGGTGGCGCGGACGCTGTTGCTGGGGATGCAGCTGCTGCCCCCTCTATGTCATCGGAGGCAGCCATGCCACCCCCTCCATTTAAATGAGCCGTTGTACGTAATATCGCTTGAGTTCTGCGGCAAGGCGTCCGTGTCGGAAGGCCACTGACTTTAAGGTGCGCCTTGTCGGGGCCTTCGCAGTTAAGCTGCCTCTTATCCTTGCCCCCGTTGTTTACACAAGCACGTTGTGACGGAAAGGCACATTTCTGTCAGTTCAAGTGATCGGGCTGAGCTAAAATTTAAAAATGGTTTCAGCTAACAGTGACTTTGGAAAGTTTGTGTGAAAGCCTCTTTTGTTCTGTGGAAAAGCTAGTCTCTAGATAAGCAATAGTCGCACATAATTAGACTTTATCATGTTCAATGGATATGTCTGCCCTTAGCTGGAATTTCTTTGTTTCAATCTCTGTTAGGCTACCCAAAATATCATTTATTTTTTGTCAACATTCTCTTTCTGGTTTGTTCTTTGTGAGTTGTTCTTGATAATAGCTTTCTCGATATAATTTCCTTTCGTCTTGTGTGTGCAGAATAAGTGGAACAGTGTGAACGCCATTGAGAAGAGAGTCATTTTCTGAACCATTAACGTATTGTTTGCTGTGATGTTATTGCTCAGAGACTATTAAGGACAAGTTTCATATAGAATGCTTTTCCATCAAGGGTGAAGAACTATAAACTTTTAGTTCTTTTTATACCTATCATCCACTGTTTTAGGAGAATAAGAGCTCAGTGAGGAATCATTTTACAAAAGCCATCCATCAAAAACTATTTGCAGATAATTGCTCAGGAGGAGTGTAAGAATGTCATAAGCATTCAAACAATCAGACTTAGGCCAGAAATTTACTGGAGCGACAGGAAAGGGAAGGTGGAAGCAGATGATGAAGGCTGTCCTGCTCCCAATCCCGTTCCAATAGCAATCTTCCACCGGCCTTCCAATTCATAGTCAGCAGGCAGTGATGCTGTCCACTTCAGGCGTAGAGTGGCGGCCTATCAGTCGGAGGCTGCGTCATCACCTGACAGTGAAGAAATTGACAGTGCCATGTTTGAAAGGCTGCCAGCACGCGAGCAGCAAGAGACCCTGTGACCTGCCAACCTCCAAGTAACAGAGACCCTCTGACCTGCCAGCCCCCGAGTGATGGAAACTTAGTTTGGCTTAGTGGAAGGAGGCAGAGGATGATGGCTGAGGGTTGTTTTTGCGATTGGAAGCCTGCGACCAGCGGTGTACCGCAGGGATCGGTGCTGGGACCCTTGCTGTTTGTAGTGTACATTAATGATTTGGATGTGAAGATAGGAGGTATGATCAGTAAGTTTGCAGATGACACGAAAATTGGTGGCGTCATACATAGTGAGGAGGAAAGCCTTAGATTACAGGACGATATAGATAGGCTGGTAAGATGGGCGGAGCAGTGGCAAATGGAATTTAATCCTGAGAATTGTGAGGTGATGTATTTTGAGAGGACTAACAAGGCAAGGGAATATACAATGGATGGTAGGACCCTAGGAAGTACAGGGGGTCAGAGGGACCTTGGTGTACTTGTCCATAGTTCACTGAAGGCAGCAGCACAGGTAGATAAGGTGGTTAGGAAGGCATATGGGATACTTGGCTTTATTAGCTGAGGCATAAAATATAAGAGCAGGGAGGTTATGTTGGAGCTGTATAAAATGCTAGTTGGGCCACAGCTGGAGTACTGTGCAAAGTTCTGGGCACCACACTATCGGAAGGATGTGATTGCACTGGAGAGGGTGCAGAGGAGATTCACCAGGATGTTGCCTGGGCTGGAGCATTTCAGCTATGAAGAGAGACTGGATAGGTGAGGTTTGTTTTCCTTAGAGCAGAGAAGGCTGAGGGGGGACCTGATTGAGGTATACAAAATTGTGAGTGGCATTGATAGGCTAGAGAGGAAGAAACTTTTTCCTTAGCGGAGGGGTCAAGAACCAGGGGTCATAGATTTAAGATGAGGGGCAGGAGGTTTAGAGGGGTTTTGAGGAAATGTTTTTTCGCCCAGAGGGTTGGTTGGAATCTGGAACACACTGCCTGAAGAGGTGGTAGAGGCAGGAACCCTCACAACATTTAAGAAGTATTTAGATGTGCACTTGAAACGCCATAGCATACAAGGCTACGGGCCAAGTGCTGGAAAATGGGATTAGAATAGATAGGTGCTTGATGACCGACACAGACACAATGGGACAAAGGCCTGTTATTGCCACTACATCATATTCCCATACTGCTATTTGTGCCTGTAGCTCACCAACCTGATTCACCACACTTTGTCTGTTTACGCACATGTATTGTAGTTATGTCTTTGCATTCCTCATAGTCCTTTTCAGTCCACTCCCATCTATGACTCCCTTCCCTAGCACTGTCTAACACTCCCACATTATTTACCTTATTTCTCTTTTACACTTCCATATGCTGGTGCCCATCCCCTGCCAATTTAGTTTAAATTCTTCCTAACCACACTAATGAACCACCCCAAATGGACCCAGTCCATTTGAGGTACAATCCGTCCCTTTTGAATAGGTGCCTTCTGCCCCAGAACTGGTTCCAGTGCCCCAAGAGTCTGAAGCCCTCCCTCCTGCACCATGCTTCAAGCCTGGCATTGATCCTCCCTATCTTCCTATTTCTACTCTCGCTCGCGCGTGGCACTGGGAGAAATCCAGAGATTACTCCCTTCGAGATCTGACACTTCAACTTCCACCCTAGCTCCTGAAAATCTGAAGAAAGGAACTCAATAGATGCCCTTGCTATGTCGTTGGTACCAATGTGTACTACAACTTTGGCTCACTGCCCCTGCAGAATATCCTGCACCCTCTCCGTGATGTCCTTTACCCTGGCACCAGGGAGGCAACTTCTTCTTCTCAGGCAGTCCCTCGGAAACGAGGATGACTTTCTTCCAATCCAGGGTTGTGGGTCCTGAGGTGACTGAATAGTCCAATTCTGGATCCGTACACTCTGCCGCAGGTGGGGCAGATGGTGTTTGATGAGGCGAGTGAATGGAATGCTCAAATTTCCGAACGCTCCTTCCGTTGTTTGCACTTGGCTGCTGCCTGGGCATGTCGACATTGTTCGAACTGACTGGCACCTTCACAGATGCTTCTTCTCCATTTTGGGTGGTCTCGGGCAAGAGATTCCCACAAATCAGTGGAGATGTTACATTTTTTCAGGGAGGCTTTAATGACAACCTTGTATCGTTTCCTCTGTCCTCCTGGTAGCCTCTTGCCATGACGGAACTCGGAGTAGAAAGTTTGTTTTGAGAGTCTTTGTGCCAGGCATGCGGACGATGTAACCGACTAGCCATGACCAATGTCTCGATACTGGGGATGTTGGCCTGAGAGAGGACACTGGTATTGGAGCACCTGACCTGCCACTGAATTTGCAGTACCTTGCGGAGGCACCACCGGTGTTAGCTTTCCAGGGCTTTGGGATGTCTGCTGTATAGTATCCATGTTTCTGACACATACAGAAGGGCAGGTAACATTGCAGCCCTGTAGGCCATGAGCTTGGTGCCAGGTTTGAGATCTTTGTCGTCAAACACTCTTTTCTTCAGACGACCAAAAGCTGCACAGGCACACTCGAGACGATGCTGAGTTTCATTGTCGATGTCTGCCTTTGCTGAGAGGAGGCTCCCAAGGTATGACGAGTGATCCACATGGTCCAGTGGTTCGCCATGGATCTTGATAGGAAGGGGACAGTGTTGCGCTGTGACAGCAGGCTGGTAGAGGACCTCTGTTCTCCGGATGTTTAGCTTATGGCCCATTCTTTCATACGTCTCCATGAATGCATCGATGAGGGTTTGAAGCTGAGTTTGTGCATACGCAAGCATCATTAGCATACTGCAGCTCGATGACAGAGGTTGGAGTGGCCTTGGTTCTGTACTGGAGGTGACGTAGGTTAAATAGTTTCCCACTCGTCCTGTGGAGGAGATCTACTCCCGCAGGGAGCTTCATGGAGATCAGGTGGAGTTTTGCAATGAGGAAGATGGAAAAGAGTGTTGGTGTGCTGACACAGCCTTGCTTGACCCCAGTTTGCACTTGGATTGGGTCAGTGGCAGATTCGTTGGCAAGGATTACAGCTTGCATGTCGTCATGCAGCAGGCGGAGGATGGTGACGAATTTCTCCAGGCAGCCAAATTTGAGGAGGATGTTCCATAATCCCTCCTGGTTGATAGAGTCGAAGTCCTTTGTGAGGTCAAAGAAGGCCATGTATAAAGGATGCTGCTGCTCCTTCCATTTTTCTTGGAGTTGTCTTGCTGTGAACATAATGTCCACTGTGCCTCTTGATGGACGGAATCCACATTGTGATTCCAGTAGGAGCTCTTCAGCCACAGGAGGAGGTGGTCGGAGAAGAATTCTTGCGATGACCTTCCCTGTGGCAAACAGCAGGGATACCCCACTGTAGTTACCACAGTCAATCTTGTTGCCTTTTTTGAAGATGGTCACAATTACGGCATCTCGGAGATCCCCTGGCATGTTCTCCTCCTGCCAGATGAGGGAGATAAGACCATGTATGTGTGCCAAAAGTGCCTCTCCATAGTATTTTAGAATTTCGGTGGGAACCTCTACGACGGCAGTCTTATTGTTTTTTAGCTGCCGGATGTCCTTTTTGATCTCGTTTCGGGCTGGGACTGTGCTGAGGTCGTGGCGGGTAGCATGCTGTGAAATGTGGTCGAGGGGACTCGCATCAGGACTGAGTCGCGATTGAGGAGATCTTCAAAGTGCTCCTTCCAACGAGTGCTGACTGCCTCTCTGTCCTTGATCAGCGCCACTCCATTCTTTTCTCTCAGTGGGGTAGGTACTTGGGTAATTGGGCCGTAAATGATCTTGACTGCGCTGAAGAATCCACGCATGTCGTGGCTGTCAGTGAGTTGCTGTACTTCCTGCGCTCTTTCAGCCCACCAGCTGTTCTTTAGATCACAGGTTTTTTTGTTGAACCTCGGCCTTCAATTGTCTGTATACCTGGGACTCACGATAATGGTTACAGAAATGCCTGTCTGTCTCCCTGTCTAAGGAATCATCTATAACAACTGCATTTCTGCAGTTTGTTGCTCCCTCCTATACAGTCCCTTGCCCATTGGTGCCATGGTCTGAACTGCACTCCTTCAAGCTATCGTCGCTCCCCGCAATCTCTCAAACTGAGTACCGGCTTGAGACAATTTTCACAGGCAACCAAAAGCACTAATAATCAAATCACTTTTTAAAAAATTTATGTAGAGCAAAATAAATATTAGGACATACGCAGGGGGTTAAGTTTGAAGCTGATATATCATGAACAAACATATTTTTATTTTAAAAAGTCTTGTTTAAAAGAACTAGTAATTAATCATAATGAAGGCCTCTAACAACATTCCACAAGTATAAAATTATTTCTTCAGGGCCAGATTGTAAACCATCAGTAAACCTCTCTAGCACTGAAAATTAACTGTTTAACACATGTGGAGTTTCATTCCTTAATTTTTGGAGATCTAAAAAATATAAAATTTTAAATTGAAACCTTTTTTTAATTTTGTCTTTTTTCTTTCTCACCCTTAATCCAATCTTTCTTTCCCTCTCTTTATTTCTCTTTCTGTACCTGTTTTGACATTGAATTAAGCCACTCTAACTTACACTTCCTTTCCAGACATTGCACTAATAATTTTACAATCCTTTAATTGGATTGGTCAAGAAGATACACAGTTGCTTTTCCTGTTCACTCAGGCCCCATATGACTGGCTTCTCTTGCTGCGTGTCATCAGCTCACACTTCCTGCAACTTATATGCAAAAGATGTTAAAAACCTAACCCTGCAAGGACAAGTCTAACTAACAGCAGATGCCATTAGATGCCCTGCCACAGCAAATTGTGGCTCAGTATCATTGACTTTTTGCAGGATATAAGGAATAGGATTTTTATGGTTATTTTGCAATTGTATTTATGCATTATGAACTGAGAAAAAATCATGAGGAAACATCGATCCCCCCTCCACCCTCAAAAAACACAGGAAATTTCAGAGAAAACACTTTTTTTTTAATTGTCTGCCATTTGGAACATTACTCAAACTCAAGAAAAAAAATAAGGCACAAAAAAAAGGCAAGGAAAATGACAAACCACAACTATATGTCGAGTTTACGGCCACACTTTTATGATTCTCAGCAGTAATTCCAAAAATTATGGTTAGCATCTGCGCACAGGTGTTGCATTAAATTCATTTATGTCCTTGAGGGAAGGAAATCTGCTGTCCTTACCTGGTCTGGCCTACATGTGACTCCAGACCCACAGCAATGTGGTTGATTCTTAAATGCCCTCTGAAATGGCATAGCAAGTCACTCAGTTGTATCTAACTGCTATGAAGTCAATAAAACAGAATGAAACCGGACGGACCACCCAGCATCGGCCCAGGCACCGGAAACGACAATGACAAACCCAGTTCTGTCGACCCTGCAAAGTCCTCCTTACTAACATCTGGGGGCTTGTGCCAAAGTTGGGAGAGCTGTCCCACAGACTAGTCAAGCAACAGCCTGACATAGTCATACTCACGGAATCATACCTGACAATGTCCCAGACACTGCCATCACTATCCCCGGGTATGTCCTATCCCACTGGCAGGACAGACTTAGCAGAGGTGGCGGCACAGTGGTATACAGTCGGGAGGGAATTGCCCTGGGAGTCCTCAACATCGACTCTGGACCGCATGAAGTCTCATGGCATCAGGTCAAACATGGGCAAGGAAACCTCCTGCTGATTACCACCTACTGCCCTCCCTCAGCTGATGAATCAGTACTCCTCCAAGTTGATCACTACTTGGAGAAAGCACTGCGGATGGCAAGGGCACAGAATGTACTCTGAGTAGGGGACTTCAATGTCCATCACCAAGAGTGGCTCGGTAGCACCAGTACTGACCGAGCTGGCCGAGTCCTAAAGGACATAGCTGCTAGACTGGGTCTGCAGCAGGTGTTGAGGGAACCAACAAGAGCGAAAAACATACTTGACCTCGTCCTCACCAAACTGCCTGCGGCAGATTCATCTGTCCATGATAGTATTGGTAGGAGTGACCACCGCACAGTCCTTCTGGAGACTAAGTCCCGCCTTCACATTGAGGATACCGACCATCGTGTTGTGTGGCACTATCGCCCTGCTAAATGAGATAGATTTCGAATAGATCTAGCAATATAAAACTGGGTATCCATGAGATGCTGTGGGCCATCAGCAGCAGCAGAATTGTACTCAACCACAATATGTAACCTCATGACCCAGCATATCCCACACTCTACCATTACCATCAAGCCAGGCGACCAACCTTGGTTCAATGAAGAGTGCAGGAGGGCATGCCAGAAGCAGCACCAGGCATAACTCAAAATGAGGTATCAACCTGCTGATACTACAACACAGAACTATTTGCATGCCAAACTGCGTAAGCAGTATGCAATAGACAGAGCTAAGCAATCCCATAACCAACGGATCAGACCTAAGCTCTGCAGTCCTGCCGCATCCAGCCGTGAATGGTTTTGCTTAAATTAAACAACTGACTGGAGGAGGTGGCTGCACAAATATCCCTTTCCTCAATGATGGGGGAGCCCAGCACCTCAGTGCGAAAGATAAGGCTGAAGCATTTGCAACAATCTTCAACCAGAAGCGCCTAGTTGATGATCCATCTCGGCCTCCTGTTGAAGTCCCCAGCATCATAAATGCAAGTCTTCAGCCAATTCAATTCACTCTGCGTGATATCAAGAAATGACTGAAGGCACTGGATACTGCAAAGGCTATGAGCCCTGACAATATTCCGGCAATAGTACTGAAGACCTGTGCTCCAGAACTTGCTGTCCCCCTAGTCAAGCTATTCCAGCACAGCTACTACCCTGGCATCTACCCTGCAATGTGGAAAATTGCCCAGGTATGTCCGGTACACAAAAAGCAAGACAAGTCCAACCCAGCCAATTCCTGCCCCATCGGTCTACTCTCAATCACCAGTAAAATAATGGAAGGTGTCATCAACAGTGCCATCAAGCAACACTTGCTTAGCAATAACCTGCTCAGTGACACTCAGTTTGGGTTCCGCCAGGGCCACTCAGCTCCTGATGATTGCACAATGTTCAGCACCATTCGCACCTCCTCAGATACTGAAGCATTCCGTGTAGAAATGCAGCAAGATCTGGACAATATCCAGGCTTGGGCTGATAAATGGCAAGTAACATTTGCACCACACAAGTGCCAGGCAATGACTATCTCCAGCAAGAGAGAATCTAACAATCTCCCCTTGACATTCAATGGCATTACGATCGCTGAATCCCCGACTATCAACATCCTGGGGTTACCATTGACCAGAAACTGAACTGGAGTAGCCATATAAATAGCGTGGCTACAAGAGCAGGTCAGAGGCTAGGAATCCTGCGGCAAGTAAGAACATAAGAACTAGGAGCAGGAGTAGACAATTCAGCCCCTCGAGCCTGCTCCGCCATTCAATATGATCATGGCTGATCTCATCTCGGCCTCAACTACACTTTCCTGCCTGTTTTCCATAACCCTTCAACCCATTGTTCCTTAAAAATCTGTCTATCTCCTTCTTAAATTTACTCAATGTCCCGGCATCCACCGCACTCTGCAGTAGTGAATTCTACAGACTCACGACCCTTTGAGAGAAGTAATTCTCCTCATCTCTGTTTTAAATCTGCTATCCCTTATCGTAAAACTATGACCTTTTGTTCTAGATTTCCCCACCAGAGGAAATATCCTCTCTATGTCTTCTTTGTCAATCCCCTTAATCATCTTATATACCTCAATTAGATCTCTCATTCTTCTAAACACTAGAGCGTAAAGGCCTAAAATGCTCAATCTTACTTCATAAGACAAACCCCTCATCTCTGGAATCAACCTAGTGAACCTCCTCTGAACTGCCTCTAATGCAACTACATCCCTCCTCAATTAAGGGGACCAAAACTGTGCACAATACTCCAGGTGCGATCTTACTAATGCCTTGTACAGTTGCAGCAACACTTCCCTACTTTTATACTCTATTCCTTTAGCAATAAATGCCAAAATTCCATTTGCCTTCCTTATTACCTGCTGCACCTGCATACTAGTTTTCTGCGATACATGCACGAGGACACCCAGATCCCTCTGCACCAAAGCACTCTGAAATTTCTCTACGTGTAGATAATAATTTACCTTTCTATTCTTCTGACCAAAATGGATAACCTCACACTTATCCACGTTAAACTCCATCTGCCAAATTTTGGCCCATTCACCTAACCTATCTCTATCCATTTGTAAATTTCTTATTTCTTTATTGCAACTTACTATTCCACCTATTTCAGTGTCATCTGCAAATTTGGCTATAGTACCTTCTATCCTTGCATCCAAGTCATTAATATAGATTGTAAATAGTTGGGGCCCAAGGACTGAACCCTGTGGCACCCCTCCATTTACATCTTGCCAACAAGAAAAGGACACATTTATCCCGACTCTGTTTTCTGTTGGTTAGCCAATCCTCTACCCAAGCTAATAAATTGCCCCTAACCCCATGTGATCTTACCTTGTGTATGAACTTTTTGTGCGGCACCTTATCAAATGCCTTCTGGAAATCCACATATACTACATCTACAGGATCCCCATTATCCTGTTTACTTGTGACATCTTCGAAGAACTCTAGCAAAGTAGTCACACTCTTCATAATAACCCTGCTGACTCTGATGAATTGTGTTTTGGCTTTCTAAATGTCCTGTTATTACTTCCTTAATAATGGATTCTAACAATTTCCCAATGACAGATGTTAAACTAACTGGTCTGTAGTTTCCTACTTTCTGCCTCCCTCCTTTTTTGAATAAGAGCATTATATTAGCATTTTACCAATCCACTGGAACCTTTCCCACATCCAGGGAATTTTGGAATATTATAACCAATGGATCCACGATCTCCATTGCTACTTCCTTTCAGACACTAGGATGTAGGCCATCAGGCCCTGGGGACTTGTCAGCCTTCAACCCCAATAGTACTTTTTCCCTAGTGATGATGTTTGCCCTAAGTGCCTCCCTTTCTGTAACCTCTGCATTACTTGTTACTATTGGGTAGCTCACCTCCTGACTCCCAAAGCCTGTCCACCATCTACAAGGCACAAGTCAGGAGTGTGATGGAATACTGTCCACTTGCCTGGATGGGTGCAGCTCCAACAACACTCAAGAAGCTCAACACTATCCAGAACAAAGCAGCCCGCTTGATTGGCACCCCATCCACTAACATTCACTCCCTCCACCAGTGACGCACAGTGGCAACAGTGTGTACCATCTACAAGATACACAGCAGCCATGCACCAAGGTTCCTTAGACAGCATCTTCCAAACCCATGACCTCTACCAACTAGAAGGACAAGGGCAGCAAATGCATGGGAACACCAGTACCTGCAAGTTCCCCTCCAAGTCACACATCATCCTGACTTGGAACTATATCGCCTTCCTTCACTGTCACTGGGTCAAAATCCTGGAACTCCCTTCCTAACAGCACTGTGGGTGTCCCAACTTCACATGAACTGCAGCAGTTCAAGAAGGCAGCTCACCACAACCTTCTCAAGGGCAATTAGGGATGGGCAATAAATGCTGGCCTCGCCAGCAACACCCACATCCCATGAATGAATAAAATAAACTATTTTCCAATGTTTGCTTGCTTGGAATCTTGAATGTCACCAAGCCTGGAAAATATTCTTTGTGTAACCTGAGCTAGGTGGGATACTGATAATGTGTGAATTCATAGGGCTCAAATTTGGAAAGTCTATGTGGTGTGCATTAATTGATAGCAGAGGAGGGATAATCTTCTGTTCTCCAACTATTGCTTCTTGCAACTGCTTCTTGCAGTCTCTCCCTTCATAATTTTGTGTCAATATTTTCCCATCATTAATTCCAGCCTCCTTAATCGGACTGTGAGCCCGTCCTCTAGCCATTAATTGGCCACTCCGGGAAAATCACAATGAGTGACTGTTTCTCACACAGTGTGGGCTTCATTTCTGCCTGATGGTGATGTTCAGAGACCCACAGGGAAAATCCAGCAGTTACATTACCCATAAATCGTAGAGGGTAGTGACTGGAATGACCTTTGAATTTTAATATAGATAAATGTAAGGATATGGACATTGGAATCGGCGACACACCACAGAGAGTGAAGGAACGTCTATTCACAAAATTGCCATGGATTTAGGTGTGATTCTTAACCTTTTACTGAAAGTATCCAGTCAATGCAATCCTGCAGTTAGCCAAGCTAATTACATGCTGGGACACATTTGATGGTCACCTAATTCTAGCTCGAACCAAGTTATGCCATCTTTGCATACATCATTGGCAAGGTCATATTTATAATTTCTGCAGTTCTGGGCACCTTTTCATCAACAGGATATTCATGCATTGAAGAAGCTTGAGAGAAGATCAACAAGGATCATTCTGGAAATTAGAACTTGAAGTTCTGAAGAATAAATCAATTTTCATTCGATAAAGTTAATGGAGAGTTTCCAGGATTTTAAAACATTGAGAATCACAGATAATGTAGGAGCAAGCAGGTTATTTAACTTGCAATGTGATTCAGAAATACAGTTAATTAAGTATAAAATTAACAAGTGTCAAACAAGGATATTAAAGGATATTCACCCTGCCTCGCAGAGCTCTGAATATGTATAATAGTGATTAACTTCTTTATAGAGAACTGGATAAATGTCTCGAAATAGGATTGAAAGTTTTAAGCGTAAGTTGAAATAGTGATATTGAGTATTTAATGGAATACTGGGAATATGGAGATGTCATGCAAAGGAAGGTGAATGGTCAGGATTGAATCATCTGGAATGAAACCTTGGACAGATATACTGCTGTTCTGATTGATTTCCTTTTGGCACTTCGGGTAACTTTATGAAAACTTTTCTAAGGAGTTTAAGTGAGGAAACTAACCCATGATACAGCAAATTGTATGTGGGCTGGGGTTCCCCTGGGAGTGCAGACCTTGGCTTGTGCATACAGAGGTCATGGTAAATAACAAGGATGACCAAATAATCTGTTTCGGTCTTGTTGGAGTGATAAATGTTTATCAGGAAACAGGAGGAACTGCACTGCTTTTGTTCAAATAAGAAGACATAAAGAAAGAAAAAGACTTGCATTTATATAGTACCTTTCACAGCCTACGGTCATCCCAAAGCACCTTATAGCTGATGCAGTACTTTTGTGGTGTAGTTGCTATTTGTTGGACAAAATGTTATGCTTATTTTTGTAATGAATGTCCCATAAGTACAGCCTGGAATCCTGTATGCTTTAGCTGTAGCTCCACAGAATTGATCATGAACCTTTTGAAAGTGATTGAAACATTGATGTTAACCAAATAACATGGAGAAGGTAAGAGCCTGTGGCTGTGGCCCTTGAACAGTGCGTGTGTGCAGAAATAACTTGCAATTCTACAGCATCTTTCATGACTGCAAGCCAACCAGCTACCAGCCAAGACTCAAGGTCCCACAAAGGTTTGCTATGCAGCTCAGACTAGCAGTGTGACGAGTTACGCAGTTTTTTTTGTTATCATATACCAACATGGATGTGTGCAATCATTTGGAAGCAAAAATAATCTTCCTAGTGAAAAAAATTCATTGAATGGTTACTGCACAGAAGGACGCAATTCAGCCAGTCGTGTCTGTGCCGGCTGTCTGAAAGAGCAACTCAGCTAGTCCCATGCCTCTGCCTATTCCCCATAGCCCTGCAGATCTTTTCTACTCAGGTGCTTATCCAGTTCGCTTTTGAAAGCCATGATTGAATCTGCCTCCACCATACTCTCAGGCAGTAGATTCTATATCCTAACTACTCGCTACGTAAGCGTGTTTTTCCTCATGCCACCTTTGGTTCTTTTACCATTCACCTTAAATCAGTCTCCTCTGGTTCTCGACCGTTCTGCCAATGGGAACAGTTTCTCCCTATCTACTCAGTCTAGACCCCTCATTATTTTGAACACTTCTATCAGATTTCCTCTCAACTTTCTCTAAGGAGAACAACCCCAGCTTCTCCAATCTATAATATACTTTATCAAGTGAAAATATTATCTGTCCTAATTGTGCCATGTTGAATTTATGGCAGGGACAAGAAAAGACAATTGAACCCATCGAGATTGCCAATTGTTCAAGTGGGTGAAATACTCCAGAATAGCATTGCAAACTCTAGTTGGACATAGCCCTGGAGGTTTCATTACATGACCTCCTGCCTCCAACCACTCTACCCAATCAAACAATATTTTATCCCATCTTTCATATTGCACAAACTAAAAGAAATAAACATTTATTCCAGTCAGAAGGAAGGACTCGATGAGAATGATGAACCACCCGTGGATAACAAAGGAAGTTAAGGAGAGTATCAAATCAAAAACAAAGGCATACAAAGCAGCGAAAGCTAGTGGTAGGCCAGAGGATTGGGAATTTTTTGAAACCAGCAGCGGATGACTAAAAAACTAATAAAGAGGGAGAAAATTGATTGAGAGTAAATTGGCAAGAAATATAAAAACAAACAGTGAGAGCTTCTAAGGGTATATAAAAAGGAAGAGAGTAACTAAAGTAAGTGTGGATGAGACTGGGGAATTAATAACAGGGAACAGGGAAATGGCAGATAATTTAAACCAATATGTTGCATCAGTCTTCACAGTGGAGGACAATATAAACATCCCGACAATAATAGATGAGCAAAGGGTGGGGGGAGGGGGGGCGCGGTGGGGAGGAACTTGTAACAATCTCTATCATGAGGGAAAAGATGCTTGACAAACTAATGGGACTAAAGGCAGACAAGTCGCCAGGACCTGATGGCCTGCACCCAAGGGTTTTAGAGGAAGTGGCTGCAGAGATAGTGGAGGCATTAGTCGTAATATACCAAAACTCACTGGATTCCGGTAGGGTACCAGTGGGGGATTGGAAAACCGGTAATGTGACGCCCCTATTCAAGAAAGGAGGGAGACAGAAAGCAGGAAACGAGACTAGTTCGCTTAACATCTGTCATTGGGAAAATGCGAGAGTCCATTATTGAGAAAGAAAAAGCAGGACATTTAGAAAAACATATTGCAATCAAACAGAGCCAACATACTTTTATGAAAGGGAAATCATGTTTGATAAGTTTGTTAGAGTTCCTTGAGGATATAACAAGCAGTGTGAATAAAGGGGAACCAGTAGATGTCGTGCTTTTGGATTTTCAGAAGGCTTTCAATAAGGTGCCACATAAAAGGTTATTGCACAAAATAAGAGCTCAGGGTAGTGCGGGTAATGTGTTGGTACGGATTGAGCATTGGCTAACACACAGAAGGCAGTGACTCGGGATTAATGGGTCTTTTTCAGGTTGGAAAGCCGTAACTAATGGGGTGCCACAAGGATCGGTCCTCAGGCCTCAAATATTTACGATCTATATTAATGATTTGGAGGAAGGGACAGAGTGTAGTGTATCCAAATTTGCTGATGATACAAAAATAGGTGCGAAGGCATGTTGTGATGAGGGCATAAAGCACCTGCAAAGGGATATTGATAGGTTAAGTGAGTGGGCAAAAACTTGGCAGATGGAGTTCAATGTGGGAAAGTGTGAAGTCATGCACTTTTTTATTTTTTTTTATTTTAGAGATACAGCACTGAAACAGGCCCTTTGGCCCACCGAGTCTGTGCCGACCAACAACCACCCATTTATACTAACCCTACAGTAATCCCATATTCCCTATCACCTACCAATACTAGGGGCAATTTACAACGGCCAATTTACCTATCACTTACAAGTCTTTTGGATGTGGGAGGAAACCGGAGCACCCGGCGAAAACCCACACAGCCACAGGGAGAGCTTGCAAACTCCGCACAGGCAGTACCCAGAATCAAACCCGGGTCCCTGGAGCTGTGAGGCTGCGGTGCTAACCACTGCGCCACTGTGCAGGAAGAATAAAAAGATGGATTATTATTTAGATGGAAAAAGACTACAAAATACTGCAATGCAGAGGGATTTGGGTGTTCTTGTACATGAAACACAAAACGTTGGCATGCAGGTGCAGCAAGTAATTAGGAAAGCAAATTGAATTTTGGCCTTTAGTGCTAGGGGGTTAGAGCTTAAAAATAGGGAAGTATTGTTTCAACTGTACAGGGTGTTGGTGAGGCCACACCTGGAGTACTGCATTGAGTTTTGGTCCCCGTATTTAAGGAAGGATATACTAGCATTGGAGGTAGTTCAGAAAAGGTTGACTAGGCTGATTCCTGAGTTGAAGGGGTTGTCTTATCAAGAATGGCTAAACAGGTTAGGCCTTCATTCATTAGAGTTTAGAAGAATGTGAGGTGATCTTATTGAAACGTATAAGATTCTAAGGGGGCTTGACAGGGTAGATGTTGAGAATATGTTTCCACTGGTGAGTGAATCTCGAACTAGGAGACATAGTTACAGAATAAGGGGTCACATATTTAAAACTGAGAGGCGAAGGAATTTCTTCTCTCAGAGGGTGGTGAATCTCTGGAATTCTCTACCTCAGAGAGTTGTGGAGATTAGGTCACTTAAATGTATTTAAGGAGGAGGTAGATAGATTTTTGAAACCTTGGGGAGTCGAGGGTTATGTGGAACAGGCCCAAAAGAGGATTTGAGGCCTGGGACAGATCAGCCATGATCTTGTTGGATGGCGGGGCAGGCTTGAGGGGCTGAATGGCCTACTCCTGCTCCTGTTTATTATGTTCAACTGATGTTTTGTGATTATTTTCAGCACTATGATTCCCTCCCCCATGCCCAGGTGGTTTGCAGCACTGTCCAAGAGATTAATCTTTAATTCCTGGAGGGTTGGCAACCCTACTCTGGAAATGTATTTGGTTCTTAAGCAAGATCCATTTTCTGCACTGCAAAGAATCGTAACAGCTTTCAAAATAATTTTGGCCACTTCTGGGTGTTATGCTGCAGCACTGTCGAAAGGCTCATGACCAATTCTGTAAAGCTGTATCTAAAGCATACAGGTTTCGAGGTTATACTTACAGGACAATTCACTACAAAGCAAAACATATTATTTTGTCCTTGTACAAGATGTTGTTTAGGTCTCAGTAAGAATATTATGTTTAGTTTTGGTCATCTCACATGGTGGGGGATATTGAAGCTTTGGAAAGGGGGCAGAGCAGGGCCACAAGTTTCATTCTTAGTTTAATACACCTCAGCTATCCAGATAAGCTCAGAGAGCAGGGTCTATATACTTTAGTGAAATGTGGCTTCGCCGATTTGATTGAGATCTATAAAATATGGAATGGACCAGATTGTGTTTCCATGGACCAATTATTTCAACTGGGTAGCATGGGGAAGACCAGAGGTCACACTGACAAATTGTGTAAGAGCAGTACATCAGATGAAAAAGAAGCTGTAGGGCTAAAAATGGATATGTGATCCATTAGCCAGCCAAACAAGTTATCTCAGTGAAGAACAGCAAAACATTTCGTTTTCTACTGTGTACACAATGGCTCTTCCAGCAGTCAGAGAAGCAGGAGATAGATGAATGGTGATGATACTGGACTGGTAATGTAGAGGTTTGGACTAATGCTCAAGGGACATAAGTTCAAATCCCACCACAGCAGTTGGGGAAATTTAAATTCAACTAATTAATAAGTCTGAATAATAATGATCATGAAACTGCCAGATTATCATAACAACCCATCTGGTTCACTAATGTCATTCATATATATCACATAGCTGACTCTAGACACACAGAGGGTGGGGTGGGGGGGGGGGGGATGCGGGATGTGTCAAAGGTGTGGCCATTGCTACCTGGGGCCCTCTGGGGCCATGGATTGTCCCCAAAGGAGGGACCCCCTGTCCCCTCTAGGATGCTGCCAGGTCTGAGCTGGTGGCATCTCCACGCAGTGGCAGCGGCCCCTCTGTCCACTGCAAAATTTGAGTGGAGGTGAGAAGAGGTCCTTAAGTGGCTATTAATTGGCCACTTAACGGCCTCAATTGGTCTGGGGCAGAAAGGCCTTCCCTGCACCGAGCAAGAGGGCAGGGGGTCTGGTCAACATCAGGAACGGCATCCCTTGCCCCCCCCCCCCCCCAAACAACATCCATCCCTGTTTCCAAGGGCAAGGTAAAATCCTGCCCGTGGTTATAAAGTGACCAAGGTTGGGAAATAAATATTCCAGGGGATACAACATTTTGAAAAGACATAGAGAGTGAAAAAGGAGTAGCCCTGATAATAAAGGATGACATAATGAAAATAGTGAGAAGGGATCTTCACTCGGAAGATCATGAAGTAGAATCAGTATGGGTGGAGATTAGGAATAACAAGGGTCAGAAAACGCTGGTGGGTGTAGATTATGGCCCCGTAAGAATAGTTATACTGTTGGACAGAGCATTAAGCAAAACATTATTGGAGCTTGTAGAGAGGCAATGTAGTAATTGTGGGGGGACTTGAATCTTCACAGACTGGACCAATCAAATTGGCAAAGGTCGTCTGGAAGATGAGTTTGTAGAATGCTTTCGTAAGTTTCCTGGAATAATACATTGTGGAACCAACTAGGGATAAAGCTATTTTAGATCTAGTATTGTGCCATGAGACAGAGTTAATTAGTAATCTCATAGTAAAAGATCTGCTGGGGAAAGAGTCATCATAATATAATTGAAATCCATATTAAATTTGAAAGTAACATACTCCAGTCCCAAATACGAATCTTAAACTTAAACAAAATCCATTACCTAGATCTGAGGGGAGAGCTGGCTAGGGTTGATTGGGTAAATAGACTAAAAGGTATGGCGGTATATAAACAGTGGGAAACATTTAAAGAAATAATTCAAAATGTTCAAAAAAAGTATATTCCATTAAAAAACTAAAAATCAACAAGAAAGATCCATCCGTGGCTTACTAAGGAAGTTAAGGGTCATATTAGATTGAAAGAAGAGGCTTATAATGTTGCAAAGAAGAGTAGTAAGCCTGCGGATTGGGAGTGTTTTAGAAACCAGCAAAGGATCACCAAAAAGTTAATAAAAGGGAATAAAATAGTGTGATCTCCATGGAGATCACAATCACAAACCAAAAGAATCTAATCCAACGACCGACTTAAATTTAGAAGAAAAAAATAAGCGGACAAGATTTCACTTTTATAAATTTCATGTTAACACTCAAACCAAAACCAACAAAAATTAAACATGAAATAAAAGTTAAATCATGGTCGATATATTTATAGCTTAAAGATTACACATTAATTACCAAATACAACTGAGGTAGATCTCACGGGTCTTTTGGGCAGTCCTCTCCGCAAAAATAGCACCAGTTATGCTCACAAAGTCCTTCAGATCTTTCCCTGTAAACCCGAGCTCCACCGACAGTCTCCACCAAAACTGCGCACCCTTCCAGAACTTCTATAGCTTTGCTCACAGCAGTCTTGACAGTGTAGTCTCATCAGTGTCACCTTAAGAAATTTTCTAAGTCACCAAAAGCAGCTGTAGCAACTTGCATTTGCCAAAGGCCAGCTCCCAGTTAAACAGGTTCCAATTACAGTAGCTTGTCTCTTTAAAGCAACTACACTTTGCTGCTTGCTTCAAAACACTGCTGTCTGT
Source organism: Heterodontus francisci (assembly GCF_036365525.1). Taxonomy (NCBI): domain Eukaryota; kingdom Metazoa; phylum Chordata; class Chondrichthyes; order Heterodontiformes; family Heterodontidae; genus Heterodontus; species Heterodontus francisci. The sequence goes on from NC_090378.1 coordinate 103,713,524, forward strand.
AATCTTGTAAACTGAAACTTGAGCTCCAGTTACATGTCTCCGGTCACCCCTCTGATCATAGGACTGCTTGTTTAAACTGTGTTAACCAGTTCTGTCTTCCCCAGAACTCTGACGCTTTCACATTTCTTTTCTAGTAATGACTGTCTCAGAAAACATACAAGCTTTGAATCCAAATTCAGTGCACCTAGCAGTGCATTCAACAGGTCAACTGTTCAGATAGTAGTTTGCACACATGGACTCCATCACACCTCCACCTGCCACCGCCCCACCTCCCCCCGCCCCCAACTGACGCACAACCCCTTGAGAAAAATAAAATTTGCTGTAGTAACGTTTTTTTTTACAACAGTTCAAAAATACAGTAAGTTCTAGATATCATAAATATTTTAACAAATAACTTATTACATACTGTACAGGTAACATTTTCATATTTCACAATTGCACATATCATATTGACAAAATCATAAGGCTTAACCAATAACAACATTTGTATTAATAGGATTCAAACATGGTAAAATTTTCACAAATTTTCCTTCACTCTAACACCTCTTTAAGCTCTGGACAGAGCTTCAGCAATTACATAGTTTTTTCCATACCTGTACAATTTTTAAGGTAAATGGCTATAACATTAAACTCTTATGAAACAGCCTGAGCTTCTTTGTTCTGAACTTTTCCAGAAACACAAGTGGGTCGTGCTCTGTATAAACCAGTACTTCCCCCTGACTATTGGTTACATATTGCCTCAAACTGTTGCAGAGCCAGTCCCTGACTTAAAGCTTCTTTCTCCATGATTGAGTGCTTTCTTTGATGTTTACTAAGCTTCCGTGAGAAGTAGCTAGTGGGCCGTTCCATACCAGCATCATTATCTTGGTACAGCACCGCTCCTACCCCTACGTCACTGACATCGATAGCCACTTTGAATGGCTTATTAAAATCTGGGGCTGTAAGAACTGGTTCTTTTATTAAAACGGCCTTCAACTTCTCAAATGCTGCTTGGCATGACTCTGACCATTTGAACTTCACGTTTTTCTTTCACAGGTTTGTCAATGACTACTGTGCTGAAAATTGTGACAAATTTCCTGTAGAAGCCACACATACCCAGAATCGTAAAACTTATTTATTTGTCTTGGGTACAGGAAAGTCTGGTATTGCCTGCATCTTGGCCTCTCATGGTAATACTTGACCTTGACCCACGATATGTCCTAAATAAGTGACCTTGGTCTTGACAACCTGCTCTTTGTCAGGTTGATGACAAGTTTAGCTTTGGCCAGCCTGTCAAATAGAACTCTCAAATGTCAGACATGATCACTCCACTGTACACCAAAAGGCCATCAATGTACACAACACAATTACTCAACCTGGCAATCACTTGATTGGTTAATTTTTGAAATGTAGCCGGTGCATTTTTCGTCTCAAATGGCATGAATTTAGACTGGAATAGACCACCTGGTGTCACAAAAGCAGATATTTCTTTGGCTTGGTCAGACAATAGGACTTGCCAATATCCTTTAAGTAAACAAAAACAAGAAATGCTGGAAATACTCAGCAGGTCCGGCAGCATCTGTGGAGAGAGAAGCAGAGTTAAGGTTTCAGGTCAGTGACCCTTCATCAGAACTCTGTTAAGTAAATCAATCTTGCTAACAAAGGCCGAGATTCCCACCTGATCAATACAATCCTCGAGCCTTGGGATTGGATAGGAATCCGTTTTAGTTACCATGTTAATCTTTTAGTAATCTATGCAGAATCTTTTAGAACCATCTGGTTTTGGTACAAAAACAACAGGAGAACTCCAACTACTTTGACTGGGTTCAATTATATCATTACTTAATATGTATTGAACATTTTCTCTGACTTTGGCCAATTTTCTGGGATTGGGTTTGTAGGGGTTTTATTTAATTGGTTTAGCTTCCCCTGCATCAACCTCATGAATTGCTAGAGAAGTACAACCTGGCTTATCTGCACATACCAGCTTATTTTCCCTCAGTAGGTCAGTTATGTCTTTCCTCTGTTGCTCAGGTAGATGTTGTAGATGTTATAGATGTTGTCATCCAGACCCTCTGACACCTCTGTGTTTGTCAGCTTCACTGCAGGAGGTTCAATCTGGGAACACTCAGTCTCAGACTCATTGTCTGGTTTATCACGTGCACCAGTTCACCATTTACATTCTCTAGCACCTGGGCGACACCTACTGGCTGACTATGCTCACGGACATAGTACCTCTTCAGCAAATACACATTTCTGTCTGTCTGGCTACTAACCAAATGGTTCACCTCACTAAGTTTCCTTTTGATGCAGTAAGGTCCACTAAACCCAACTTTCAATGGTTCACCAGGCAAAGGCAACAAGACTAGCACTTTATCTCCGGGTTGAAAACTATGTGTCTTAGCTGTTCTATCTGCTTGGGTTTTCATCACCTGATGAGAAAATATGAGACTTTCTCTGGCCATCTCACAACCTTTTGAGAGTCGCTCTCAAAAATCTGATGCATAATGTAGGAGGGTAGTTTCCTTCTCCTTTGCCAAAAATCTCTCTTTAATGAGTTTAAGAGGACCCCTAACCTCATGCCCATAGACCAACTCGAAGGGACTGAAACCAATTGATTCATTTGATGTGTCCCTCGTTGTGAACAACAAAAATGATATCCCTTTATCCCAATCATGGGGATACACAAAACAATAGGCTTAATCATACTCTTCAGGGTTTGGTGATACCACTCCAAAGCACCTTGTGACTGCAGGTGATAAGCAGACGATTTGAGCTGTTTCATTCCCAAAGTACACATGACCTCCGGAAATACACCTGACATGAAACTTGACCCCTGGTCAGACTGAATTTCTTTTGGCAGCCCATTCCGAGTGAAAAACTGAACCAACTCCTTAATCACAACTTTCGCTGTGAACTTTTTCAAGGGTATTGCTTCTGGAAATTGAGTGGACAAATTCATGATGGTTAGGAGATACTTATGACCTGACTTACTGGTGGGCAAGCGTCCAACACAGTCCACAAGAACCTGGTGAAAGAGTTTGTCTGATGCAGGTATTGGCATTAGTGGGGCTGGTCTAATCGAAGGCTGTGGCTTCCCAATCATCTGACATGTGTGACATATTTTACAGAAGTCAACCATATCCCTGTGCAGTTTTGGCCAAAAGAAATGTATCATTCCCCTAGCCTGTGTCTTCTGAATGCACAAATGACTTGCAACTGGAATCTTATGAGCAATTCTCAAAATTACACTGTGGTAGCCAGGAGGGACAACAATTTAACCGACTATAGCCCAATCCTTATCAGCAGGCCTCTGGGGTTCTCCACTTCCTCATCAAAATGTCATTCTTGACATAATAATGCTCTGGTACCTTTTCAGCTTCTGCCTCAGAACACACCGTCTGAGACAAGCTTAAGTCAGGTCTTCCTGTTTGTGCCTCAATCAAGGAAGATCTGCTAAACAATTCACCATTGTTAGCTTTGGAATCTTTACCACCAACCAAATTCTTGAGAAAGGCTTCAGCCAACCAAACACCTGAATTGGCCTCCACAACCACTGAATCCTTCTCATCGTGTTTAACCTTATGACCCAGGGACCTAGTCTCAACACAATCTGGGAATATTCTGGGATATGCTTCCGACAAAAGCTCCTTTTCCACAGCTTCAGCTGGCTTCTCTAAAACCACTGGAGATGCTAATACATTATCCCCAGCCAAGTCATTTCCCAGCAGAAAATCTCCCTCAATGGACAAACTAGGAACTACACTGACAGTAACAGACACTGCGACTAAGTCACATTTTAAATCAACCCAAGATAAGGGAATGGGTAAATTGGTTCCATCAATCCCCTGGATTGACACCTTTGCATTCAGTGAACTACTGCGGCACAGTGGCGCAGTGGTTAGCACCGCAGCCTCACAGCTCCAGCGACCCGGGTTCAATTCTGGGTACTGCCTGTGCGGAGTTTGCAAGTTCTCCCTGTGTCTGCGTGGGTTTCCTCCGGGTGCTCCGGTTTCCTCCCACATGCCAAAGACTTGCAGGTTGGTAGGTAAATTGGCCATTGTAAATTGCCCCTCGTATAGGTAGGTGGTAGGGAAATATAGGGACAGGTGGGGATGTGGTAGGATTATGGGATTAGTGTAGGATTAGTATAAATGGGTGGTTGATGGTCGGCACAGACTCGGTGGGCCGAAGGGCCTGTTTCAGTGCTGTATTTCTAAATACTGGGGAAGAAATTCATGTCACCTGCCAACATCAGTGACTGTGCCACCCCTGTATCTCGAAGAGTAACAATTGACTTGCTTGCCTTATCAGACAAAATTGGGGATACTTCACCCTCAAACAGAGAATGTCTATAGTTTTCTGCAACCTAATTCACTCTTATTAGTGCATGTGGGAAAAGCTACCTACTTGTTGTGAACATGACCTGCTAGGATACAATTTCCTGGGGGAACACCTTTTGACTGTACAAATGCATCAGGCTTGTTTTTCCACTTCCAACACTTAGCCTTCCCATGTCCTTTCTTAGAACAGAAAAAGCATTTTTGTCCCCTCGAACCAAACTTTTCCTCTGGGCTTCCGCTTTCACTAACGTGAGGTGTGTCTGTGTCTTTACCTTTGCCATCTTTCTCAATGAAACCGGATGTCTTTTCCTTATCAAACTTCCTATCTCTCCAATTTCTCTGAACGTTTACAAATTGGGGCCTGTGGCTACTGCTTTTGTGAATCAATTCGTAATCATCTGCCATTGCTATGGCATCCCTTATTTTACAAATTTTATGTTCTTCCAGGTGGGACCTTATTCACGAAGGGACACTATTTTTGAATTCTTCCATCAGAACTACTTCATTAAGGCTCCCAAAGTCTTGTGCAATCTTCATCAATCCATACCATCTATCAAACACCATCGTCTTCTCTGTAGAAAATTTCATATATGTCTGGCACTATTTCCTTTTAAAATTTCTGAATATTTGTCTGTAGGCCTCTGATACCAACTCATAGGCATTGAGGACAGCAGTCTTTACTTTGTCATCGTCTTGTGAGTGATCACCTGAAAGAGATGAGTATGGCTCCAAAGCTTTCTCTATGAAAACACTCTGTCGGGGCATTGTCCAAGATGATTTCGGCCACTCCAGATTCATGGCAATTTTCTCAAATGACACAAAGTATATTTCTACTCCCTCTTCACTAAATTTAGGTACCAAACATATATTCTTTGCCAAATGACAAGAGTTTCATCTGGGTTATCCTCAGCTTTCACTCGAATTCACGTCCACCAGTTTTGAGCCTTTCCTTTTTCAAATTGAAGTCTAATTCAAGTTTTCGCATTTCTTCTCTTTCTTTTCTTTTCCTTTCCCTTTCTCTTTTGAATTCAAGTTCTTTAATTTCTCTTTCCTTTTCAAATTTCTTTCCTATTGCAAATTGTCTTTGTCTTTCTCTTTCTTTGTCTTCTCTTTTCTATCTCATTGTCTCTCTTTCTAACTCAGTTTTGGCAGAAGCATCCTTTTCTTTCTCCAGCTTCAAGCGAGGAACAAATTCTTGGATTATCTCTGATTTCTTAGCCCCTGGGCTTACACTAACCCCCGCATGTTCTGATACAGCAATCAAATGAAATTTTTCAACTGCTGCAATGTACTGACAGCCAAATCTTCTCCCTTAACGAATGCTTGTACATCAATTGTACTCATAGTGACTTTCCACTGAATACAGCCAAAGTAAATATGAAATCTTGTTTGTTTACACTCTGGAAAATTCCAGTCAATCCATTTCACTGCCCAGTCTTGGATAGATCCCAGGTGCACCTCCAATTTTTTTATGATCCCCGTGGAGATCACAAACCAAAAGAATCCAATCCACCAACCAATTTAGATTTCACTTTTATAAATCTTACTTAACACACAAACCAAAATGAACAAAAATTCACATGAACAGTTAAATCACAGTCGAGATATATATAGCTTAAAGATTACATGTTAATTATCGAATGCAACAAAGATATATCTTGACTATTGCTGAAAACAGATAATTTTGAACAAGGCCCTGTGTAATAATATATGTAGCTTCAAGCACACACAAATGCGCCACACTGCGAGCCCGATTGACAATCTTAAATTGGTTGTCAGCGTAATTCTTAGCACACTGAGGATTATTTAGCAAATGTTGTCTAATCACAGAATCACATCTAATGTTGGACACTGCATTTTGAGTTTTGCAAGCACGGGCTGTTTGGTACAACCTGTACCTTGCCCGTTGCAAACAGTGGAAGGGACATGTTCTTTGATATAATCCACCAGTCTTTGGGATGCACAGCCTATATACCCAGCATCAAATTGGCATTGAAATTCATATATCACATTACTTATTTGTGTGATAGGCAGGAAGTCTTTTTGGCTTGACGGCAGCATCCTGTTAGTGGCGAACACAGGGCCCTGGTTCTTTGCAGACAGTAAGAACATGTACACACATTGCACCTGTTTCAGCTAAACGAAATAGGTGACAGCTGGTTCATTCCTCAGAGCAATGCCTTGACCTATCAGATTCAAGCTGCCTGGTTTAAATTTCAAACAATGCTTGGCAGTTAACTGTCAGTCACCATAACTGGTGCATTCTCCATGGCAATGCCTCTACCAATCAGAGTCCATTTGCCAACCAATCAGCACTCTATTCTCATACAATATAAATTTGTTGTTTCCCATACATTGGTGTTCTTTCGAATTGTCCTGATTGCAAGACGAAATGTCTCTATTTTCAGCAACAGTAAACCGGTAAATTATTAGCAGTTCTATAACTATGCTAAAAAAAGTGTCCAATAAAAATTATTAGCAGTCAGTTACAGAGCTGTCCAGACAAAGTAGCCATTGAGGCCATTATGCACCTGTCTTATTTGATTTTAGCGACTATTCATCTGCTGTGGACCACTCTCTTGTTAGTCTTGCATTCCAGCTTCTTTAGATCTAGATCCAAATCCATAGCATGGTCTCTATCCATTGCAATATTGTACAGTGATTATAACAGCAAACTGCTAGAGTTTTGCAGACTTTCTGTATGGTACCTTGTAAGCAAGCAGCCCAATGTTCTGGAGTGGAGCTCTAGCTTTGTTGTGTTTGTTCGCCCCTACAATATTCATTCCTCTTACCTTTTGGAAATCTGGATCATTCCACCTTCTTTACCAGGAAGATCTTGGAATTCCCATGTTAAAAACTTGGAAGTCTGAAGTCTCAGACTCTTATATGAATCCATTTAAATGTATTTAATTACCTTCTGAAGTCAAAGGTAGCACACCCACAATAACACACTGTATTCCAAATGTGACTTCACCAGCAACTGACTCATGGTTACAATGATTTGTTTTCTCTAGCAGCCAAACATACTTGGAAAGCACCCTAGTGCTTGATTGATCTCCTAATGGATAAACACTCTAATCATTCCATACTCAGCTTTACAATGCACTTGTTCACCTAAATGATTCATTCATGCATTGTTTTAAAAAACAAATGATCTTACTAAAATATTGCAGCAACAGTTTTATTAGAATAATGTGGTATGTAAGCGTCAGCAGCAGAAGTGTGTGGAGCATTGGCTGTTGGCTGTAGCTCTCCGGAGTTGATGGAATATTTAGTGCATAATGAGCAATAGAGGTAGCTGAGTTTTATGTCACAAGTGTGTTCTGTAGATCACTCAGAGTTAATTTTAAACTAATCTCATTTCCTATAATTCATTCTGTTTATTTAATGCTTTAACTTTAATAGGTAGTAGCAACATTATCAGCAATTGTAGCTTGGAGGACGATAATAAAATCCTTCCTGTAAACGGCTGTTTAGGGCTGTATTGAAAATGGTGGCAGGGAAGAAAGCAAGAACTTGCATATTCTACCACCAATGGATTGGGTCTTGAAGTGTAAGCAGATGCAGGAACTAGGCCTCAGAAATCATAAAATAATGATTGATCAGAGCAATCTGGTTTGGTGGTATTGACTGAGGAAGGAATCTTGGCAAGACATTGGGGGATCTCTCTGCTGTTCTTCAAATAGTGTCATGGGATCCTTCACATCCACCTGAGCAGGATGCTCTGTCTTTTATGTGGTGTTGAATGTGCGGCTGCTTTGAAATCAAGAACCAACTCATTCTTTCCCAATACTGCTTAACTGTAGAACTTCTTAATTTTTAAATTTTCTTTGCTTCCGCTCATATATAGAATTTTTAATGGTTGGCATGATTTACTCCAACCTCCACTCTTTTTTAACTTCTGTGATGTTCTGCACTATGGACTTTGGTTCCTGCCCTTCACCAAGACTTCTCACGACTTCAAAAAAAACTAAAGGTAAAGGAAATTTGTGATGATTAGACTCTTAAGGAGTTTTTTCCTGACCAAATTATCAGCATGCACAGGGAACTAATACAACACTGTTTGCTCATCCAAGAGGCCATTATTCATGTGTGCATGTTGGTTGTGAATGTCAGCAGATTATTTATCCACAGGGGACATCTACGAACTTCCAGTAGTAGTCATTAGCAGTCAGGTATTTACTTCTACCTAACTTGGAAGCTATGTGACTAACTGCAACTGCTCCTACTGAGTCCAGCTGAGATCAATCGAATCTGCACAACCTGCCAGTCGAACCTGGGACCATCTTAGTTTGTGTAGCTTAAATGCTTACTGAATGAACGCTGAGTTATCGGGGGAGTTAGAACACAAATGTTTATCAGCCATGCGAAGCAAGACCAATAGTAAACAATTCTGCCAGACAGACTGAGGCCCAAATTTTATCATGAGGTAAGTAGTTCCGCCGCCAGGACCAAAAGCGGTACCCGACACTGCCTAGCAATTTACCGGCAACAGCCAATTAAGAGGCTGCCGCTGGGACCGCAGTCCAATTGAGGATGACGGCACATCCCAGAGCTGCCGGCCCAATCAGATGGCTGTCTGGGAGGCCGCAAAGGTCTACCTGGCCGTCTAAGTATGCAGTGACAGCCCCTCCCAATGCCGGTAAAATGCTAACGGGGGTGGGAAGGCCCTATTTGGCTTAATTGGCCAGCCAGTAGTTGGCCACATGACTAATATTCTGCATTTGAAAATATCCTATGGCGGCAGCAAGACATCAGGCTCCCTTCCTGACTCCTTCTGCCGCCATTTTACGAGGTCCTCCAGCCTGTTTCCAGAGGGCTGGTAAAATTGAACCCTGAGGTACACTCATGGTCCCTAGTCACTGAATGGAATCACCATTAGCAGTTCTGTAATTTAAAAAAGTGGAAGTAACATCATTGTTAATCAATATCTAAATTATGAACGATGGAATTGAGTTGGTGAAAATCAGCCACCAAAGACCTGAAGGATGAAAGGAGGCAGATTGAACATAAGTAAATGAGTTAAGAATCAATAGAAACCTCTATACTTATAGCTCAGTTGAAGAGGAGGATTTCAGTCAACCTTCTTTCAGTAGATGCTGAATCTTGAATGGGGAGACCAGGCTTCAGTGTTTCAGGTATTTGCACTTTTCTTAACGGGCCACAAGGTCTTGAATAGCTGCCTCTACCAAGAAATAATGTAAAAAATGGCATATCTGAAATTACAGCCTAAATTATGTGCTCAAATTCTGGAGCGGAGCTGAAATCCACAATCTTCTGACCCAGAGACTATAGTACTATTACTGAGCCAAAGCTAACACCTAAGTAAAACATTCAAACATATGAACATTTTACAAGCATTAGCACATTTGCATATGTGTGTTTTTTTTATTCATTTCATCGGATGTGGCTGTCACTGGCTAGGCCAGCATTTGTTGACCATTCCTAATTGCCCTTGAGAAGATGCTGGTGAGCTGCCTTTTTGAAACGCTGCAGTCCTTGAGGTGTAGGAACACCAACAGTGCCGTTAGGGAGGGATTTACAGGATTTTGATCCAGTGATAGTGAAGGAATGGCAATATATTTCCAAGTCAGGATGGTGTGTGGCTAGGAGGGGAACTTGCAGATGGTGGTATTCGCACACGTCTGCTGCCCTTGTCCTTCTAGGTGGAAGAGGTTGCGGGTTTGGAAGATGCTGTCAGAGGAGGCGTGGTTAGTTGCTGCAGTGCATCTTATATATGGTACACACTGCTGTCACTGTGCATCGATGATGGAGGGAGTGAATATTTAAGGTGATGAATGGGGTGCCAATGAAGCGGCCTGCTTTGTCCTGGATGGTGTCGAGCTTCTTGCATGTTGTCGGAGCTGCACCCATCCGGTAAGTGGAGAGTATTTCATCACACTCCTGACTTGTGACTTGTAGATGGTGGACAGGCTTTGGTGGGTCAGGAGGTGGGTCAGTCACAAAATTCCCAGCCTCTCACCTGCTCTTGTAGCCACAGTAGTTATGTCACCAGTTTCTGGTCAATGGTAACCACCAGGATGTAGTGGGGGAATTCAGTGATAGTAATGCAATTGAATGTCAAGGGGAGATGATTAGATTCTCTCTTGTAGGAGATCGTCATTGCCTGGCAATTGTGTGATGCAAATGTTACTTGCCACTTATCAGCCCAAGCCTGATTGTTGTCCAGGTCTTGCTGTGTATGGACACGGACTGCTTCAGTATCTGAGGATTTGCGAATGGTACTGAACACTGTACAATCATCAGCAAACATCCTTACATCTGACCTTATGATGGAGGGAAGGTCATTGATGAAGCAGCTGAAGATGGGTTGGGCCTAGGACACTACCCTGAGGAACTCCTGCAGCAATGTCCTGGGGTTGAGATGATTGCCCTCCAATAGCCACAACCATCTTTCTTTGTGCTAGGTATGACTCCAACCAATGGAGAGTTTTCCCCCTAATTGCCATTGACTTCAGTTTGGCTAGGTCTCCTTGATGCCACATTCAGTCAAATGCTGCCTTGATATCAAGGGCAATCACCCTCAGCTCACCTCTTGAGTTCAGCTCTTTTGTCCATTTTTGGACCAAGCCTGTAATGAGGTCAGGAGCCGAGTGGCCCTGGCGGAACCCAAACTGAGCATAGGTGAACAGGTTGTTGCTGTGTAAGTGGCACTTGATGGCACCTTCCATCACTTTGCTGATGACCAAGAGTAGACTGATGGGGCGGTAATTGGCCTGCTTGAATTTATCCTGCTTTTTGTGGACATGACATACCTGGACAATTTTCTATGTTGTTGGGTAGATGCCAGTGATGTAGCTGTACTGGAACAGCTTGGCTCTTGTGCATTACATAGGTGTACACCTCCACACACAAACATTCATACCCTCCCAGAAATGCAGAAACATGGATTTAGGCACACTGGCCTAGGTATGATCCCACTTATCATATGCACCCAAATGCACAAATGTCACCTCACTAATGATAAGCACATGCAGAGGCGCATACGCTGGCACTAAAATTCAGATATGCTGATATAAGCATATGCACAGACATCCTTTCACAATAACCAGAGACATACACACTCCCTTTTCTTGCCAGCTTATTGTATAAGTGTTTCCCTTTCAGCTTTGGAATAGCAAAAGAATATATGTTGCTCTTTCATTTAATATTAAAGCATATTCCTTTCCATTATTGTTGTAAATCAGTTTCCAGGCACCAAGCTTAGATTGTAATTATAATGGCTTTTAAAGGAGATAAAAGCTCACCACTGATGAGGATACAGAATACAAAGATCACAATGTTCAGAGCACGAAAAGAATCCCTTTAATCTTGCTCCTGTCTCAGTACAGAGCTGATCTAATCTTCTTCAGCTTTGCCTTTGCTTGTAGCTCACACATTAAAACTCAACAAGATTATTTGATCCTGGCACTAGGTACAGGTTATTAATAACAGAAAGGATGATTTTTGAGCTTCTATTTGAAAGGGTTACTAACACCTGCATTGTCACAGGTAATTGAGTTATTTTGCAAATTTGTTTCTTCTCCCTTTTCTGCCTTAATATAATTGAAAATCAAACAGGTTTTATTTCGCAATCTCACATCCTGCTGCTGCAATAGGGCAAAATCACTGAGGGTTAAGAACAGCATTGAAGTCAGTGGCAGAAGCCATTGTCTCAATGCCCCATTTGTGTTGCAGTTCTCAAAGGTGATCTGGTTCTTGCAGCAAATTCACCTCATATACAATGTGGGAGAAGATTCAGAGACCAGTGATAATATGAGAATATTTGTGCAACTTTGAAGCAATATTATAGTCGTGCAGTTGCTAGATTTGTGGGGTCATTGCTTTGTAGACATTCTCTAATCTCATTTGTATGTCAGTAAGGATAAAATTGTGTTAGTGGCTTCATCAGTGGCCTGAAGAAAATTGTATGCTGCGCAGCCAATGGCCCAAACTTTGCACTGGCCACGCTTTGCCTTCAGAGGCTTACGAGGATGTTATATAATAAAAGTAGTACAATGCTGATAATGTTAGTAAGAAAATGAGGGTGTTATTGGAAAGGGAGGAATGGGATCTTGCAGATACCAGTGTCTAGTTGACCCCTCCCTGTCAACGGCTGGATTTTCATAGCCTGCTGAGTGCAGGAACAGAGGTGAGTGCAATTTGAAGATTGCACTAGGACCCACCGCCTCCGGAACGTGATGCCATGTTTAAAGGGACACCGACAACGAGGGAATGGGTCGGGTGCTCGCCTCCAATTAAGTGCCTGTTGGGCTCATTAACGAGCTAATTAACAGGCTTGTCAGTATCAGTTCATAATTTTTAAAGGCTGGAAATGGAAAAATACCATGGGGGAAATATGACAGGGTGTGAAGATGTGAACAGTGTGGAGGGCCATGAGTGCTGCGGGAAGGGCTGATTAAAATAAAGCAGAGGCAGTAAATAAAGCACAGCTGCTTCAGAGATACCTCAGCTTAGTTACTGCTGCAGCTGGAAGAGTTGAATTTCTCATTGATAAGTGGCAGGAAACCAGAAAGGGGCATGAGCCCGCTGGCATCACAGGGGCAGCTGAGTTAGCAAGAGAAGGCCTGGTGAACGTACAAAGCCCAGCTGAGGGAGTTCAGATGGGAACAGGATACTCTGACATTGGACAGAGCAGCCAGGATGAGCTTCAACAGATGCAACCTCCAGGACAGCAGGAGCACAACAGGGGGCTGTGAGGAGATGAAGACACTAACCAAGACATTGGGCGCACAGCCCAAGAGTCACTTAGCTGCAAATGACAGAGCACCAGTGCCATAGGAGGTGGCGTCTATTCGGGCAGATGGTCTTGATCCTGTGTCCTCTAATCCACATTAACTGAGGCCTCACGGACCCCATGGCAGTCCCCTACCTGCAGCCGTCAAGGTCACCATCACTTCTATACAACTGGGTCGTTCCAGGGATTATCTGTGGACCTAGATGGAATCTTGCAGTTGGCATCACATTAGGCCATCAGGTAGGTCATGGATGCCCTTTTCAGGAGGGCAAGGGACAACACCCATTTTGACACAGATAGGTCTGCACAGGCGTAGAGGGCATTGGGTTCAGCCTCTGTCGCTGGATTCCCCCAGGTATAGGGTGTCATCGCTTGCACCCATGCAGCCATCAAGGCACCCAGTGACCGGCCAGTGAGATCCATCAACAAGAAGGACTTCCACTTCAACGGCCAACTGGTCCGCAACCACCACAAGAGCTTTCGCTATGTGTGTGCTCACCTACCTCTCTCCTTCATCCTCCACCAGTCCAGACTTCCTCTGTCCTTTACTACATCCCACACAGTGCGTGGATGGATCCAAGCGGACAAGAGAACTCCCTTAAAGAAAAGGCTATTGACCCTTTTACGAGAGCCCCGGACAGAGGTGAAACAACCAATGCCACCTGCTCAGCAGGCCAACCATTGAGCAGGCCTTCAGGTTTTTGAAGATGCGATTCTGGTGCACTCTTCAATACCTTCCTGCAAGGGTCTTGGTCATTGTAATTTTAATGTAATGGTCTGCTGCATTCTACATAACATGGCCATCTAGAGAAGTGTGGAGCTTGAGGATAGTGCGGCCTTGGCAGGAGACAGCTCATCGAGGGAGGAGCAGGAGGTAGGAGGAGGGGGGCAGAGGGGGATAACACCAAACAGGGAGGTGCCCCTGCTGCATGATGAGATGGCCTCCTGCCATCCTCCGAGAAGAGGACCTCCCTCCTCTCCCTCACAGCCTCCATCCAGCGTTAGATCTAGGAGGGCATCAGTGAAGCGAGGGTTTGCCCTGTCCCTTGTACCAGGCCTCCATCTTCCCTGTGACGTCTTGCTTCCCTCTGGTGCTGTGGAAGGCAGATCTCTCCCTCAGGGCAACCAGTAACCTCCATGTGGCTGTGAATTGATTTGGGACTTTCGAAGGTCATGAAAAGTGTATGTAAGTGCAAGTTATTTTTTCCTTTGCCTCCAGGTTATGGTTCTTCACTGTTATGGAGCAAAATTGATAAGGCATGTCTTTTAATGTTTATTTGCGATTAATTGAAAATATTTTTTTAATCCAAGTCCACAAACATACGAATTAGGAGCAGGAGTAGGCCACTCGACCCCTCGAGCCTTCTCCACCATTCAATAAGTTCATGGCTGAATTGATTACTCCACATTTCCACCTACCCCCAATAACCTTCCACCCCCTTGCTTATCAAGAATCTTTCGACATCTGCCTTAAAAATATTCAAAGACTCTGCTTCCACTGCCTTTTGAGGAAGAGAATTCCAAAGACTCACGACCCTCTGAGAGAAAACATTTCTCCTCATCTCTGTCTTAAATGGGTGACCCCTTCTTTTTAAACAGTGACCCCTAGGTCGAGATTCTGCCACAAGGGGAAACATCCTTTCCACATCCACATCAGGATCTTATATGTTTCAATCAAGTCGCCTATTACTCTTCTAAATACCAGCTAATACAAGCCTAGCCTGTCCAATCTTTCCTTGTAAGACAGGCCACCCATTCCAGGTATTAGTCTAGTAAACCATCTCTGTACTGACTCCAACACATTTACATCCTTCCTTAAATAAGGAGACCAGTACTGTACACAGTACTCCAGATGTGGTCTCACCAATGCCCTGTATAGCTGAAGCATAACCTCCCTACTTTTGTATTCAAGTCCCCTTGCGATAAACAATAACATTCTATTAACTTTTCTAATTATGTACCTGCATACTGACTTTTTGTGATTCATACACTAGGACACCCAGATCCCTCTGCATCTCAGAGCTCTGCAACCTCTCACCATTTAGATAATATGCTTTTTTTTTATCCTTCCTGCCAAAGTGGACAATTTCCCACTTTCCCATATGATACTCCATTTGCCAGGTCTTTGCCCGTACACTTAACCTATCTTTTTTTAATTTATTTTATTTTATTTATTTAGAGATACAGCACTGAAACAGGCCCTTCGGCCCACCAAGTCTGTGCCGACCAACAACCACCCATTTATACTAACCCTACAGTAATCCCATATTCCCTAATACTTATCTGCACTAGGGGCAATTTACAATGGCCAATTTACCTATCACCTGCAAGTCTTTGGCTGTGGGAGGAAACCGGAGCACCCGGGGAAAACCCACGTGGTCACAGGGAGAACTTGCAAACTCCACACAGGCAGTACCCAGAATTGAACCCGGGTGCCTGGTGCTGTGTGGCTGCGGTGCTAACCACTGCGCCACTGTGCCGCCCTATATCCCTTTGTAGCCTCCTTATATCCTCTTCACAAGTTACTTTCCTACCTATCTTTATGTCATCAGCAAATTTAGCAACCATTCCCTTCATCTAAGTCATTTATATAAATTGTAAAAAGTTGAAGCCCCGGCACAGATCCTACTTTCACTGACAGTCCAAGCTGTCACGATTAAGGAAATTTCACACATTTAAGAATTTCAGAAATTTTGCATTTAAATGCAGACTTTGAATGTCACCTTATGACAAAAAAGACTTAAGCAAGTCTTAAAAATGGTGAAACTGTTGTGAGTTGAAAAGGTGCATCATGCCAAAAGACTTGCAGGTTGATAGGTAAATTGGCCATTATAAATTGCCCCTAGTATAGGTAGGTGGTAGGGAAATACAGGGACAGGTGGGGATGTGATAGGAATATGGAATTAGTGTAGGATTAGTATAACTGAGTGGTTGATGGTCGGCACAGACTCGGTGGGCCGGAGGGCCTGTTTCGGTGCTGTATCACTACAAAAAAAAAATGTTGTGTTAATCTATGTTCACTATTGTACTTCTGCTGATATAGAAAACCAAATGACAGGACTTGCAATTATATCGCGTCTTGCATGACCACCAGATGTCTCAAAATACTTTACAGCCAATGAAGTACTTTTGAAGTGTAGTCACTGTTGTAATTGTTCCGGACAGGTGGGTGATAATAGAGATGGTTTCCCCTCTTTCTCCTCTCAACTGACCGAATACAACGTTTTATTAAAGGATGTGTTTTATCCCCTAAGCATTTTAATCGTCAACAAACAGACAGATGATAGGTTTTCCCATAAGTTTCAAAGAAAGATAAATGTTTATTATACAACACATGCAAATGAGCGCAACTTCACCCACTCTCACACGCATACAGATACACACACACAAGAAAAGACTGAGATTAAAAGATAACATGCATTTAGGTCTAAGGGTTTTAAAAAGAGTTTGCTTTGAAACTTTCTTTTCTCCGGGGGTGAAGACTTGAAATGATACAGGCCTGTTTTCTTTTTCATTGTTCACTGAAGAAAGACTTAGGAGTTTGAGGAGGACGGATGTGTTGCTGCAGACTACGTTTGTTAAATTCTAGCCAAAGGTCACTGGCAAAGTCCTGGTATGATTTCTCAGGTAGGGATTTCAAGGCCAAACTCAAGTTGTTGCCTACATGTAGTCAAAGCTATTAATCTTAGGCAGGGTCCTGTCTCTTCGATAGCATAGATCAATCTCCCTCTCTTTTCTGACTTTGCCTGCCCAGCATATATCTTTATTAAGCTCCATATCAGAAACCTGGGGCTAGATTTTGTTCTCCCCAGGCATTGGGTTCTGTGGTGAGGGGAGGGGGGGCGCATGAAGGTGCCTTCAGGAGACGATCACCATGCACCCCAATGCCAGGAGGGTTCGGCCTGATATTACCGGTGGCGGCGAGGCTCGTGGCGCCCTCCCCCCCGCCAGTCGCTCAGCGACGGGACCCCCATTATAATATTTAAATAAATTAAAATGAATGAATAAATGATACTTACGCCAGTGCCTGATGTCCTGCTGTAATCTTTGGGCAGTGGCTAGCACTCCTGCACCTTTGGATCCCTGTCCCGGGAAACGAGGCGCCACACTGGTACATTTCTCTGTGGGTTGGGGGAATGGGGACAAAGTAGCAATCATTTGTGTGGGGGATGGTGGGAAGTGTTGGAGTTTAAAGTTTATGCAATTTGGTGGGGGGGTGGGGGAGCGGGGGGTGGGGGGGGAAGTCAGATGGACAAAGTTAGTGTTTTGGGGGAGAGGGAAAATAATTAATTTAATTGTTATTGAGGGCGTGGGAGAGGGGCAGAAGAAATGTCTTTATTTTTGTTAACTCTATCTTTAGATATTTAAATTTCCTGGTGGGGCTGAAAGCCCTTTAAAAATTGTGTCAGCGACAGCGCACAAGCAGCTGATGCCATTGCCTGGGACAGACAGCTATCCCTTTCCACGTGTTCGGGGGGGTGGGAGTGGCCTGCCCCGGCCATTTAAATGAGTCACCGCATGGAAGATTGTGGAGGCTCGGCAACATTGGCGGCGGGCACAGAAGATGGAAATGGGAATGAGTGAAAGGTGGGAGTCAGATAGAGCGTAAGGTCACACACGTGGACATAATCTATATTTGGTCTCACTAATGCATAGGGGACTGCTGCATTAGCACCAAATAATACAATGTACTAGATTGGAGCAAGTGCACATTAAATGCTTTCTCAGAGAGAAACAGGTGAAAAGACAGGTTTTTCACCTCCTGCAGTTGCATGGGAAAGTGTGAGGGGAAGGATAGTTGCAGGCTGAGGTGGTGGAATAGTGTTCAAGAATTACGCCGAAGGAGTGGGTCCTCCAACTCTGCAGTACTCAATTCTACCTTTTCCTCAAAGTAAACGTATAGACTGTTTCAACTTTCCCCTCTTGCACCTAATTAATTTCGTCTCAACTCAACTTGTTTTCTCCCCGAACATGTATGATCTATCTGATGCCTTCTGTCCCTTTTGATGACTGCAGTCACTCTGGCTCCAATTATCTCTCTCTCATTATGGATATACAATCCCTAGATACCACCATCCATCCCCAAGACAGTCTTGCTCTTATTTAATCACAATATCCTTCTGTTGCTAGCAATTAAGATGGCAGCCAGAAGTATTTTCCAAAGATGGTTTGTGATCAAATAGGTTTCTGTTGTCCTTAATGATTTGTTTCATTGGCAGCCATATGCTGACCGCTGATTCTGGAATGGGCATTTTGTTGTTCCTAATTGCTGTTTGTTCATTTATGATTTATTGTTTTATGAATAAAATTCAAGCCAACCAGACACAAATGTGATATGTATTTTGTCTATGTGATGAACTATGACATCTGAGGTATGACAGATATGTACTAGACTATCCATTAAACATCACGGGAGTATTTTGAACAAAAGGTATACTGTCTAGGCTTTCATTAAAGTAGTTTTCACAAGCTAAGGATTTGGCACAGAGTTTATGTTTTTCTTGCATATAATTAAAATTAGTGCAATAATCCGAAAGTGTACTTAATACGTATAACATTATTCAGAGAGCAGGTGCTATTTATTGCTTTATACAGTCTTGCAGTTCTATGCTTAGTACTTAATTAAGCTGTTCAAATCATTTTGAAAGGCTCCCTCTCTGAGTTTGCAATGGCTGTTACAACTGTGTTGAGTAAAAATGAGCCAGTGTAGATAAACACCTTCACTTTGAATATTTGTTTAACCACTTCTCAAAATCTTTGTCCGTGGCGGCCCCTCCACCGCTCTGCGACACGACCCAACTTAGCATATTTAAATAACATGTTTGCAAGAATTAAAATATAAACCGCAGCGATCTTACCTTCAGTTTCCGATCCTCAGCACAACGAGCGGCACTCACGCGCCTTCATTTTCCCGTCCAGGGCAAGCTGGCGCCACCCAGGTGGGGAAGGGGGTTAACTCTGCACTTTGATGGGTAGTGGGGAGGAAGGGGTGAACTCTGCACTCTGATGAGACAGGGGGCTAAGGGGTGAACTCTACACTCTGATGGGTCTTGTAAATGGGTCTTGCACAGAAAAGGAGATCGAACAAAGAAAACAGGATAACCTGTGCAAAGCATCTAGAGGTCACTGCTAATGAATGGGGAAAAGCGTGAAAAGGATAAAGGAGTGCTTAACCATGTGAGCACCTCAGTTGTGCCAATTCATCAAGCTGTGGGAATCACCTGCACATTTATTGATCGTGTGATATCACTTCCTAATCTTAACACAATTGGCACATCAAAGATTGACTGGGTTGCTTCTGTGATCATTTTGATCTTCCAAGTCTGGAATTGCTATTAGCTGGACAATCTGACTTGAAAGATGGTTTTCAGTCGATCAATCTTTTTTTTGTTGTAAATTAGCTCCTACCAGAATGGATGATGGGAACAGACTGGGCTGGAATTTGTTCCCAGCCCGACATCTGGTTCGAGGGGGGTTGCCGGAAAATCGGAACGGCAGCGGCTGCTACGGAACCTGACGCAAATAACACATTTGCATGAATTAAAATATAAACAGCAGCGATCTTACCTTCAGTTCCCGATCCTCAGTGCAGGGAGCAGCACTCATGCACATTCAGTTTCCCGTCCAGGGAAAGCTGGCGCCACCGCGGTGGGGAAGGGGTGAACTCTGCACTCTGATGGGTTGGGGGGAGGGGTGAACTCTGCGTGATGGTGTGCTGTTTGCAGGGCTGGCATACTTTTGAAAATGACCCCAGCACCTGCTCCTTCAACAGGTGACACCGTGAACGGTGTCGCCAAGGTTGCCCCGCTCGGTAATTGTTGGGGGGGGGGGCGGGGGGGAACCGCCATGAATATGTAAAATGGCCACCTGCCACGGTGGCGCGGGTCCTGTGGGGGCCACCGTGTTACGCCCCCGCCGCCGCTCACGGAGGCGGAATACAAAATCCAGCCCAGAGTGACAGGAAAACATATGAGATGCAAAACATTTCACCCTTAAAATAAGGCAGGGAGGGGGAGAAGGTTAGAACAAATAGAACACAACCAAAAGGAGTAAAGTAAAAGAAGATTTTTTTTACACTGATGTTTGTATGGATTATTATTGTAATGAAGATTATTTTCAGCATTACAAAACTTAAAATGGAAACAGACAAACAATAATTTCCTCAAACCTGCTGGTAGTCTGAGTCAGCACACCATGATTGCAGACTTTACAGAACAAGTTGTACTCTGATTTTTGATTGCTGGGAGAACCAGATCTCAAGAGATTCTTGTTTAGAAGTTCATTACATTCAACTGGCTCATTTTGGCTAACAATGTGTTTGCATATTTTTGCTGATGTATTTCATAGTTTAATTAATTTTTTTAATAAAATTACAGCTGTGAAATGCTCCAAAGGGATTGGACTCTTTCTGCAAGTGAATTAATTAAAAGTATAAATATTCTATTTTCACGACAGTTCAACATTTGCATTTTCTGAATTGATTTGCAATTAATATGCAGACTAAAAGGTTATACTCAGTCAGCAACATTGTATAGGTGTGAAAATTGGACCTTTCATGCTGAATTAAGAATACTGAAGATATTTGAGTTATAATGAGTGCTACAGACTCATGGTGAAAATTATTTGACCGGGAAGGATGCCAAATGAGAAGGTCCATGAACGAGCTCAAGAGAAAAGTGATGAAATTGAATGAGGAGGAAAAAATATATACTGTGAATATTTTATTCAGGAGTCAAAAGGAGTGTGTTACGACCTGGTGAGAAAGGGGTCCAGGGTTCCCTCTGAGCCTTCACCTGGTCATACTGTAACAGGGTTTAATTTTAAACACACTGTGTTTTTAGCTCCCCCTTGGTGAATCCTTGTTCACCACTTCCCAATTATAAGGCAAGGAAACCAGCACAAACAGGCTTTCTTAGGTTTACAAAAGAAAAGTTGAAATTTATTAAACTTTAATTCGGTTGACGTCTAGAGATAAACAACGCGCCCACGCTAGCATGCACACGTGATACACACATGCAAAAAGAGGCAGAAAAGAGCAGAAGAAAAAAATAAAGTTTTGTTACTTCTGCTCTGTTTGTATCAGTCTGCTAAGCACTTCATATTGCTATGATTACTCTGCCCTCTTCATTGTATCCATCTGGTCAGAATCAAAGCTAATAATTGGCTGTGTAGACACAGGTGCGCTGATATTGTCCACACTGGAAGTTGGTAACCAATGAATTCCATCCTTTTAGCTCTCTACATAGATGGGTTGTCCCAAGCCCTGATGCTCCTCATGTCCTTTCCGTCACATCAAGGAGCGAGGAAATGACTTGGCAAACAGACGTTTCAGGCAATATCGGAAGAGTTTTTGTTATGGTTCTTCGAGCTCACTGTAGAGCCCTTGATTGTAGGTAGATCCTGCTTTTCGTGTGGGCCCAGTATTCTTCTTAAACCTTGTAGGAGACTTTTCTCTCTTGGGGTTCATGTGTCTTCAGTGGATTCAGAGGCTCGTGAGAAAGAGATGGGAACAGACAGGAGAGATCTTCTCAGTCCAGGAGCAAACAGTCTTTCTGAGTTCAACCTCTCTGTGGCTAGTTCAAAAGACCCTGGAACAGCCAGTTAGTCATGTGACCAGCTGCTCTAACCAGTCCTGGATTGTATCAATTTAGCAGTCCCTGGAATCTCTTCTTACACAATAAAGTCAAACATTTCCAGATCCTTGAGCTGTTTCTCCATGGTGATTAAGGTCCATTGTGGGTTGAATGTGTCAGGGAATGGTCCTTTGTCCTTCCAATCAGCGTCTGTTAATATGCAAATGTCTTTTCCAGCCATGGCTGATCTGTTTAACAAGTCATTTTCTCACTCCAACAACAGTTTAAAATCAATGTTCATGACAAAGTTAATGTGAATCATTCTTGGCAGGTGGGGGCCTAACATGACAAGTATTATTGGAGATGTTGCAGCTTGAAGATGAGTGATCAAGCAATAGGTGATAGACAAAGAAGAGCATCGCTACATGATATGATGGAACGGACATGAGGAATATCAGGGCTTGGGACAACCCATCTGTGTAGAGAGCTAAAAGGATGGATTTCATTGGTTACCAACTTCCAGTGTGCACAATATCAGCGCACCTGTGCCTACACTGTCAATTATTAGCTTTGATTCTGACCAGATGGATACAATGAAAAGGGCAGACTAATCATAACAATATGAACAGCGAAGTGTGTAGCAGACTGATATAAACAGTGCAGAAGTAACAAAATCGTACACGTGGGACAGGATTATCCCCCTTACTCAAACAAAAGAGGTGATTTTACTTTATTTTCTGTAACTTTAATCAGAGTGGTTTTAGAGCTGAATATCTTCAGTCAATAAAAATGAATACTCCCTCCTCTGAATGTTGCTAAGATTGCAAAATGGGAGGATTGATACCATGGGAGCAATTTGTGGAGGTGTTTTCCGAGTTTGATTCCAGTATTGGATGTTTATTCCAATATAACTTCAGTGGTGGAGCAATTAATTGCTGTCGCTTCAGTTTTGGGGATTGTCCTTAATTATGGCTTCAGTTTCAAGGGAATTGCCTTGGTGTGCTTCCTATACTATGGAGGATGATCCTGATGTAATTTCAGTATTAGGAGTAATTATCCCAATGTAATTTCAATATTGGGGGTTAATTTAGCATGATTGCAGTATTAGGGATCACTCTGGTATGATTTCAGTATTTGGGGATCATCTGATATAATTCCATTTCCCGCAATATCATATAGTCTGATTTAAAAATTGTGCTCACTGCCAATATGGGATTGGGAAACGATACAAATTTGTATGTGTTAAAAGGTACCTCACTGTGATTCCAGTATTGGTGGTAAATATCCTGATTTGATACCAGCATTGAAATTACCCTAGTTTGATGTCAGTGTTGGGGAGATTGTACACATGATTCTTACATTAAAGGAATTACCCCAGTCGAATGCATGTATTAAGGAGATTACCCAGGTAAACTATAGTCTGGGGGGATTAGGAACATAGGAGCAGAAGTAGGCCGTTCAGTTCATCAAGCCTGCCTTGCTATTCAATATGATCATGGCTGATATCCACTTCAATGCCTTTTTCCCACGCTATCCTCATATCCTCTTATGTCATTTGTATTTAGAAATCTGTCTGCTTTAAACATACTCAATGACTGAGCTTCCACAGCCCTCTGGTGTTGAGAATTCCAAAGATTCACAACCCTCTGAGTAAAGAAATGTCTCCTCATCTCTGTCTTAAGTGGCTTCCCCCTTATTTTGAAATTCTGTTCCCTGGTTCTAGACTCCCCAACCAGGGTTAACATCTTAGATGCATTACCCTGTCTATCCCTTTAAGTATTTTGTAGGTTTCAATGAGATCACCTCACATTCTTCGAAACTCTAGAGAATACAGGCCCAGTTTCCCCAATTTCTCTTCATAGGACAGTCCCGTCAACCCTGGGAATACGTCTGGGGAACCTTTGTTGCACTCTCTCTATGGCAATAATATCCTTCCTAAGATAAGGGGACCAAAACTGCACACAGTACTCCAAGTGCGGTCTAACCAAGGTTCTATACAATTGAAGCAAGTCTTCATCACTCCTGTACCCAAATCCTCTTGCGATAAAGGCTATCATACCATTAGCTTTCCTAATTGCTTGCTGCACCTGTATGTTAGCTTTCAGTGACTTATTGACAAGGACACCCAGGTCCCTTTGCACATCTACACTTTCTAATCTCTTACCATTTAAGAAATACTCTGCACCTCTGTTCCTCATTCCAAAGTGGATAACCCCACTCACTAAGTCTGTCCAAATCCCCTTGAAGCCGTTTTGCATCTTCCTCACAACAAACATTCCCACCTAGTCTTGTGCCATCTGCAAACTTGGAAATACTACATTTGGTCCCCACAACCAAATCATTGATATATATTGTGAACAGCTGGGTCCCATGCACTGATCCCTGCGGTACCCCACTAGTCACAGCCTGCCAACGCGAGAATGACCCATTTATTCCTACTCTCTGCTTTCTGCCTGTTCACCAATCCTTAATCCATGCCAGTATATTACCTCCTATTCCATGTGCTTTAATTTTGCTAACCAACCTCCTGTGGTGGACTTCATCAAAAGCCTTCTGAAAATCCAAGTATACCATGTCCACCGACTCCCCTTTATCAATTCTGTTAGTAGCATCCTCAAAAACTCCAACAGGTTCATCAAACATTCATAAATCCATGTTGACTATGCCCAATCAGATCATTATTATCTAAGTGTCCATTTATCACATCCTTTTGAATAGATTCTAGCATTTTCCCAACAACTGATGTAAGGCTAACAGGTCTGTAATTCCTTGTTTTCTCTCCTTCCCTTCTTAAATAGTGGGGTGACGTTCGCAACCTTCCAATCTGCAGAAACTGTTCTAGAATCTATAGAATTTTGGAAGATGATCACCAATGCATCCACTATCTCCATAGCTACCTCTTTCAGCACTCTGGGATGTAGAATAACAGGTCCTGGGGACTTATCAATCTTCAGCCCCATCAATTTCTCCAATACAACCTTCTTATTAATACTAATTTCCTTCAATTCCTCATTCCCCCTAATCCCTTGGATCGCTAATTCTGGAAGATTTCTTGTATCTTCCTCAGGGAAGACAGATACAAAGGATTGAATTTTACCTTAGGCGGATGGGAATTTGCCACCGACATAAAAGTCGGTGGCGAACCCGCTTCTGCCTAGCCCGGGGGATCCGTTCCATATTTTACGGGTCCCCAGGCTTTAATTGTCCCGAGGTGCAACTTTCACCCACTTGAGGGAGGAGGTCCCCCCTTAGTGAGCTGCCGGCCAATCAGCGGGCCAGCAGCTCTTAATCCCAGCAGCGCCACCGGGAACAGTGGCCACTGCTGGGACTGCAGCCCAGCCAACACCATGGAGCTTGGAAATGAGGTAAGTTGGGCTTGCCTCACCAGTGGGCCATTTCCTGCCACCCACCCAACCGCCGTAATGTTCACCAGAGGTGGAAGCAGGGTGGGAGCGGGGCGGGTAGGCCTCCCGGAGCCTCCCACTCAATTTTACGCCGTCCCCACGCCACCATCCGACCCGCTGGGGCAGCGTAAAATTCAGCCCAAAGTAATCATTTAGCTTCTCTGCCATTTCTCTATTCCCCATTATAAATTCTCCTGGCTGCCTGTAATGGACCCACATTTGCCTTATCCAAACATTTCCTTTTTAACGTACCTGTAGAAGCTTTTATATTTTTTGCTAGCTGACATTCATATTCTATTCTCCCTTTCTTTATCAGGCTCTGAGTCCTCCTTTGCTGTATTGTAAAATCCTCCCAATCCTCAGGGTTACTGCTATTTCTAGCAACTTTATAGGCCTTTTCTTTTAATCTTATACAATCCTTAACTTCCTTTGTTATCCACGGTTGACTGGATTTTCCTATTAGACTCCAGTATGAGTGGAAAATTGCCCTATATGATTTCATAGAGGACATATGGTATAGATGCACTAAGATGATGCCAGGGATGAGAAACTATAGTTTTGGAGAGGCTTGAGATATTAACATTATTTCCACTTAAGTAGCAAACACTAAAAGGAAATTTAATAGAGATTTTTTACTGCCGTAAAGAATTTTGTTGAAATTAATAGGGAAAATCTACTTCCTGTGATTGGGGAGTCAGGGAAGAATAGCTATCAATTTAAAATTATGGGTAAGAGTGTGAGAACAGAGATTAGGCAAAATGTCTTTCTGCAAAGGGTTGTTGGAGCTTGGAATGCTTTACCATAAAGGTTAATTAAGGCAGATATCATTGCCTCTTTTAAGGTAAAGCTGGACAAATGTTTCAAGCAAAGTGAAAAAAAAAGAATATGGGAAGAGGGCAGGAAATGGCACTCGTTTTAGATTGCTCCAGTAAAGAGCTTGCATGAACACAAAAGGTTGATTTGGCCTCCTTCTGTGCTCTAAAGTCAAGTCATTTATCACTGCATTTTCAAATTCCCAACTAAATAGCCTTTGGCCCTTCATTCATCATGATATTTCTGCAGCTACAAATCTGCTAAATCATACACTGTCCCCACTTTTGATGCCCTTGTCTGCAGTTAAACTATTATTCTCTCACCCTGGTCTTTCTCCTTGGTATACCCCTGATCTCTGCTCCTTTAAAGCCAAGGGACGCAGATTTGAACATCAATGGTGGACAACTGGTTTAACCATCGTTACAACCAGGTGAGAAAGAGGTCTAGGGGTCCCCTTTCAGCCTTCACCTGGTCTTACTGTAACAGGGTTTTGTATTTAAACACATTGTGTATTAAGCTCCCCCTTAGTGCATCCTTGTTCACCGCTTTCCAATTATGGCTTTCTTAGGTTTAAAGAAGAAAAGTGAAATTTATTAAGATTTAAACTTAAATTCTAATTCAGTAAACACCTACGGATACATGCCACGCCCCATGCCAGCATGCACATGCGATACACACATGCAAATAGGGACAGAAAAGAAAAGAGAAGTAAAGTGAAAAAGTTTGAGGCAATCTCTGAAGGGTGTTTGTTACTGTTCTTCGAGCTCGCTGTAGAGTCCTTGATTGAAGATATGGTCTTGCTTTTCGTTGGGGCCCAGTATTCTTCTTAAACCTTGTTCACTGTAGGAGACTTTTCTCTCTTGGTGTTCATGTGTCTTCAATGGGTCTTCAGTTCCATGAGAAAGAGATGAGAGCAGGCAGGAAGGGGCTATGGCAAGCCTGCCACGAGAGGTCTTGTCAGTCCAGGAGCAAAACAGCTTTCTGAGTTCAAATTCTCTGTGGCAAGTTTAAAAAAACCTCCAACAGCCAGTTAGTCATAGGACTAAACTGGTCTGACCACATCTGTTTGTGTATTCAGCTATCTTAGCAGTCAACCTGGAATGTGAGCTCCTCCATCTTCAATGTCTGGTAATCAAAAGTCCATTGTGGATTGAATGCATCAGGGCATGGTCTTTTGATCCTTTTAAGCACTGTCTGTAAATATGCAAATGTCTTTCCAGTCAAGGGTCTGGTGTTTTTTTAAAAAAGCAAGTTCTTTCTTTATTCCAGTAACAGTTCAAAAATCAATGGTCATGTGGCGAAATTAATGTGCATCATTCTTGGCAGGTGGAGCCTGCATGACACCATCCATCACTGGAACACAAAGCATTATTGGGCCCTGCCCTCCATCGCTAAGATGGTTTACAATTTAAAAATCATCCTGGAGTGTAAATATAACCCCCTTACACCACCCTCCCGTGTCTCCTCCACCCTTACCTCCAATGACAAGTGTGAGGAGCTCATGGAATTTTTTTCTCACACAGGTCTAAACCATGTGTTCAGCTGCCCCTGTCACTTTCCTCCCTTTCCCTAGCTCATTGGACCAAACGTCTCTTAATGTTCCCTGCTGCCCTAGTCCTGAAAGCATCTTTCTCTAGATTCTATTTTGTGTCCTGCTGTGCTCTCTTCAAGCTCATCTGTACCTAAGATCCACCTCCTATTCCCTCAACCCTGTTTCCACCAATCTGTTGACCACCCAACTTCCCTTTCTGGCCCCCAAATTAGCTGATGTTAACAGTTCCCTTGGCTCAGGAACTGTGACTGTCTCATAAAATCTGTCACCATCACCCTTCTTCTCAAACAAAAAACAATTTTGACCCTCTGATCTTGAAAACTATTGCCTCACCTCCAACTTCCCTTTCCTCTCCAAAATTCTTAAAAGAGTTGTTTCCTCCAAACCTGTGCCCATCTTTCCTGCAATTTCATGTTGAATCTGACCAATCAAGTTTCCACCACTGCCACAGTACTGAAACAGCCATTATCACAATCACAAATGACATTCTATGTAACTGTGACTGTGGAAAATTATCCCTCCCCATACTTCTCAACCTTTCTGCAGACTTCAGCACAGCTGACCACATCCTCCTCCTCCACCAACTCTCCTCTGTTATCCAGATGAGTGGGACTGCACTCACCTGATTCCATTCTTACATTTTGAATCGTAGCCAGAGAATCACCTACAATTTTTTCCCACTCCTACATCTTTGCCTCTGAAGTCCCCCAAGAATCTATTTTGGCCCCTTTCTATTTCTCATCTACATGCTGTCCATTGGCAACATCATCTGAAAACACAACAGAAGGTTTCACATGTACGCTAACAACAATCAGCCCTATCACACCACCTCCTGTCTCAACCCCTCCATTGCCTTTGATTTGCCACACTGCTTGTCCACCATCAAGAATTGGATGAGCAGAAGTTTACTCCAACTAAATATCAGGAATACCAAAGCCATTGTCTTTGGTCCCCATCACCGTATCCATTCCTCTTCCTGGCAACTGTCTGAAGCTGAACCAAACCATTCACAAAATTGGTATTGTGTTTGATCTTGAGATGAACTTCTGAACACATATCCATTCCATTACCAAGACTACATTCACTTCCATAACATTGCCTGACTCTGACTCGACCTCAACTCTTCTACTGCTGAAATTCTCAACCATGCCTTTGTTAATTCTAGATTTGACTATGCAATGCACTCCTAGCTGGCTTCCCATCTTCTACATAAACTTGAGCTTATCTAAAACTCTGCTGCCCATATCTTAACTCACACCATGTCTCATTCACCCACCACCCCTGTGCTTGCTGATCTACATTGGCTAGTGGTCTGACAACACCTCAATCCTCATCCTTGTTTTCAAATCCTTCCATGGCCTCACCCCTCCCTATCTGTGTAACCTCCTCCAGCCCTGCAAGTTTTTGAGATATCTGCACTCCTCCATTTCTGGCATCCCTGATTTTAATTGCTCCACCATTGGCGAAGCTTTGTCCCTAAGCTCTTAAAATCCCTTCCTAAACCTCTCTACCGCTCTCTCCTCCTTTAAGATGCTCCTTAAAATCTACTTCTTTGACCAAGTTTTTGGTCATCTGTTCTGATATCTCCTTTTGTGGCACATTGTTGATAATGCCATTGTTGTGTGCCTTGGGACATTTTGCTGTATTACAGGCACAATACAAATGCAAGTTGTCATGGGTACTTCTAGTATACAGGAGATGGGGGGCTAAATTAGCTGGGAATTATTCCAGAATGGGTGTTATAGGGTGTCTGGTCTAAATGTGACTTAAGACCCACCACAATGTGGTTGACCCTTAATTGCCCTCTGAAATGGACTAGCATTGTATCAAAAACCGCAGTTCAAGAGTGGCAAATCACCACATTCTCAAGGGCAATTAGGAATGGGCAATAAATGCTGGCCTAGCCAGAAATGTCCACAACCTGTCAAAGAATAAAAAAAAATCATGTCAAGCCTCTACCCTGTTTCATCAGCCAGAATCACTTTTAGTATCATAGAGCTATAAATCATAGAGTCATTATGGAACATAAGGAAGCCATTTGGCCCATCAAGTCCATGCTGGCTCTCTGTGAAGCAATCCAGTCCGACCCATTCCCCCACTCTATCCCTGTAGCCCTGCAAGTTTATTTCCCACAAGTGCCCATCCAATTTCCTTTTGAAATCATTGATGGTGTCAGCTTCCACCATGCCCATAGGCAAGGAGCTCCAGGTCATTTCCACTCACTGCGTTAAAAAATTCTTCCTCACGGCTCCCCTGTATCTCTTGCCCAAATCCTTAAATCTGTGCATCCTAGTCCCTGTACCATCAGCTAATGGGAACAGTTTTTCTTTATCTACCTTATCTAAATCTGTCATAATCTTGTACACCTCGACCTCCTTTACTCCAAGGAGAACATCCCCAGCTTCTCCAACCCAACCTTGTAGCGAAGTTCATTCATCTCTGGAATCAGTCTGGTATATCTCCTCTGCACCCTCTCAAGGATGCTCACATCCCTCCTAAAGTATGGTGACCAGAACTGGATACCATACTCTAGTTGTGGCCTAACCAAGGGTTTATAAAGGTTCAGCTTAACTTCCTTGCTTTTGTACTCAATACCTCTTTTTATGAAGCTCAAGATCCCATATGCTTTGCTGACTATCTTTTCAATTTGTCCTGCCACCTTCAAAGATCTATGCACATGGACCCCAAGGTCCCTCTGCCCCTGTACACTCTTTAGAACTGTGCAATACGTGTATGTTACCTCTCCCTATCCCTTCCACCAAAATACATCACCTCACACTTCTCTGTACTAAATTTCATCTGCCATTTGTCTGCCCATTCTGCTAGCCTGTCTATGTCCTGTTGCAGTCGATTTGTATCATCCTCGCTGTTTGCCACACTTCCAAGTTTGGTATCATTGGCATATTTTGAAATTTTACTCTGTATTCCAATATTCATGTCATTTATACGTGTCATAAAAAGCAGTGGTCCCAGCACTGAACCTTGTGAAACACCAGTGTCTACCATCCTCCAGTCCGGAAAACAGCCATTTACTATGACTCGCTGTTTTCTGTCCTTAAGTTAATTTTTTATCCAAGCTGATACTGACCCTCCTATTCCATGAGTCTCGATTTTGTTAACCAGCCTTTTATGTGGTACTTTGTCAAATGCCTTCTTAAAATCCATATAGACAATATCCATTGCATTGCCTTCATCAACCTTCTCTGTTACTTCATCAAAAATGCAATTAAATTAGTCAAGCACGATCCGCGCTGGCTCTCCTTAATTAACTCAAACCTCTCCAAGTGCCTGTTGATTTTTTTTCCCTGATTCTTGTTTCTAAAACCTTACCCACCACAGATGTTAAACTGACTGCCCTTTAGTTACGAGGAATGCCCTTGCAAACTTTCTTGAGTAATGGTGTCACTTTTGCCACCCTTCAATCCTCTGGCTCCTCCCTAATATCAAGGGAAGATTGTAAGATTATGGCAAGCCCTTCTGCTATCTCAACTCCCACTTCTTTTAGCAACCTGGGATGCAAGCCAGCCAGACCAGACGACTTATCCACTATAAGCAATGCCAGCCTTTCCAGTATATCCTGTCTCTCAATTTTCACCCCATTCATTACCTCTACTATCTCCGCTTCTACTGATATTTTGTCAGCATCCTCTTCCTCAGTAAATATCGATACTAAGTACTTGTTAAGTATTCTAGCCTTGTCTTGCAGCTCTAAGCATATATCACCTTCTTTGTTCCTAATAGGCCCACCCTGCCTCTTACTACCAGCTTATTATTTACATGCTGATAGAAGGCTTTAGACCCTTTTATGTTGAATGCTGTTCTATTCTTATTCTCTCTTTGCCAGTCTTATTTTCTTCTTCATTTCCCCTCTCAACTTATTGTATTTGGCCTGGTTCTCACTTGAAGAATTCACCTGACATGCATCATATTCTCTATCTCCCTTGTCATTTAAGGAGATCAGGCTTTGGTTCCTCTACAGTGAACCCTTGTTGGAACATACCTTACTTGTACCTGAAACATCTGCTCCTTAAAGATCGCCCATTGTTCTGTTACCATTTTTGCTATATCGGTCTTTGGTTCCATTGTATCTTGGCTAGATCTCATCCCATTGAAGTTAGCCCTCTTCCAATTTAGAAGCTCTACTTTAGATTGTTATTTGCTTTTCTCCATAACCAATTAAAACTTATGAGACGATGATCATTCTTACTCAAGTGCTCTCCCACAGGCACTTGGTCCACTTGATCCACCCCATTTCCCAGCAATGCCTCCTTTCCGAAATAAAAACAAGAAATGCTGGAAATACTCAGCAGGTCTGGCAGTATCTGTGGAGAGAAAAACAGAGTTAACATTTCAGGTCAGTGACCCTTCATCGGAACTGGCAGAGGCTAGAAATGTATCAATGCCGTTTCCTGCTCCCGCCCGGAACTGGAAAACTTTATCAACTTTGTTTCCAATTTCCACCCTTCTCTCACCTTTACATGGTCCATCTCCGACACTTCCCTTCCCTTCCTCTACTTCTCTGTCTCCATCTCTGGGGATAGGCAGTCTACCAATATTCATTATAAGCCCACCGACTCCCACAGCTACCACAACTACACTTCTTCACACCCTGCCTGCTATAAGGCCTCCATTGCATTCTCCCAGTTTCTCCGTCTCCGATGCATCTGTTCTGATGATGCAACCTTCCAAGACAGCGCTTCTGATATGTCTTCCATTTTCCTCAACCGAGGATTCTCCCCACTGTGGTTGACAGGGCCCTCAACCGTGTCTGGCTCATTTCCTGCACCTCTACCCTCGCCCCTTCCCCTCCCTCCCAGAACCGCGTCAGGGTTCCCCTTGTCCTTATTTTCCACCCCACCAGCCTCCACATCTAAAGGATCATCCTCTGCCATTTCTGCCACCTCCAGCGTGATGCCACTACCAAACGCATCTTTCCCTCCCCTCCCCTGTCGGCATTCCGAAGGGATCATTCCCTCCGCGATACCCTGGTTCAATCCTCCATTACCTCCACCACCTCGTTCCCTTCCCACAGCACCATCCCCTGCAATCGCAGGAGGTGTAATACCTACCCATTTGCCTCCTCTCTTCTCGCTATTCAAGGCCTCAACCACTCCTTTCAGGTGAAGCAGCAATTTACTTGTACTTTCAATTTAGTATACTATATTCGGTGCTCACAACATGGTCTCCTCTACTTGGGGAGACTAAATGCTGACTGGATGACCGCTTTGCGGAACACCTCCGCTCAAGGAACAGCATCTCATTTACTGATTAGGCATGCTACAGCCTGCTGGACTGATCATTGAGTTCAATAATTTTAGAGCATGACGGGCCCCCTTTTTATTTTTAGTTATTTTTTCTTTTTTATGTGTTTATGTTGTTTTAGTTTGTTTCTACTGTGCCTACCCACTGTTTTTTGCATGTTAGTGCTTGGGGCCAGGCTGTTCAGTTTTCTGTCAATTAACACCCTCTCTGTACTAACGCTTTGTCTTTCACCACACCATTAACATACTGTTTGCTTTTGCTCCATGACCACCTGGTCAGTTATTCTCTGTGACCTTGTCCTAGCAACACTTCTTTTGTTATCTCTTGCTCCACCCCCACTTTATTTGCTTAAAACCTGTGGCATTTCTCGCCTCTGCCAGTTCTGATGAAGGGTCACTGACCTGAAACGCTAACTCTGCTTTTCTCTCCACAGATGCTGCCAGACCTGCTGAGTATTTCCAGCATTTCTCGTTTTTATTTCAGATTTCCAGCATCTGCAGTATTTTGCTTTTATTTTACTGCCTCCTTCCTGGTTGGACCGAGAACATACTGGTCAACAAAGTTATCCTGAACACATTTCAGAAATTCCTCCCTCCCCCTTACCCTCTACTTCAACATTATCCCAATCGATATTTGGGTAATTAAAGTCCCCCAATATCACCACCCTATAGTTCTTGCACATCGCTGTGATTTCTCTGCAGATTTTCTCCTCTATCGCCCTCTCACTATTTGGAGGCCCATCGAATATTCCCAGTTGCGTGATCATACCCTTTTTGTTTATTAACTCTTACCAAATAGACTCTGTGCTTGCCCCTTCAAGATATCCTCTCTTCCCAACACTACAATGTCTTCCCTAATCAATACTGCCATCCCTCCTCCCTTTTTCCCTTGCCTATCTTTTCTGAACACTTTCTATCCCTGAATCTAAGCATCCGGTCCTCACTATTTTTAAGCCACATTTCTGTTATTGCCACTACATCATATTCCCACATGTTTGTAACTCACCAACTTATTCACCACGCATTTACATACATGCATTCTAAACCTGTCCTTGTATTCCTCGTAGTCCTTCTTATTTTACTGCTGCCTAATATGGTGCTACTTGCTTTTCTAGTACTAGCCAACATTCTCACTCCTTTATGCACCTTATTCCTCTTTGCTGCTTCTCTATACTGGTGCACATCCCTCTGCCAATTAAGCCCTATTTAAACAGCACTAAATTATACCGAGACTGTCGAGCACAAAGTAAAGCCATTGTATATTATATATGTAATTGCGCTGAATGTCACAATCTTCTGTGGGAAATGGAAATCAATTCTAACTTCACCTTTCAATGTCAACCACTAAAAACTTCTTACCAGCTTGAAACTAACAACAAAAATTGTTCTTAGATAGATTTATATCAGCACAGTGAGAAATATCCCGTATAATCATCGCACATGTTACAGACACTCGGTAAAACTGACATTTCAGGGCACAGTGTTTGCTATCTGATGTAAATTGATATCAGCTTCTTGTTAATTCTTGATAATTTCTGAATTTAGCTTTGATTACTGGCTCTTTAATATCACTGTCACTGTTCCAAGAGCAAGGTGCAAACATTGCTTCTTTTTATCTCAGTGCTAAGATTGTTCTTTTTATCAATCGTTTCTCCCTTTCTTTCATCTGCTGATTAGAGTATAATTTCACAGGCACCAGTTGCTTCCTCACCTGAACAGTGATTCTTCATGCATGACCTTAGGCAAATGGGTTATTTAATCATGGAGGGGTTATCATCAATTGAGCCTGATTGTATTACCAAGCATCCATACATGCAGTGTTCACCAAGGGATCACCTACTAAATTCTCTTTGCCCTCTTTTGAACAATTGTTGCAACCCCATTGGAGGAATTAGAAATGCACTGAAGCAAAGGAATCAGTGATAAAAGAGCCATTCAAAATCTGCAGTGTTTGAATACTCATAAATAAGATGGAATTTATTCCAACAGCTCTTGAGGAAATTGGGGTAGAAGTAAAGGAAGCACAGCTGAAATTTTTCACAGCTCATTATGTGCAAAGGTAGCACTTTACCAAAAAATGCACACATTGATGCTGCAATTTGAAAGAAAATCAAGAAAACTTGGGAATTACATGCTTGGCTTGAAGTCTGTAGTGGAAAAAAAGCATCAGCTACAAATGGAACAATTCAAAGCAAGCTAAAAAGAGTAAAGCCAATAATTCCACGGCAGCATGCATTTTGCAAGGTATTTGCAGAAATAAATATATTGGAATTTGTGGAAAATGTAACAATTAGGAAATGAAACAATAAGGTGGATGTTTTATATTTTGATTATCAGAAGGCATTCAATAAGATGCAGCCCAATAAGCTTGTAGCTGACATGGAAGCTCTTAGAAGTGAGGCTAATATTATAAACTGTATAATAAACTGATTAAATAATAGGAAAGGAAGGCATCTCTGCTGCCCCACTTCCACATTTGCCCATATAAATTGAGACTAAATATTTATTAAGCATTTCCGCTGTTCCTTCATTCTCAAGCACACAATGGCCACTCTGACTTCTTTTGTCTCATAAGTGCTCATCACTTCTTTGACAAGCCTTTTAGTTCTTATGCACAGTACTTATGTCAACATTGTTATGTCTTATTCTTAGTCCACCTTAGCCATCCTAATATGTTTTACTTCACTTCTCTTTATTTTTATTTCTCTTTATGCTACTCATATTTATCATGTGTCTTTTTTGAATCTCATATTTTGTCAGCCTCCCTATTTATCCATGGACCGGAGCCTTTGACCGTTTATTCCCAGTAGCACAGAAGCAGATTAACTCGTCATTCATCTTCATTACCATTTGTTGGATATTGCTGTATGAAAAATGGCTGCCACCTTTGCCTACACAACAAAATATTCCATTCCAAAGTAATTCATTTTATATCACACATTTTGTATTTTTTTAAACAGGTTTGATAAGCCAAGGCACTAGTTTAATTCTAGCAAAACAAATCATTTCAGGTGACTGCAGAGTGTCGAGCCTTTTCAATAAGATGTTAGTGTCGACAAGTAGACTCATAAATGATAACTCCAAGAAACAAATACTGACATTTTTAAAAATATTAATGAGACTTTACATGAAGTGTTATACTGGGGAAGGAATTCAGAAAGAGCAAAGAAAAGGGTTTCAGGTTTTATTTTAGCAAGTTGTGAAGAAGGTTTGCAGAAGTTAAAATCCTTTTTAGTGGGAGCTGAGGGGGCAGTGGTGGTTGTGAAAATTTTACAAACCAAGTGTTCGCCAGACATATCACTTGTACTTTGTGAAATGCTTTTAGCTGATCAAGAGAACTGGTCAACTGTAGATCTAATTCGCTGTTATCTGAATGTGTACCAGATGAATAAAATCATTATTAACACTACAAAAGACAGACCACAGCATAGCACCTTTTTGTTCTGATGGTGACAGCTGAAGTTGTCAGTCATGCATGTGAGTAGGTGTTCAAATGCCTAGCAACAGTATTTGGTAAAAAGGTGAAAATAGCATTTTAAGAACATAAGAGCACAAGAAATAGGAGCAGGAGTAGGCCATTCAGCCCTTCAAGCCTGTCCCGACACTCAATAATATCATGGCGGATCTGGCCTGGGCCTCAACTCTTCTTTCGGGCCTGCTCCGCATAACCTCGACTCCCCGAGATTTCAAAAATTTATCTACCTCCTCCTTAAATACATTTAGTGACCTAGCCTCCACAACTCTCTGAGGTAGAGAATTCCAGAGATTCACCACCCTCTGAGAGAAGCAATTCTTTCGCCTCTCAGTTTTAAATATGTGACCGCTTACTGTAACTATGTCCCTTAGTTCGAGGTTCCCCCACAGTGGAAACATATTCCTCAACATCTACCCTGTCAAGCTCCCTTAGAATCATATATGTTTCAGTAAGATCACCTCTCATTCTTCTAAGCTCCAATGAATAAAGGCCTAACCTGTGTAGCCACTCTTGATAAGACAGCCCCTTCATCCCAGGAATCAGCGTAGTGAACCTTTTCTGAACTACCTCCAATGCTAGTATATCCTTCCTTAAATACGGGGACCAAAACTGTACATAGTACTCCAGGTGTGGCCTCACCAATACCCTGTACAGTTGTAACAAAACTTCCCTATTTCTAAACTCTAAACCTCTAGCAATAAAGGACAACATTCCATTTGCCTTCCTAATTACTTGCTGCACCTGCAATGCTAACCTTTTGTGTTTCATGTACAAGAACACCCAGATCCCTCTGCACTGCAGTATTTTGTAGTCTTTCTCCATTTAAATAATAACCTTTTTATTCTTCCTAACAAAGTGCATGACGGCACACTTTCCCACATTGAACTCCATCTGCCAAGTTTTTGCCCACTCACTTAACCTATCCATATCCTTTTGCAGATTCTTTGTGTCCTCATCACAACATGCCTTCCCATCTATTTTTGTATCATCAGCAAATTTGGATACTCCACAATCTTTCCCTTCCTCCAAGTCATTAATATAGATAGTAAATAGCTGAGGCCCTAGGACCGATCCTTGTGGCACCCCACTAGTTATGGCTTTCCAACCTGAAAAAGACCCATTAATCCTGAGTCACTGCCTTCTGTGTGTTAGCCAATTCTCAATCCATACCAACACATTACCCCCAATACCCTGAGCTCTTATTTTGTGCAATAACCTTTTATGTGGCACCTTATCAAAAGTCTTCTGAAAATCCAAATACACTACATTTACCAGTTCCCCTTTATCCACTCTGCTTGTTATATCCTCAAAGAATTCTAACAAATTTGTCAAACATGATTTCCCTTTCATAAACCATGTTGACTCTGTTTGATTGCATTATGTTTTTCTAAATGTCCTGCTATTTTTTCCTAAATAATGGACTCTAGCATTTCCCACTGACAGATGTTAAGCTAACTGGTATATAGTTTCCTGCTTTGTGTGTCCCTCCTTTCTTGAATAGGGGCATTACATTAGCATTTTCCAATCTGCTAGTACCCTACCCAGTGAGTTTTGGTATATTATGACCAATACCTCCACTATCGCTGCAGCCACTTCTTTTAAAACCCTTGGATGCAGGCCATCAGGTCCTGGCGACTTGTCTGCCTTTAGTCCCATCAATTTGTCAAGCACCTTTTCCTTCGTGATAGAGATTGTTGCAAGTTCCTCCATCCCATTTAAACCTTGCTCATCTGTTATTGTTGGGATGTTTATAGTGTCCTCTACTGTGAAGACCGATGCAAAATATTGGATTAAGTTATCTGCCATTTCCCTGTTCCCTGTTATTAATTCCCCAGTCTCATCCTCTAAGGGTCCCACACTTACTTTAGCTACTCTCTTCCTTTTTATATACCCGTAGAAGCTCTTACTGTTTGTTTTTATATTACTTGCCAATTTACTCTCATAATCAATTTTCTCTCTCTTTATTAGTTTTTTCGTCATCCGCTGCTGGTTTCTGAAAAATTCCAAATCCTCTGGCCCACCACTATCTTTTGCCACTTTGTACACCTTTGTTTTTGATTTGATACTCTCTTTAACTTCCTTTGTTATCCATGGGTGGTTCATCATTCTCATCGAGGTCTTCCTTCTGACTGGAGTAAATGTTTGCTGAGTGTTATGAAATATCTGCTTAAAAGTCTGCCACTGCTCATCTACTAACTTTTCCTTTAGTCTATTTTCCCAGCCCACTTCAGACAACTCTTTCTTCATACCTATGTAATTGCCCTTGTTTAAGTTGAAGACACTGGTTTGAGACCCGAGTTGCTCAGCCTCAAACTGAATTTGGAATTCTACCATGTTATGATCGCTATCCCCTCGAGGATCCTTAACAACGAGATCGCTTATTAATCCTACCTCATTACACAATACCAAATCTAAAATAGCCTGTTTCCAGGTTGGTTCTGCAACGTATTGTTCTAAGAAAGAATCCCTGATGCATTCTATAAATTCGTCTTCCATGCTACCCTTGCCAATTTGATTTGTCCAGTCTATATGCAGGTTAAAATCACCCATGATAATTGCAGTACCCTTCTTACACGCCTCCATTATTTCCTGATTAATACTTTGTCCTACAGAGAGGTAACTCCTCGGGGGCCTATAGACCACTCCCACCCATGATTTCTTTCCCTTGCTATTCCTTATTTCCACCCAAACTGATTCTCCATTATGATTTATTGCACCTATATCATTACTCACAACTGCACTGATCCCTTCCATTAATAAGAAAGCTACCCCACCTCCTTTTCCTTTCTGCCTATTCTTCTGGAACTTCGAATATCCTTGAACATTGAGATTCCAGTCCTGGTCATCCTGCAACCATGTCTCTGATAGCTATCAAATCAGATTCATTTATTTCTATTTGTGCTGTCAGCTCATCTATCTTGTTACAAATGCTAGTGCATACAGATAAAGAGCCTTAAGCTTTGACTTTTTACCATTTTTACCTACTCTGGTTCTAATTTCTGCTGTACTCTTATGCTTGTATTCTCTGTCCATTCCTGTCACACTTTGATTAATATATGCCCCTTCACTACCCCTGTACCTCTGCTCTCTCGTTACTTTTCGACTTTTTAAACTTCCCTTCAATTGAACCCTCCCTCCCATTATTTAGTTTAAAGCCTTATTTAAAACCCTAGTTTTATGATTCGCCAGGACACTGGTCCCAGCATGGTTCAAGTGAAGCCCATCCCAGCGGAACAGCTCTCTCTTTGCCCAGTACTGGTGCCAGTGTCCCATGAATCGGAACCCATTCCTCCCACACCAATCTTTGAGCCACGCATTTACCTCTCGAGTCTTATTTACCCTATTCCAACTTGCACATGGCTCAGGTAGTAATCCGGAGATTATTACCTTTGTGGTTCTGCTTTTTAATTCAGCCCTGAGCTGCTCATAGTCCCCCAGCAGAACCTCTTTCCTAGTCCTATTTATGTTGTTGGTACCTAGGTGGACCACGACAACTGGATCCTTCCCCTCCCACTCCAAGTTCTTCTATAGCCCAGATGAGATGTCCTTAACCTTGGCACCAGGCCTTCGGGACTCTCTATCTTTGCTGCAGAGTACAGTATCTATTTCCCTAACTATGCTATCCCCTATTACTACGACATTTCTCTTTTCTCCCCACACTTGAATGGTGCTCTGAACCAGGGTGCTGTGGTCAGTTTGCTCATCCTCCCTTCAGTCTGTGCCCTCGTCCACACTGGGAGCAAGAACCTCGTACGTATTGGATAAGGGCACTGACTGAGGCTCCTCCAAAGCTAAATTCTGGATCCCCATACCTGCCTCACTCGCAGTCACACCCTCCTGTCCCTGACCACGGTCCAAATTTGATGTAATTGATCTAAGGGGTGTGACTGTCTCGTGAAACACAGATTCCAGGTAACTCTCCCCCTCTCTGATGTGTCACCGTGTCCGCAGTTCGGACTCCAGCTCATCAACTCTGAGCCGAAGGTCCTCGAGCACCAACACTTGCTGCAGATGTGGTCACCGTGGATCGCACCGGCGTCCACCAGCTCCCACATACTACAGCTGCAACACATCGCCTGCCCAGCCATCTCTATTCTATTTAATTAATTAATTTGGAACTCCATATTTTTTTAAAAATGATTTATTTAAATGTACTCTTAACCTGTAATGACGTCTCCTGATTGAAATCACTTGGCCAAACCAAAAAAGAGACACGGAAGAAATACCCACCAATCACTTACCATCTCTCCTGTGACGTCACACCTCGATTTTTGTTGATCAAACAGATCCACTGTTCCCGCTCTCGCTGCTGCCGCTTCTGTTTTTTTCTCTCTCTCTATCTCTGGTCTCCAACTCTGTTCCTATTGGCATGCTTCTTAAAGCTCTGTTCCAGCTGTGTTTTCTCTCTCTCTCCCTCTCTCTCTCTGGTGGATGGTAAACTTACAGTATGAAAGAACCTACTCTCCTTGAGAAGTATCTTCAAATGGCATCTAATCTTGTTTAGCATACTAAGGATATGAGGGAGCTCAGCAATATCACTGCTATCGTGCACTGAAAGAAATCATTGTCGGTTGGGAAGGACAGGTGTACACATTATTTACTACTTGAGTCGTCGAGAATAATGCACATATAAACCTTGTATCATGATTCTCAGAACCTGTAGCACCAGTGAGAGCTCGCATTTTGGCCCAAACAGCATGAATGTTTTGTAAAATGTGAAGCAAATTTATGATTCATCATGTAAATAACATTTTGATTCCTGACAGCCAAAGCCATTTATGTCTGTGCCAAGATCAGATCTTAGTGATCTGAAGGAATTCCCTTCATTATCTACCATTTGTGTTGCCAGAATTTGAAGCTTAGGAAAATGTTGTAGGATATCTATATTTGCTGAGTTCCCCATCTCAAACTCTCTGTTTGTATCATCCCACACAAGGCAACAATATAGGCTTTGTTAACATGTTTGCTGAGATTCCTTCAAACACATGTTGCACCTATAGTTAAATAACAAGCCTAGCACTGACTAAAGATTCTGTGGTTCCAAAATGTCTCAGTATACAAATCAGTATGATCATTTTGAGTGCGAGGTATGTAATTACTGTTCAATTTATTGCCAACTGTAGATGATGAATTTTTCTAGAAATGGGACTCGATAAAGAAATTTCCGGGAAAAAAAATCATTAATGGGGTGTGGGCATTGCTGGTCAGGCCAAAATTTGTTGCCCATCCCTAATTGCCCTTAACTGAGTGGTTTCTAGGTCATTTCAGAGGGCAGTTAAGAGTCTGCATTGCTGTGGGTCTGGAGTCACATATCGGCCAGACTGGGTAAGGACAGCAGATTTCCTTCCCTGATGAACCAGATCAATTTTACGACAATCTGATAGTTACATGATCACCATTACAGCTATTAACTTTTTATGCCAGATTTATTTGTTAATTGAATTTACATTCCTCAGCTGCT
This sequence comes from Heterodontus francisci, assembly GCF_036365525.1. Lineage (NCBI taxonomy): Eukaryota > Metazoa > Chordata > Chondrichthyes > Heterodontiformes > Heterodontidae > Heterodontus > Heterodontus francisci. Next base: position 103,755,143 of record NC_090378.1, read on the forward strand.
ATGGGATTTGAACTCGTGTGTCAAATCATTAGCCCAGGCCTCTGAATTACTGTCTGGCAATATGATCACTATGTTACTGTTTACTATTTAGTATACATGTTTTGTTGGATCTTTCTAGTTTCTAGAAGTGCTAATAAAGTTCTGCAACTGGATTATACCTCCTTTCTCTACCTTCCAGTGATCCAGTATGCCTTTATTTGCAATTTCCATTAATAATACAAAAAATACACACATAATTTAATCCTACATCCCCTTGTCATCTATTTCAAAGTCTCTGTTCTCAGCTTCAAATGGAATAATAGAGATCTGGTTTTATAGATATTTGTACAATTCACTGAAACAACACAACCAATGTTATTTCCATATTCACCCATCTCCCAACTACAATCAAGTCCAGTCTTTTTGGCGGGTTAGAAGTCCTTCAATTCTTAACCTTCCAATCTTCTACCTTCTTGTTCCTCAGGAATATTGAGCAGTCCTTGATGCAACTCTGGAGCACTTTTGGCTTCTTTGCTTCAGCTATCCATATCCTCCAGATTGTTACAGTCACACTGGGTATGTTTTGGAATATGAGGATGCTGTTTTTCCTTCGAGAGTCACACGCTGCCTGTATAACATACAAGTGTAGTGTTAAGGTTTCTTATTGAAGTATTCCCTTGGTGTTTGCATCTTTCACCCAGATCTTATCAGCCTCATGAGGATTTACTAGAAGTGTGAGCCTTTCGTAAATTCTTATTTCCTACCTGAAGGGACTTTGCACTCATCCTTATTTTCCCAAAATCTATACAATTTTAGCCACTGAAGAATGTGATTTTCTGTCAATACTTGCAACATTGTTCTGAACTATCTTCTCATTAAACATTCCTCTGCTGTAGCTATTTGCCAATGGCATGTCACAATATGCTAAAATAACAACTATGCATCAGTTGCTGATACACTGTCAGATCTCTGGACAGTAAGGACTACTTGTAAGATGAATAGGCCCATTTGCCTTCTGATACTTCACAAGTTCTTCTGGCAAGTACTGTGGTCTATTATCTCTAATTACTTCTTCCATGGAAGATGGCAGGATCCCCAAAGACACATTGTACAGCGAGCTCGCCACTGGTATCAGACCCACCGGCCGCCCATGTCTCCGCTATAAAGACGTCTGCAAACGCGACATGAAATCGTGTGACATTGATCACAAGTCGTGGGAGTCAGTTGCCAGCATTCGCCAGAGCTGGCGGGCAGCCATAAAGACAGGGCTAAATTGTGGCGAGTCGAAGAGACTTAGTAGTTGGCAGGAAAAAAGACAGAGGCGCAAGGGGAGAGCCAACTGTGCAACAGCCCCGACAAACAAATTTCTCTGCAGCACCTGTGGAAGAGCCTGTCACTCCAGAATTGGCCTTTATAGCCACTCCAGGCGCTGCTTCACAAACCACTGACCACCTCCAGGCGCGTATCCATTGTCTCTCGAGATAAGGAGGCCCAAAAGAAAAGAAACTTCTTCCAGTATGCCATGGTCAGCTAATGTGGTTTTCATATGTTTTGTGTGCTTCTGGTGTAGTTTTAGCTACATTCTTTTTTATATCATGTAAAAAGTAATATATAAAAAGCAGATATGTAACTGATTTAAATTCAAGTTAGTCCATTTGATCTCCTGTCATGGATGCTGCAGCAAGAAAAGGAATCATGCGTTTAGTTAAGTTTGTTCGTTCTTCTGCACACTTGAAGCAGTCTTTATTTATTCATTCAAGCTGCTGCTCAAGCTAACCCACCATATACTTTTCCCCCAGCTCATTATTCATATTTTTAAATCCCTTGGTGCCTGCATGCAGTCCAACCCCTTGGAGCACCATGATGTAGAAATTGTCAAAGAGTGCTTTTTAAAATATTTCATATTCCATACATCTATACATAAATGTGCCATCCCAGAGAATCACAATGTTGTAGCATTTAACTAATTCATCAATTGCTCCAAAAGGATGAATCTCATGCACCAGGCATCTTATCACCTCAGCAGAGAGATTTTTGATTGATAAGGCCAAAGCGACGAGCCCACTCTGGAAGTGCAAATATAACTATGTCAGACTTAGTATGGATTACAGTTGTGCAATGTGAATTCTTGGCAAGCATGTTTCACATTATATAAGATGTTCATACTATCTGTGATGTGAACACCATATTATTAATCTGGCTATTCCACTCTTATCTATTTACTAACCTGGTGACTGCCTTGCAAGAGAGCTCACCAAAGTCACTTGAACAAAAAGCTATTAATCCATAAGCTTATTTGAATTAAAAAGAGCTGGTACACTATTGAAAAATTGCCACTAGAAGGGTCACATCAACTTCTGTTGGAAATGGCATAGCACAATGGAATTTAACGTTCATTTATATTTTAAATAAAAATTAAAAATATGTTTTTGTTGAACAAATTTGATTGTGAAACACGTTTTTAAGTTTGTGTGTTAGTATAACTTTAATTATCTTGAGTAGTTGTATTGAATTGTCACAGTAATTGGAATATTGTTAACTTTGGAATTTATCTGTTGTTAAGTTGATCTTTGATAATTAAAGTGTATAGTGCTGTACTTGGTGGCTTTCTCTTGGTATTGGTATACCTTAAATAGGGAGGTGTTCAGGGTTGGGTTCAGGGCAAAGGGAATCTATGGCTTGAAATATTTTTTCCATGTATACATTACTTTCCACTTAACTACTCGACAATGTAGGAGAAAGGGAGATAGAACCATTCTCAACCAGTTTTGTGCACCCATCCATCTATGAAAAAGGTAATACTTGGAGAAATGGAAAAATTGTGGCTACATATCCCATTGCTACTGTAGCTAGAAGGGAGGGATCATATGGCAGACCTACTTTCATGCGGCCCTATTCATTCAGGAGAGAGGGAGATCCAGTCCTGGATCCTACCTTCTGGTCAGCACCATTAACCATATAGGTAGCAGAGATGCCTAATTTGGACTATGAATTTCCTAGTTGCCTATACCATATTTGGCTACCATGAGGTTTGAATAGAGGAAGTGGGCTTGTCAGTGTTTCTCTTATATTCCTTTCAATGTGTTTGTTGCCTTTGACAGCCTCAGATTGAGTCCCAACTGATGATGAAAGGACTCCTGAGTTTCATGCTCCTCAGTTCCTAGTCTGACCATCAAAACCTACTGCTGCTTTTCCTTATCCCTCTCCCCAATTAATAAGATAGGTTACTTCAAAATTAAAATATTTGAAATGCTCCTGTACAATGAAAGCTTATCTAGACTTCGGGGCTAGCGACTATTATGTATAATTTCTAGTTAATGCTAAAATCATGTACATATCTTCTCCACAATCACAAGTTATACATAGTGTTACGACCATGGTGGGAGTAATGTACTGTTAATTCAGTCCCACTACTCTACAGGTCACAACATATTAGTAAAGTTTCCCACCTACCGGAAAATAGCCAAATTAAACACTCTATTTGTCCCCCAGAATAAAGCACACCAAACCAGGATTCTCTAAACAACAACAAATTAATTATTTATTAATAAACCATGTCTTAAACAATAATGAGATAACTATCTGTGAGAGGATTCTTTGCAAACTTCTTATTCTTCCTTACCCTCATGCACACATACCTCCATTCAATGAAAATCAGTTAACTGCTTTTGAAAAGGATGTTTTCGGATTACTGTTTCTTAGGAATAATAAAATAATTAGACTGTCATGTTTTGGTAGGATATTTCTGGGTCAGTGAGATGTCCCAGAGTCGAATAGTCAGATGCCACTTGAAGTCTCGCCAGGCGAGGTTGATGAACAGTCTGTGATGGGTAGGTGTTCCCGGCACTTTGTCTGCAGCAGGCGTCACACAGATCTTTCAGCAAAGAGTGTAGCCATTGGTCTACATGGGTTTTTAAATAGCAGTCTAGCAATAGAAGACTTCATGAGTTTTCATTATCTCCCAAAACATAAGAGGCAACAGGAATCACTCCTGAGGCAAAGATTTTTCAGAGACTGGAGGCAATAGGAATCTGCTACCTTTAGAAATGCAGGGCTTCCTCACAGCAAAGCAGCCTTCTTCCGCAGAGAGCAGCGCTCCTCTTTTCCTGGGTCTTTTCCTCACCAGGGGTCTTTTCTCTCTCCGGGCATCTTTTTGCTCTCCAGGCAGACCACAGCCACCACCTCAAATGTAGAGTTTCTTTTTACAAGGGAGGCAAACCTTCTTTTTCAGGCAGAGGTCTTTTTCTCTGGTGTGCAAAAAAGCAGGTCATCCAGTTTGTTCTGCCTCCTGCCTGTCCAGCTTACTGGTCTCCACAAAGCAAAAGAGAAACTGAAACTGAACAATCAAGTCATGTGACCTATCATTTCCCTTTCTGTTGTTTGGAAACAGGTGTCTTGCAGTCTGTCCCACTCAGTTCAAACACCAAGTTTCAGCATTCAGTGTTCACAGAAAATCCTTTTTCTCAGTCTTTTTAAAAACACACAGAATTCTTAGCTTTCAATACAAAACAAATCTCTTGTGATAATAGAAATTCATTAACTTCTTTCCATTATAGTTATTATAGTTACTATTACCAATTGAGGACAGTTTATTTCAAATTAACACTCAAATCTTTGTTTTGAACGTAACTCAGCACAAGAAAGGCTTAATAGATGCCAAATCTTTATTTAATCTAAAATCATAGTAATGTAGGTGGATTTGTTTTCACTCAACTCAGCAAAATCTGAGGTGAAAATTTGTTCTTTGAAATTCTGATTTGGGTGGGAATGTATGCTCAAATCAGAATAAGATATAGTTGATTTTGGTTTTAAAAGAATATTCAGTCAGTTCCCGTTTTACTAGTCTGAATAGGTAACTGACTGAAAACATGAAAGTAGAGGGAGAATTCTTGATGAATTTAAACAAATGACACTTAGATAAAAATATGAATTCCTTTGTTTTTGGGATAGATCCTCCTTTAGTTTATTTGTGATTGATATTCAAAGCAATGGTTTACATATCTTCTATTTATCCATTTATGTTTTGCAGAGAAGAAGCCATGATCTCTGCTTCCTTTGACAGCCTTGAGGTCCTCCTTGACTCTTTCGGTCCTGTAAGAGATTGCACCAAGGACAATGGTGGCTGCAGTAGAAACTTCTGCTGTATCTCTGATCGCAAGCTTGATTCAAGTGGTTGTGTAGTAAGTAGAGTCCATATTATAAAGGCTTGATAATGTTTGTCGTCAACCTCTATAATGCATAAAACAGTTTGAATCACCACATATGATTGACAAGTGTGGCTTGATGCACAAGTTGCTTTAATTGGATATCAAATGGTGTCTGTCCTTTCATCATTTTAATTTTGGCTCCATTGCTGTAATCCTTCTTGACTATATATTTCCATTGCCTGGCTGATAAATGACAAAGACGTTTCTGACTGGACAACCAGTGCTGGAACTCAAACCTTCAATTAGCCGGGTTTGGGAGCTCAGTTCCAAAAACATAAAGTCACAGATTACCCTGTGCATCTGCTATTTTAGTCTCCAAATATGCCTAGGCTACGTTGTTTGCCAGCCATTAATAATGTCTACTGTTTGTTAATCGCCAAAAGTTGTGATAAATTTTCTGCATCTAAAAGCTAAAGTTCCTAAAGTTTTCAGGCATTCTCTAGTGTTCAGATAAAAAATATTGAACTTGTATATTTTAGAAAAAGTACTTGTCGAGACATGAAATCGTGTGACATTGATCACAAGTCGTGGGAGTCAGTTGCCAGCATTCGCCAGAGCTGGCGGGCAGCCATAAAGACAGGGCTAAATTGTGGCGAGTCGAAGAGACTTAGTAGTTGGCAGGAAAAAAGACAGAGGCGCAAGGGGAGAGCCAACTGTGCAACAGCCCCGACAAACAAATTTCTCTGCAGCACCTGTGGAAGAGCCTGTCACTCCAGAATTGGCCTTTATAGCCAGTCCAGGCGCTGCTTCACAAACCACTGACCACCTCCAGGCGCGTATCCATTGTCTCTCGAGATAAGGAGGCCCAAAAGAAAGAAAGACTCGTCGAGAATAATCTGCTCCCCCACACCTCCGCCCCCCCCCCACCCCCGATCCCCAACCCTCCAATTTTCACCAATTCTCCCGTCCTGACCTGAAAGTGCAGCTCATTCCATAGGTGGTAACTGCCCTTTGGACTCCCACCCAAGCGATCATTCTTTATGTATAGGCCTTGGCACGGGGAGTTGGCTGCCTATTATTGAGCAGTGGGAGTGGGATCTCATGACAAGATACTGAAGGTACTGGATAATCATCAGGTGAAGTGAGAGTAACTGCCCTTAGCATTAAGGCAGGATTCAACCAAGTTTACCATCAAGGAGCCCCAGCAAAATTGAAGTCAATGAGAATCAGGGGAAAACTACCCACTGGTTGGAATCATGCCTAGCACAAAGGATGTTGGAGGCCAATTATCTCAGCCCTAGACATCGCTGCAGGAGTTCCTCAGGATAGTGTCCTAGGCCCAAACATCTTCAGCTGACCTTCTCTGCAATATAATGTCAGAAGAAGTGATGTTCACTGATGATTGCACAGTGCTCAGTTCCCTTTGCAACTGCTCAGATACTGAAGATGTCCATGCCCACATGCAGCAAAACCCAGACAACATTCAGGCTCGGACTGATAAGCGGCAAGTAACATTCATGCCACACACGTGCCAGGCAATGACATTCTCCAACAAGAGAGAATCGAACCATCTCCGCTTGGCATTCAGTGGCATTAATCATCGCTGAATCCCCAACTATCAACATCTTGGGGGTTACCATTGACCAGAAATCGAACTGGAGCAGCCACGTAAATACTGTGGCTTCAAGAGCAGGTCAGAGGCTGTGAATTCTGTGGCGAGTAACTCACCTCCTGACTCTCTAAAGCCTGTCCACTATCTGCAAGGTACAAGTCAGGAGTGTGATGGAATACTCTCCACTTGGCTGAATGAGTGTGGCTCCAACAACACTCAAGAAGCTTGACACCATCTAGGACAAAGCAGACCATTTGATGGACACCCCATCTATCACCTTAAATATTCACTCCCTCCATCACCAGTGCAAAGTATCAGCAGTGTGTACCTTCTACAAGAGGCATTGCAACAACTCACCAAGCCACATTTGACAGCACCTTCCAAACCCTCAGTCTCTATCACCTAGAAGAACAAGGGCAGCAGATGCAGGGGAACACCACCCAAGTTCCCCTCCAAGCCACACACCATCCTGACTTGGAACTGTAATAAATGCTGGCCTTGCCGGTGACGCTCAAATCTCATTAATGAATTTTTAAAAAGGTAGACTAAAAAAATACTTCCCTCATTCGAGGGTTGGGTTTGCGGGCAAGAGAGTAGTGGGAGTAATAAGGCCAATTGTCGTGCACATATTGCCTCCCTTGATAAAATCAGCTAATTTAGTAGAAACCAGTAATGGTGTCTGCCAACTTTGTGTTCTGTATTGCTCAGAGCCACTCACAGGCAGGGTGAGTGTCGCATCTCAGGCTGAAAGAATTGGACTTGAAGTCACGGAGTTAACTCTAACAAGGATTTAACAAGCTTTTAATAGACGATCCTTCTTACTGGTGCTACATGTGCTATCAGACCTTACAACAATTCCCCAGATTTCTCTTCCAAGTACCGTACAGTCTCTAATACTCAAACCCACACATGCAATCAGCATTCATGATATTCCTCCCTCATCAGACCAAAACATGCCCATGATTTTCCTGCTTGGTGTATGTAGCTTAGACTCCATCCCTGACTAAACATACTGTAAGACATTTTAGAAACAAACTTAACAAATCATTATTTTCCTAACTCACTGAGTACATGAATTTCTTCAATTACATTTGCTTTCAAGGGCTGTGTTTGGCATACACCTTTTGTTTTGAACATAATCACAGCACAAAATCGTCCTATCACTTTGGTGGTCTCCACTCGCGTCGTGGTCTGCCTGTTGTCTCAGGACCTCTGGTCACCACGTCAGGATTAGGAAATATCGCCAGCCCCTCTGGAACCGACATTTCTCCCTCTGGATAGCAAGCTGTCTGCCTGCCATCAGCGTCACTGACTTAGACTTCTGGATTGCTGATACGCTGATGTGTCTTTGTCACCATCATACTTTTTAACACATGAAGAATTTCTGTCATACAGTACTCCTTCTGGCTACTGCAGTCACACTGTTTCCCTTTATGGCAATGACATTGTACCGCTTGGGATAATATGGTGTATCCCCCTTACTCGGCCTCTCCTGTCTCAGCAATACTTCATCACCTGGCATCACATCAGACTGTCTAGCTCCCCTTCTGTGGTCTGCATGAAACTTTGCTGCAGCCTTTTTCTCAGCATCATGATCACAAACCACCTGATCAACTCTAATATCCCTCAGTTCTGGTATCTTGGTACACATTTTGCGTCCAAATAATAACTCAGCTGGGCTCTTTCCTGTTGTAGTGTGTCTAGTTACTCTACACATGGCTGCATATGACAGCACCACCTCCTTCTAGTCTTTACCCTCAGCCTGAGCAATCCTTATCCATTTTTCTAAGGATTGGTTTTGTCTTTCTACTTCCCCATTTGCCTATGGCTATTTAGGTGTTACTCTGTGCTGGTGAATGCCTGTGACTTACATGTAATCCGCAAAGGTCTGTGAAATGAATTGTGGCCCATTGTCTGAATACAAAGTGACTGGCAGACCGTGCTTTGCAAATATTTCAGTCAATGCAAACACCGTTTTCTCTGCTGTTGTAGTCTTCATTACCACATACTCATAATAATGGCTGTAATAGTCAATCACCACTAGCATGGACTCTCCTGATGGAAGTGGGCCTAAGAAGTCAACTGCTACATCCTCCCATGGTCCAGCCGGTAACTATGTACTGCGTACTGGTTCTGGTGGATTGGGTCTGCTGACAAGTTGACATCCATGACAATGTTTTGACAAACTGCTCCACATCTTTCTCCATCCCTGGCCTCTATACTTTGGTTCATAAATTTTGCTTATTACCAACCACTTCCAAGTGACTTCTCACTTCACTGGCATTTTGTGGTTTACGTGCCTCCGCTATTGCTTCTGTCTTGTCTTCGGCAGGATTGATTCCACTACTTGTGAGTTTATGCCCCATGAACCTGAGCTCTATCACACCCAGCAAGCACTTGTCTGCATTTACTGTAATTGCTGACTGCAATCTAGCCAATACTAATCTCAGCCTCTCATCAAATTCCTCCCTATTGGCTCCATGAATAATGACGTCATCTGAGATATTAGCTGTTCCTGGGATCCCTTGTATCATCTTATGGATTTCGTGTTGGCAAATCTTTGGTGCTGCATTAATGCCAAATAGCAATTTCTTATATTGATAAAGTCCACAATGAGTGACAAAAGTTGTCACCTTCCTTGAGTCAGGTTGGAGCTCCAGCTGGTGGTATCCCCATTTTTAAGTCTAATTTGGAAGATACCTTGCTTGTTGACAACTCTTGAAAGACTTCCTCCACAGTGAGAATTGGGTGACGTTCTCTCACTACCGCTTCATTCACCTGTTGCATATCAACACAGAGCCTGGTGTTGACATTTGGTTTAGGCAATACCACAACAGGGCTCACCCACGGTGTTGGTCCTTCAACTGACTCTATGATGTCTTGGTCAACCAGTTCATTGATCGTTGCCTCAACTTTCCCTCTCAGACCAAAAGGTGTTCTAAGTACAGGCTGAGCTACAGGATTTCACATTCTTGTCAATGATTAATCTCACTTGGCAGTTGTGTAACTTCCCACTTCCTTAAAACACTGGTCCAAACTCCTCTCAAAGCTCCACATAGGATTTCACAGAATTCACTTTCAATCCAATGTGTACCACCCCCAAGGCTTGGCCAGTTTCTCTACTCAGTAGATACTCACCATCCTCCTCAGTCACTACAAATTTTGCCTCTACATTCCGATCCCCAGCTCTCACACTCGCAGTGAAGCATCCAACAGCTTGAAGTAGGGTTTTAGATGTGTAAGGATAAAGTTTTTTGACACATTTTCGAGATGTGCACTTTATGCTCTTTGTCTCAGTTCCTCCCACAGTGCTCTGTTGATGACATTACTGACATTAGGTGACTCCCCTTTGCACAGAGAGTTCCTTTCAGTTTCTCTTCCAAGTACCGTATAATCTACATTAATGCTCACCTCAACATTCCCAACAGTCACTGGAACTTTCTCATGGTTGTTCCCATTGACAGAAAACATGTATCCACGATTGCTATTTGTGTCCTCACTCACTGCATCTTCTTCGACTCGTTTCACAGTTGTACTACTTCCATCTCTATTTCCTTTACATGGTTTGCCAGGCTTGCCATGCTGTTCAGCTTTGCTTTTGCACTTCTTGGCAAAATGGTCTTTGCCCCCACATTTTCTGCATATCTTTCCCTTGGCAGGGCAGCAATCATCTCTTCCATAGTGCCCCAAGTTGTACATTTGAAACACTCTGTCTCAGACTTTTGCTGTTTACATTTATGTGTACCTGGATTCCATTGTGCAACTCAGTTAACCTCAGGTGGGACCAAGTTTCATGCTGTGAACTTGTCCATCCACTGCTTCCAATGCAGCTACTATTTTCAAAGTGTCATCCAACATTAAGTCACCTCCTCTTTCCGGCAGCCTATGCCTCAACTTTTCTGACTTGCAATGTTGGACTACCTGATCCATTATCTGATTATGCAGATCCATCGCAACATAATTGCATCCATCCAACATCTGCCTCAAACGAGTCACAAATTGGGCTACTGTTTCCCCCTCTTTCTTTCTCATCTGATGGAAAACAATACCTTTGGAATGTGCCATTTGGTGTCACCACATAATGGTGAACAAAGATTTCACTGCACGTTCATAATCCGCCTTTTCTCCTGTATCGGGCAACGTCTTGAAAGTCTCCCTCACTGAAGCACCCACATTGAACAGCAATAAGGCCCGCCACTGTGCTTTCTGCACCACCGTCACCCTGTCCAAAAACAAACCGCGACTGTCAGCATATGCTTTGAACTCCTCCAGCCACATTTCACGCTGATGGTACTGGCATCATTCATTGGATCAAACGGCTCAATTCCCCGGACAGCAGATATATCAGCTGCAGCAAATGCCCTGACACAAATCTAAATATCTATATATTTATCTCTGAATTTTTTTTCTTTATTCTCGTCGCCAATATCATATCTCAGGCTGAAAGAATCTCACTTGCAGTCACAGATTTAACTTGAACATAGGTTTAACAAGCTTTTAATAGAAGATCCTTCTTAGAGGTGCTACATGTGCTATCTGACCTTATAGCAACCCCGCCTGCAGGTTAGGTGACTCCCCTTAGTTCCTTTCAGTTTCTCTTCCAAGTACCATATAGTCTCTATACTCAAGCCCACACATACAATCAGCTATCATGACAGGGAGCAAGATCACTTTTCAATTTTGAAGCCCATGGTATCATGCAAATTATGCCTTTTATGACTTTTCGTGCTTGATAATATTGGAGAGCAACCAAACTTACAGAGAGGGTTTATGTCTAATGTTTCTAGGCTTCTAATGTAGGAGATATGCTAGCTGAATATTGCATCTCCAACCTCCCTTTCCTCCAATGTCCATGAGCATGTTGTCACCTCCCAAATTCATGCCCATCTTTCCCAGAATACCTTGTCTGAATCCCTCCAATCAGATTTCTGCCCCTGCCACAGTACGGCAATAGCTCTTATCAAAGTCACAAACTAAATCCTGTGTGACTGTGACAAAGCAAAGTATCCATCCTTGTTCTTCTCAGTCTGTATGCCATCTTTGACACAGTTGATCATACCATCCTCCTCCAACGCCTCTTCACCATCGTTCAGTTGGGTGGGACTGCATTCGCCTGTTTCCATTCTTATCTATCTAATCATAGCTAGAGAATCGCTGTCAATGGCTTCCCTTCCCATTGTCACACAGTTATCTCAGGTCAGCCCCAAGGATCTGTCCTAGACCCCCTCCTATTTCTCATCTACATGCAACTTCATCTGAAAACACAACTTTAGTTTCTGCATGAACGCTGATGGCACCCAGCTCTACCTCATCACCACATCTCTCAACCCCTCCACTGTCTGCAAATTGTCAGACTGCTTGTCCGACATCCAGTACTGAATGAGCAGAAGTTTCCTCCAATTGAATTTTGGGAAAACTGAAGCCGTTGTCCTCGGTCCCCACCACAAACATCACTCCCTTGCCACCGGCTCCAGCCCTTTCCCTGACAACTGTCTGATGCTGATCCAGACTGTTCACAGCCTTGGTGTCATATTTGACCCCCAGATGAGCTTACAACTACATATCTGCACCGTCACCAAGACTGGCTATTTCCACCTCTATAACATGGTTTGAATCCGCCCCTGCCTCAGGTCTTCTGTGGTTGAAACCCTCATCCCTGCCTTTGTAGCCTCCAGACTTGACTATTCCATCTCCTGGCTGGCACCTCACATTTGATCCTCCGTAAACTTGAGGTTATCCCAAACTCTGCTGTCTGTGTCCTAACCCACACCAAATCGCGTTCACTCATCACTCCTGTGCTCTTTGACCCAGTTAAGCAGTGTCTTGATTTTAAAATTCTCATCTTTGTTTTCAAATCTCTCCATGACCTGGCCTCTCCCTATCTCTGTAATCTGCTCTAGCCCTGCAACCCTCATAGCAAACTCCTTTAATTCCAGCCTCTTCAACATCCACGATTTTCATCACTCCACCATTGCCGGCTGTGCCTTCAGCTGCCTAGCCCCTACACTCTGGAATTCCCTCTCTAAACCTGTTTCCCTCTCTAACTCACTTTTGTCCTTTAAAACACTGCATAAAACCTACCCCTTTGACCAATCTTTTGGTCATCTGTCCTAATATCTCCTCATGTGCCTCAGTGTCATAATTTGCTTTATAATGCCTCTGTGAAGTGCCTTAGGACATTTTATTATGTTAAATTTGCTACGTAAATACAAGTTGTTATTGTTGAATTAATGTCTTATTTTAGTTTCTTCAGATAGAATATTGCTTAAAAGTAACAAAATCCAGAGCTAAGCTGAGTCAGGAAAGGCAGAATGATGAGCAAATCATATCAAAGGCTTTAACTTTGGGGGTACTTATTAAGGGTACACCAAGAACTGGAATGAGAAAAGACCATTTAATGCAACCAATTGGCTCTGACTGAAGTCTATCTTTAAGACATGTCTTTGATAAATCATTCTGTATTAATTCACTGCAATGAAAGCTAATATCCTTCTACTTCCCTTATTGATTGATATATTTACTATCTACATCTGTAAGAAAATGTTTTATATTCTGTTTTCACTTCACTTGGTGATCTATAGTATTGTAACTATATACTATATAATGAGATTGATAACTACATTTAAATTGATAGGCGTCTTTTATTTGATAGTGACAGGAAAATACTTCAGAATTAGTGTTGTGATAATGAAGATATTGTCATACATTACATTATTTTGATCAAAACTTTGCACATTACAAAGATATAAACCAAAAGTCTGGAATTCAGGTTTCCAAATTGTTTTTTTTATATTTTATCATTGCATTTTATTGTGGTCTTACATCACTTTATTTGTGTACCATTGATCATGTTTCTAACGGAGACTGTTAACAGCTGTAATTTTTCACCTACTTCTTTGTATCATTGTGCCTGTAATTGAAAATGATTCCGTACTGTAGACTCTTCAGTTCCGTTCTGTACTCTTGTGCATCTCAAAGCAAGAAATATCAGTCATTGTGATTAGTCGCAAGCAGAATATGGGCTCTGATTGTTGAACACTACTTCTGCATAGGTACAATGTTTGTTGTTTCCTGCTCAGGTAATAAGACACTTGGCCGTCAACAACAGTTGAGTTGCGGAGGTAGGAGCAGCTAGTTTCCCAACATAGGGCTTGGAGAATCTAAGTATCCATACCATCCAGGTTGCAGATTTTCAGAAAATTATAGCAAAGAGATGCATATCTTTCTTGTGCCTAATTTTGAATCAGCTCATTGAGTTGCTGCCTTTTCATGTCACTCTGTATGATTTACTGTGGTACTGGAATTGAACTGGGTGTTTGATTATCTTTCACTAATGCATGGTCATTATCTGAGATTGCTGCAATCTAGAGTACATTTTTAACCTTGCACCTCTGATGGTGGGTTCTTTTGATGTTGTGAATTGATAAACAGATAAGCAGGCAAGCTTCCCAATTTTGACTTCCTGATCATTGTCATCTGGAAAAGCATTTCTATTTGTTGGTTAGTAACGCACTACAGCTTCTATCAAAACACAGCTGAGATTCTGCATGAGTGCTTATCTGTTCAAATGGCATCAGACACTCTGGAACGCAGAGAGTGATTTGATTGGTCATAGCCTTGGATAATCTTTTGACTACCAGATGAATTTGTTGGTAGCAGTTTGTATTTTGCTGCTCAGGATGTTTCCACTTTTAGATGGTCAAATAACCAGATATTATTGGTGTTTCTTTCAAGATATTAACAAAATTCTCTTGGCAGTTGGTGTTCAAACGTGCCAGCTGGTGCTTAACATCTAACAGCACGACACAAACACTTCCTTGCAGCAAAATCGCAACTTGACTCGCCACACTATGATACCTCTAACATAAAATGCCACACTCCAGTTTTATTAATTCACAAAATTTGTACGGCAGTCCTCCCATGGTGAGTTGGAGGATTTGCTGCTTTACAACAATAGGGGCATTCTGCTGTGTAACACAAAATATATTATTCGAGCCACTAATTCACAATAAATTGAATATGTAAAATTGTATTTGAATTATGTATTATTCTGGGATATTTAACAGCACTGTAAGGATTGAATTTTGCATCTGCTCGGTAAGAGCTATAAATCATTGGCCTTGATTGCTTATTGATTCATAATTGAGTAGCCTTAATATTGTCAAAATATTCCTTGAGCTATGCATTTAGTTTTTGTTTCACTCTCTGTTTAAAACCAAGGATTTGGATACAGATATTATGCAAGACATACTAGGTTAAATTCAGGTAACTGGTATTTGAATAATAATGAGAGAGTGAGAGTCAGGGGCATTAGCAGCACGAAAGGGATGGTCCTGGTCTTTGGTACCACTGGGAGGCTGACCTTGGGATTTAACAGCACGGGGGTGTGGGAATCCTTAAAGGTGGGGTGGCATTCCAGGGTTTGGGAGCATAAATATTGTCCCGTGGTTGTGGCTTTTCTTAAGCTGATGGCACTCTACCCAGTAAGATGGCCTTTAGCAGGAAATGGATCTGGTGTGACATTGGTTATGGTGAGTGATATGTGGTCTGTGGAAGTGGGATATTAGGTTTTTTTTTATTTTGTGAGGTGTGTAAGTGTAAGAGCCAATAAAGGTCATCGAGCATAGGAGTGATGGGTGAGTGGGACTTGGTGCGAGTTAGGATTCGGGCTGCAGAGCTTTGGATGAGCATAAGTTTCCGGAGGATGGAAGATGAGAGATCAGTTAGGACGGTGTCGGTATAGTGAAGTCTAGAGTTAAAGGCATAAATGAAGGTTTCAGCAGCAGAAGAGCTGAAGCGGGGCAGAGTCTGGCAATGTTACGGATGTGAAAAAAGGCAGTCTTTGTGATGATCTGGTTATGTGGTAAGTAGTTCATCGCGTAGTCAAATACAACACATAGGTTGTGAACAGTCTGGTTCAATCTCCAGTGGTTGCCAGGGAATGGAAAGGAGTTGATAGCTAGGGAATGGAGAATGCTGCAGAGACGAAAGGCACCAAAGACAATTACTTCAGTCTTCCCACTTTTTAGTTGGAGGATATTTCTGCTCATCCAGTACTAGATGTTGGACAAGGAGTCTGACAATTTAGAGACAGTGGAGGGGTTGAGACAAGTGGTGGTGAGGTACGGCTGGATGTTGTTGGCGTACATGTGTTTTCAGATGATGTCGCTGAGGAGCAGCAATGAAAGATGTCCCAGACGTGTCATCATTTATACAGTGTACAGAGAGGAAATCACTTCACAGAGACAGTAAGAACACACCCCAGTGATCCACTTAATGCTCCATGCTTTTCTGCTCCTAAGCAGTGCTCCCCTTGTAGTGGCCTCGGAGGAAGTGGAGACAACCTGCTCACTCATCTCGGCCTGGGACAGAGATGCATGTGGTGTTCATCCTCGTTGTGAAGGTGTCCATGGACAGCATCTATCACCTGGCCCTGCTACACAGATGGTGCCTCAATTGGAGGGCCAAAGAGGCCAAGGATGATGAGGGCACTCCATGAGAGGTGTCACCCTCATCTTTCTCTGTGACATTCCACACCTTTGCTGGGCCATGGATCCTGTAGACCTCAGTGTGCAGGTCCCGCATACGCTCCGAGCGATGTTGCATATGGCTCATTGAGAGGTTGGCCACTCTCTCTAGGGAGGAGCTCCTGCATTCATAGCCCTGAGCCATTGTGGCACATATAACCAGGATGGACTCCTCTGACCTCTGCCCAAAACCCCACACTGCCTCAGGGAACTCTGACGTGCGGGAGCACATCTCCTGCTGCTGTCCAAGATAGAGCTTCTTTTCCAATGACTCCTGATGCCCTGCATCTGTGCTTAGCTGAGCAGGGCTCTATTTGCCCTCCCTCCTGCGAGGGGGACTGACCACAGCTCACTCTGCCTCTGGCACCTCCTCCTGCACACCAGTGATGTGATCAGCACCCTGTGACACCATATCTACTCACGTACAAGGACCCGCTGAGGTGTGTGTACCTACACTTGTAGTCGGTGCGCTTGTAAGATGTGACAATTCTTCTACTTCTTCTTCATGCTGCAATGAAGATTCACTGGACTGGTTTCTAGCATGAGGGGAATGTGCTATGAGGAGACATTGAGTAAACTAGACGTATATTCCCTGGAGTCTTGAAGAATGAGAGGTGATTGAATTGAAATATATAAAATTCTTAAGGGGCTTGACAGGGTAGATCCTGAGAAAATGTTTCCCATGGCTGGAGAATTGAGAACATGGGGTCACAGCCTTAGCACAAGTGGTCTGAAATTTCTTTACTCAACGGGTGGTCAATCTTTGGAATTCTCTACCCCCAGAGAGCTGTTGATGCTCAGTCGTTGAGTATATTCAAGACTGAAGTTGATAGATTTTTAGGTACTCAGGGAATTAAGGGATATGGGGATAGTTGGGAAGGTGGAGTTGAGGTAGAAGATCAGCCATGATCTAGTTCAATGGTGGAGCAGGCTCGAAGAACCAAATAGCCTACTCAGCTCCTATTTTGTATGTTCTTACATACTACGGACTACAAAATTGCAATTTAAAGTTCTGCATTGAGCAATTAATAGTCATAAATAGATATAATCAAGATCATTTAGCAGTTTGCATAATAAACAATTAATGAAAGGAGTTACTTCACAAAATAAGTGACAGGTTATGAAAGCAATTCAGTGTATCACCTTAATTCAACATTAACAGGACATTGAGTTTTGTTATAGCCAAGACCAGTGTCTGAGTCTCCTACAAATTAATGAGGTTAAATTAGGGTTCAGTCCCCATATTATTGACAAAGTAACAGTCTACTGGATAGATTAAAGTTCTATGCTGTTGATTAGCAATGCATGCAGAGTTCATACAATTTTGCTCTTGTAAACAACATGGTTGAGTTGATCTCCTTCCTTCTGGGATGCAGGCATTAGCTTCTGGAGTAGGCTGCCGTACTAGCAAAGGAGCTCATCTGTTTGATCTAAATGCTTGGCTCCAGCTGAGTCCACTCCTGCACAAATGGCAAAATTGGCTAACAGGCGTCACGCTCACCTTTCCGGATCTCAGACACTTATACAGTTAATAGACACATTTGTCAATTGGTTAATGTAATCGTACAATGTGGCTTCTATAACCTATGACTTTCTGTCCTAAAGATACGTTGTCCATATAAAGGTTCATTTCTACATCTTCCTGGTAAGAATTGCTTCCAGCAGTGAACTAGAGAATGGAACTGGATCAAATAAAGACAATTTGAGAAATGTGGAGGCACGGCTTAGAGGTATGCCAAGCACCCTTGTTTTATACCTTAACTTCAAAGAGAAGCTTCTTGCATTAACAATCTGATTGACATATTTGGAACAGGTTCAGCCCTTTTGCTGTCAATTACTTCCAAAGACATGGGACAGAATTATATCCTGGTGGCGGGGGTCTCAACGTCAGGAGACACCAACACCGAGATCCCCGCCCGGAAGCCCATCGAAATTTAGTGCTAATCAAGCACTTAAGAGGCCAACAGTAGGCCTTCCACAGGATCTTGGACCACATCACCAGAAGTCATGCCCTTGGAGAGCTGCCAGCCAATTAGAGGCCAGCAGCTTCAGCGCTACCGCAGAGGTGGTGGCTGCTGGTGGAGGTGACTGGCCTGGAGGCCGAGGAGCGCTGCTGGAGCCAGGCCTCGGGTAGGTCAGGAGGGAAGGTTTCCCGGGGTGGGGGTCGCAGGAGAGGGGGGCAGGGGGTTGGCAGCAAGGGCAGTGGGGTGGCCCTCCGCAGGTCCACTCCTTACTGATGCCGGGTCTTTGGTTCAGGCACTGTGCCTTTTAACGAGGACACCCCCCTCCCCCAGAGCCAGGAAGCAGCCCGCAGAGTTTCTCCTACCATGCTTCCTGCGCAGCATCAGGGCTGCCCGCCACAAAGGTAATTGCAGCTGCGGCGGGAAGAGGCCCTTAATTAGGGGTTAATTGCCTATTAAGGGCCTCAATTGATGGTGGGGCGGGAAGGCCATTCATAGGCCTTCCACCCCGGACTAAATTTCGGCAGAGGCAGGATGATGACGGAAACCACCACTCAGAGATGCCCTCAGTTGCCTGCAGAGAAGTCAAGAAATAAAGAGGCCTGAAGACAGTAGGGACCTCAGGGTGGAGTGGAACCCCTCCACAGGAGTAGTCACGGATAACGTTGTGGCCTTTTATCCCCACGACCCTGTCATTGGGGCATGGAGCCTCTGTCTCCAATAGCGACCCAGCCTGCCATTGAGAGTCTGCCTCCAAAGAGCTGATGGCTTCTGCACACAGCAGGGTGGGGTACATCGATGGCAGGAAAATACCAGCACCATCAGAAAATGCTCCCTAAGTCGGGCCTTAATTGCACTAATTAGCTACGTGCTTCCTTAAATCAGGCAGCCAACCCTGGTCCCAGCCCGTCCCTGGGAAAGTTCCCTGGAGGTAGGAATATACTGGGGAGTCGTCCCGACTTAGCTCCCCCCTCTGTTTTTTCAGCCACCTTCCCCCACCATACCCCTGCCTCCAATACTTCCATGGGGCCTGGAAAATACAGCCCTGGGTCTCTGTTTTACAACCAACTTTTCCCATCCATCTTTTACCACTTAAGGGATCCCCCCACCCCAAATATGAGGGAATATGACACCCAAGTGTGCCACTCACTGCTTTTCCCTGGGTCTGTGCCTCTCCAATCACACAGACTCCCATGCAAAAGCTGATAAGGCATGACATGTTTGTTACCCCAGGAGTTCTACCTGGTTGAGCTTTTCCAAATGGCTTTCTAAAATTCGCAAGGATTGTACTGTTTATTTATACAAGACTTTATGGCTTTTAACTTCGAAGCCTTTTTATGGCTTAATTGGCTTTATAACTTTAGTGGCCTTAGAAATAAGGTTGAATTAGCTTGCTTTCCAACCACTTAGCATTTGGGTCAATTACTGATTCCATTTTGAATAGGTAGCTTTTGGATGAAGTCCATTTTCAGAACATGGTCGGAAATCTTCGTTGGGCAGGAGGCCCTGTCCACCGGCCAGAAAGTCAGTGGCAAGCCCGCCTCCACTAGGCCTGGGGAGCCAAACCGGGATTTTTCGCTCTCCAGGCCCTTAATTGGTCTTGGGTGGGACTTCCACCTCCTTGAGGCAGGAGGTCCCATCTACTGGAGCTGCCGGCCAATCAGCGGGCTGGCAGCTCTTAGCCCCAGCAGCGCCACCGGGAGCTGTGGCTACTGCTGGGACTACACCCAGCCATCAGAAGGAAGATGAAGGATGGTCCCAGAACGACGGTAGGGCCTTAGGGCCTCGCCTGGGACAATCGGCCGGGTCCCAGTGAGGCAAGGGGGGTCGATTAGGGAAACGGGGAGGAGTGTTGTGCATTGGGGCAGTTGATACTTCAGGGGCAGCCCTCTGTGGGGCACAGAGTGCCTGATCAGGAGGGCCTCCCACCAGCCCACAAGAAAGCTGCCTGGTTTCACAAGGCAGGCTTTTTGAGGCCTGAGCGTCCCGCCAGCCAAGGGTAAAATACCCACAGTGGTGCTGGAGGCCCTTAAGTGCCAGTGAATTGGCCACTTAAGGGCCTTGATTGGCCTGGAGTAGGCAGGCCATTGCGCGCCATTGCCACCCTGCATAAAATTGCAACGGGGGGTCGGGAGGGGGTCAGCAATGGCCACCCCCGTGTTCCACTCAATTTTACGTTCTCTCCCCCTCACCACCAGCCTGCTCATTTGAGGGGCATAACATTCTGGCCCATGTTTCAGTAAGAACAGACCTGTAGGAAAATTGGCTGGGGCAATAGGCTTATGAAATAAGAAAAAAATCATGACGAACAAGTACTTTTGGTCTGCGAATGGAGTAAATGTTTTCAGTCTTAAATGCCCGTTAACTAGCGACAATCAAAGAACAAGGCTGAGGCACGGGCAGGTGTGTAAGTGGGCTGCGATCAGCAAGCAAAAGGCCGTGGGCCCCCGCCCAATGGTGGAAAGGTATGGTAGGCTTATCAAACAGGATGCTCAGGCACTGGCTATGATAGTAACAGTAAGGCCTTGTCACACCATAAGTATAGTTTATGCTGTCAGAACTCAAGTACTGATTAACCAGTCAAGTTCAGCAAACAGACACTGCAGCAGAAGGCGTTCGTTTATACTCTGCAGTTTGAGATGTGGGGCCAGGCACAGTGAGGAGGATACAGGAACAACAGCGTGCAACACATAGGTGTCTGGCAGAATAGGTGTTAATCATAGATTAACAAAGCACAGGACAGGATAAAACAGAGCCAATGGGTGTGAACCCTAGAAAGGTTCACAGTGATAATGAAAATAGCTCTATTCAGTCATTGTAAATCAGTGGCACTGATCCTTTTGCCCTCATGACATAAACAATCCTGTTGTGACAAGACAAGAGGTCATCTGGCTCACAATAAGCAAGGCTATAGCTTTCCTACTATGTGTCTATGTATATCTTTCAAACAGGCGCTGAATATCCTTGGGTTGTGAAATCGGCTGTTACGCAGTATTACACCTGCTGACACCTGCCACCACGGACCACCTTCCCCCCCCCCTTGCAGAGTGTGTGAGTTCCCAGTAGGGAAACTAATTTGCAATCCTAGATGGTGCACTACTGTGCAGATCTCTGGTGGACACCTGCCCCATGCAGCTGATAAATCTGTTGTCCATCTACCACTTAGTGATGTGGTGGGGGGATGCCTAGGTTCAATTAATATTCCTTTGGGCCCCTCAGATTCATAGGTAAGGGGACTGCTCACGCTTTAAAAAAAATCACTTTTTTAGTGGTCTTGGTTACTTTTCTTAGCCTGGACCTCACCCCTGCATTCCCATCCAAACACCAATTCATAGAATCATAGAGATTCACAGCACAGAGGGAGGCCATTTGGCCCATCATGACTGTGCTGGCTGAAAAAGAGTGGTCCAGCCTAATTCCACTTTCTAGCTCTTGGCCTGTAGCCTTGTACGCTATGGCACTTCAAGTGCATATCCAAGTACTTGGATGTGGGTTTCTGCCTCTACCACCTTTTCAGACTAATTGAGTCTCTGTTGGACACATTGTTGCCTATCTGGAGGCTGGTATGTTCCATCTCACTGTGTAGACCAGCTTCCCGTACCACTTCAGTCCTCATTGAAACAAGAACTAATTTGCATTTAAACAGCACCACTCATGACCTCAAGATGTCCCAAAGCGCTTTATGGTACTTCTGAAGAGTAGTCACTGTTTTAATGTAGGAAACGGAGCAGACCATCTGGGCACAGCAAGCTTCCACAAACAGCAGCAAGATAAATGAAAGGGTAAATCATTTTAGGTATTAGTTAAGAGATAAATGGTAATCAATTGGTGAACTCCCATGCACTTCTTTGAATAGTGCTGCTAACCTGAGATGGATTCTCAGTTTAATGGCTCATGCAAAAGACGGCATCTCCAACAGTACTGCCAACCAAGGTTATGTCCTCATCTCTAGAGTGGTGCTTGTACCCACAACTTTCTATTTCTGCTATTGTTGTTACAGTAAGCACCGTCTCCTACCATCTCCCCGCTACAGTATACAAATATACATTTCAATTTTAACAACATGATTCGAAACACAAAGTCCATAACTTAGTTCTAATCTAATACATTGGTACATATACAAAGTATAAATATTCCCAAGCATAACTGAAACATCACTTAAAATCATTCTGCTTTAATACGTAGCATCTCATGTGAGTTTTATCAGACCATAACTTGCATAGATTCATCCAACAAATAAACATGGCAGAGGTTAACCCTTTAGTTTTTACAACAAACACCATGATACTGTACAACTATTGCTGTAGACTGAATTAAAGTAATGGATAATAGTATTCACATAGTGGGTTATATAAACAGTTCAAGACTCTGACTGGGATATTCAACTGGCATGCTGGGACCAGTCCAACTGGTAAATACCACCTGTTACGACCTGGTGAGAAAGGGGTCTCGGGTTCCCTCTCAGTCTTCACCTGATCTTATTGTAACAGGGTTTAATTTTAAACACACCGTGTTTTTAGCTCCCCCTTGGTGAATCCTTGATCACTGCTTTCCAATTATAAGGCAAAGAAACCAGCCAAACAGGTTTTCTTAGGTTTGATGAAGAAAGATTGAACTTTATTGAACTTAAACTCAAATTCAGTTAACGGCTACGGATAGGCGACATGTCCATGCTAGCATGCATATGCAATACACACAGATAGAGACAGAAAAGAGCAAAAGAAATAAAGTAGAAAAGTTTGAGGCAATATCTGAAGATGGTTTGGTTCCTGTTCTTCGAGCTCGCTGTAGAGTCCTTGATTGTAGGTAGGTCTGCTTTTCATTGGGGACAAGTATTCTTCTTAAACCTTGTTCGATAGAGGAGACTTTTGTGGATTGTATCACCTTAGCAGTCTCTGGAATGCTTTTCCTTACACCTTCAATGTCTGGTGATCAAAATCCATTGTGGGTTAAGTGGACCAGGGAATAGCCCTTTGTCTCCACAAGCACTGTCTGTTATTATGCAAATATCCTTCCAGCCAAGTGCCTGGTGATTTTTTAACAAGTCCTTTCTTCACTCCAGCAACAGTTTAAAATCAATGTTCATATGACAAAATTAATATGCCTCATTCTTGGCAGGTGGGGGCCTGTATGACACACCTATTCAACAGATAAATACCAGCAGTTCAACTGGTAAATATTGCTAATTCAACTGGTAAATACCGGCAGATCAACGGTAAAAACCGCTACCTCAACTGGTGAATACCAGCAGTTCAACTGGATACCAGCAGTTCAACTGGTGAACTGGATTTCATTTCCCCATTGATAACTGGTGAGAACTGCTACCGGTTCAACTGGAAACAGCAGCTTCAATCACTTAACCAATCTATATCACTTTGTCACTTTATTCTTACAGCTCACTTTCCCCCCTATCTTTGTATCATCAGCAAAGTTGGATATATTACACTTGGTCCTCTCATCTAAGTCATTGATATAAATTGCAAATAGCTAAGGTCCAAGCATTGACCCAAGCAGCACTCCACTAGTTACACACACCATCCTGAAATTGACCTATTTATTCCTACTCTCTGTTTCTGTCTGTCAACCAATCCACAATCTATGCTAATATATTACCTCCAACCCCATGAGGCCTTATCTTCTGCCTTTCATGTAGCACCTTATTGATTGTGCTCAGTCCACTGGTTCCCCCTTGTCCACCCTGCTAGTTACACCCTCAAATAACTCTGTTAGATTGTTCAATACCACTTCCCTTCCATAAAGTACAGTGACTCTGCCTAAACATATTGTGATTTTCCAAGTGCCCTGTCAACATATCCTTAATAATAGATTCGAACAGTTTCCTTACTACTGATCTCAGGCTAATTGGTCTATAGTTCCCTGTTTTATTTTATTTTTTTTCTTTCTCTCTATTCTATCTTGAATAGCTTACATTTGCTATTTTCCAATTCACTGAGACCATTTCAGAATCTAGGGAATTCTGGAAGATCAAAGCTAATGCCTCCAATATCTCTGCAGCCACATCTTTTAAAACTGTAGAATGTAGGCCATCAGGTCCAGGGGGTTTGTGGGCTTTTGGTCCCATTAATTTCTCCAGTACTTTTACTTTAAGTTGTTCACTCTCATTTGATGCTTGGTTCCCACACTTTTTGATATATCCTTTGTGTCTTCAACTGTGAAGACGGACATACAGAGCTGCATTTTACCAAGCCCACAAATCGGGCTCCATAGCAGGATTGTGGGGGGGGGGGGGGGGTGGGGGGAGCGGAATATGGGTCCAATTCTCAGCTTTACTGCTCTTTTTGGCAAGTTTGTAAGCCTCTTCTTTTAATCTAATACTGTCCTTAAGTTCTCTACTTAGTTATGATTGTACCACTTTTCCAGAGGAGATTTTATTCCTCAAGGGAATTCATGTTCATTGAGAATTATGAAGTATATATTTAAATGTTCGTCATTGCTTATCTATTGCCATACATTTTTAATCTAATTTCCCAAACTACCTCAACCAACTTGCCTCTTGTGCCTATGTAATTGGCTTTGTTTAAATTTAAGACCCAAGTTTTTTTGACATAACCACATCAATCTGAACTTTATATACAATTCATTATATTATGATCACTGTTTCCCAGAAGATCCATTGCTGTAAGATTTGTCATTTACCCTGTTGCATTACATAATACTAGATCTCAACTCGCCTGTTCCCTGCCTGATTCCTTAGCATGTTGTTTTAGAAAACTGTCTCCAATGCATTACACAATCTCGTCCTCCAAGCTACTTTTGCAAATTCTGTTTGCCTAGTCTTCTTCTTTCGCCTCCTTATCTCGAGAGACAATGGATACGCGCCTGGAGGTGATCAGTGGTTTGTGAAGCAGCGCCTGGAGTGGCTATAAAGGCCAATTCTAGAGTGACAGGCTCTTCCACAGGTGCTGCAGAGAAATTTGTTTGTCGGGGCTGTTGCACAGTTGGCTCTCCCCTTGCGCCTCTCTTTTTTCCTGCCAACTACTAAGTCTCTTCGACTCGCCACAATTTAGCCCTGTCTTTATGGCTGCCCGCCAGCTCTGGCGAATGCTGGCAACTGACTCCCACGACTTGTGATCAATGTCACACGATTTCATGTCACGTTTGCAGACGTCTTTAAAGCGGAGACATGGACGGCCGGTGGGTCTGATACCAGTGGCGAGCTTGCTGTACAATGTGTCTTTGGGGATCCTGCCATCTTCCATGCGGCTCACATGGCCAAGCCATCTCAAGCGCCGCTGACTCAGTAGTGTGTACAAGCTGGGGATGTTGGCCGCCTCGAGGACTTCTGTGTTGGAAATACGGTCCTGCCACCTGATGCCAAGTAATCTCCGGAGGCAGCGAAGATGGAATGAATTGAGACGTCGCTCTTGGCTGACATACGTTGTCCAGGCCTCGCTGCCATAAAGCAAGGTACTGAGGACACAGGCCTGATACACTCGGACTTTTGTGTTCCGTGTCAGTGCGCCATTTTCCCACACTCTCTTGGCCAGTCTGGACATAGCAGTGGAAGCCTTTCCCATGCGCTTGTTGATTTCTGCATCTCGAGACTACATGTAGATTAAAAACCTTCAGGATTTTTGCAAGACACTTGGAGATGTTTCTGAGAGATGCAAGCCTATTTTTTCATTTTCAATTCTTGACAGTTTTTCTATGCTATGGTCTTTGGCTCTTCACCTAAGTTTCTAAACTACAGGGAAAATGGAATATCACAGTGAATGAAAGGAAGATTGAGGTGGGAATCCAAAAGAAAGAGCAGACCCTCACCTTTCCTACTTCTTTCAACATTGCTATCAAACCCACCACCCTGAACAAACCAACACATGTGCATGCACACTATATTATTGTGTTGTACATATATATGTGTCTATATAATTTGTTTTTCATTTTATTCTTTGATTTTGTTAAAAGTGAAACGTAGAAGCAATGAAGTTTCTTAATGAGCTTGTAAGTCCAGCTGAATACAATTTCCAAATGTAGGATGTGAAATGGAGTTACAAAAATTACTTTTCATCTCCTGAATCCTTTATTCATTGCTATTTGTTTGGTATGTAAAAATAATAAATGGCTGGCAATGAATTATAAAACAGTAATTCACTTGATGGATTTTGATGACGCACTTAACTGCAAGAACCAAGCTTCACTGGTTTATAAATGTCATCAGAACCCTGAGATTAGATTACTCCCTTCAATTCATTGCTGTGCAATTATTATGCATCATATACAAGACAAAGTGCTCCTGCTGTCATGCAGTTTTTACTATGTGACTCCTTCCCCGGTATCACAGCTATATCTAAGTCGTCTGACTACTTCAATGAGAATCCAGCACGCAGTTCATAACTATTGACTTCAGAAATATTCAATTAGTTTCAAACCTGTAACTCACCTCTAGATATCTATTATCACAGAACCAGAGGATCACAGAATTGTTACAGCACAGAAAGAGGCCATTCAGCCTGTTGTGTCTGCACAGTTTACCTAGTGCCAATACCCAGCCTTCTCCCTGTAGCCCTGTGCATTCTTCCTTTTCAGATAACAATCCAATTCCCTCTTGAATGCCTCCACCACACACTCAGGCAGTGCATGGCAGATTCTACCTACTTGCTGTGTGAGAAAGTTTTTCCTCATATTGCTATTGCTTCTTTTGCCAATTACCTTCAATTTGTGCCCTCTTGTTCTTGATCCCTCCACCAATGGAAACAGTTTTCCTGTCTACCCCTGTCCAGACCACTCATTATTTTGAATACCTCTATCAAATCTCCTCTCAGCCTTCTCTTCTCCAAAAAAACAGACCCAGCTTTTCCAATCTATCCACCTAAGTGAAATTTCCTCATCCCAGGAACTATTCTGCTGAATCTTTTCTGCACTCTCTCTAATGCCTTCACATCGTTCCTGAAGTGTGGTGCCCAGAACTGGACACAGCACTCCAGCTGAGGCCGAACCAGTGTTCTATATAAGTTTAACATAACTTTCTTGCTATTGCGCTTTATGCCCCTATTAATGAAGCTAAGGATGCTGAATGCTCTATTAACCACTCTCTCGTCCTGTCCTGCCACCTTCAATGATTTATGCACATATACACCCAGGTCCCTCTGCTCCTGCACCCTTTTTAGAATTGCACCCTTTATTTTATATTGTCTCCCTGCGTTCTTCCTACCAAAATGAATCACTTCACGCTTCTCTGCATTAAATTTCATCTCCCATTTCTCTGCCCATTCCACCAACATGTCTCTGTCCTTTTGAAGTTTTACACTATCCTCTGCACCATTCACAATGTTTTTGAGTTTTGTATCATCCGCAAATTTTGAAATTGTGCCCTGTACACCAAGGTCTAGGTCATTAATATATATCAGGAACAGCAAGAGCCCTAATGACGACCCTTGGGGAACTCCACTACAAACCTTCCTCCAGTCCGAAAAACATCCATCAACCAGAATTCTCTGTTTCCTGTCACTCAGCCAATTTCATTTCCATGTTGCTACTGTTACTTTTATTCCATGAGCTATAACTTTGCTCACATGTCTGTTGTGTGCAACCTTATCAAATGCTTTTTGAAGTCCATGTACACATCAACAGCATTACCCTGATCAACCTTCTCTATTACCTCCTCAAAAAGCTACAGCAAGTTAGTTAAACATGATTTGCCCTTTACAAATCCGTGCTGACTTTCGCTAATTATCCTGCATTTGCCGAACTGAATATTAATTCTGTCCCTCTATATGAATGCACTTAGCATTCGCAACAAGGTAGATAATTTAAAGGCACAAATAGAGTTAAATGGGTATGATTTAATTGCTGTTACAGAGATGGGGTTACAGGGTGACCAAGATTGGGAACTGAAAACTCAAGGATATTTGTCATTTAGGAAGGATAGGCAAAAATGAAAAGGATGTGGGGTAGTGCTCTAAATAAAGGACGAGAGCAGTAAATCAGTGGGAGAGGATCTTAGATCGAACGATCAAGATGTAGAATCAATTTGGATGGAGCTAAGAAGTAGCAAGGGGCAGCAAACATTTGTGGGAGTTGTTTATAGGCCACCAAACAGTAGTGGTAATGTTGGGCATGATATAAATCAGGAAATTAGACATTCTGGGTGACGTCAATTTACATTTAGACTGGGTAAACCTAATCAGCACTAATGCTGTGGAGGATGAATTCCTGGAGTGTGTACGAGATGGGTTTCTGGAGCAGTATGTTGAAGAACCAACTAGGGATCAGGCTATTTTAGATTTAGTATTATGTTATGAGAAAGGGCTAATTAATAACCTTGCTGTAAAGGAGCCTTTGGGAAATAGTAACCATAATAAAATAGAATTTTACATTAAGTTTGAAAGTGATATAGTTCATTCTCACATTAGGATCTTAAATCTGAACAAAGGAAACTATGGAGGTATGAGGGGCAAGTTGGCTATGGTGGATTGAGAAATGACTAGAAATTTGCTGATGAGAAACTGGGTACTTATGAAAATAACCAATCATGGATAACTATCAAAGAAAGAAAGCCAGTGACCCAATTTAAATTACTCAAATCACTTAAAGAGAAAAAATAAAAAAGCTACAACAAAGAAACTGACCATTTGGTCCAGCCAGTCCATATTGGCACTTACCTACCATGAGAGCAAATATTCCTAATTACTTTTACCTGCTCCGATCCTATAACCCTTTATCCCTTTTTCTTCCATCCAGTCTAATCTTGGATGTTGACCAAGATGCTGAATTTCCTCAATGTTTGTTGCACCATCATTATGCCATTCGTCATTCACCGAAAGAAGATACACTAAAGTTTCCGGGGTAAATTAATTTAAATGTGCATGGTGCATGCAGCTTTCATGTAATTTGAATGTAAAAACTGTAAGTTGCTGACTCTCTTCTCACCACCCCTCCCCCTGCCCACCCAAATGCTATTGTGCCACAATGCATAACTCTTTAAAAGCATTTGACAGTGAGATAAATGGCCAACAAGTGGC
Organism: Heterodontus francisci; assembly: GCF_036365525.1. Lineage (NCBI taxonomy): Eukaryota > Metazoa > Chordata > Chondrichthyes > Heterodontiformes > Heterodontidae > Heterodontus > Heterodontus francisci. The sequence goes on from NC_090378.1 coordinate 103,784,351, forward strand.
TTTGTTGGCAATTTTGACCAGATCAATTGACAGCATCTCTCACGCACATCATTGGTCCAGATTAGCACCACAATGCCCACTGCACACCATGCCAAGACAGTAGACAGAAACACCGTAACTGGCTTCTCAGATGAAGACCTCCAAAAATTCCTCAAAGAGGTACAAGCCTCACACTCCTAGGTCTTTTTACAGAAAACTAGAGGCTAACATTTAGTCATGCTGCCTGGAGGAAACTGGCACAGACTCACAGCTTCTTCACGCCCGGGACTGATCAACAGTGCAGAAAGCTGTAGAAAAACTTCACAAGAGCAGCATATCACCACACTCTCCCTGACATCACCAAACTTTACCCTTTTAAAACAACACTCACATTTCTATCCCTTCATACTTTACTCTGGTCAAGGGCACCTAAAACTGTCTAACACAGCTCCCTTGCACAACACCAAAACACCTGCTTCACTCTAATATCCTTAAACCCTCATATTTCTCATACAAGTGTCCTATCACAGTTGCTACAAGGTCCTTAACTTGATAGCCTTACCCTCACACACACTTTTCCACCCCCTTAGCTTGCAATATATGGAATTTTTGTTTTAAAATACACCGGGCACTTGTCTTATAACGTTTTTGATTCATCAGCATTGCAGTAAGCCAAAAATAGACCATTTAGTAGGTTTGTATTTACTGGACCAAAGAGGTCAGCTCTGATATCATCTGATAGGGTAAGGCTGAGGTGGTACCAGTGCAGTTGATCAGTCAATGAAGCTGTTCTGCAGAATTTGCCCTCTGCCAATCTGTAGCAGTGAGACGTAAAACACTTTTTGACACTTGCTGCTATATTTTTTCTTACCTTTTCTCACTTTAATCTTTGAGGTGTTAACTTATGATGAGGTACAATTCCATTAGTGTGCAAAAATTTCTATACTTCACCCAAGTAGCCATTCTTCATGCGTAAACCTGGGCTGAATCTGATCTAATCCTTCATTGGTATTGTCGCAGGTGCACTTTCCAGCAGAGATCATGGAACAGTGATAATGACCAGGCACCTTAACTCAGTTTCCCATCCTTCTCCTCCACTCACCGGACACCGAGGGCAATTATAGCACCCTTCACTGCTACTCCAACGTGGTCAGATAAACTCACAGGTGGAGAGTCGGAGGATATGCTGTGGTTAAAATGAAATTGTTAAGAAGGGAAACTTGCAATTGCCACTTTTTACCCATGTCAAAACCAACTCATGTCTGAGGCTTAGGTATAGAGTTAATTCATATTTATTTTATCCACTTTGCTTTTTGTAACAAAATGTGATCAAAATCCGTTTGGGTCTGTTTTCAGGCACAGAATTGGCACCGTGCAGGCGGTGGGCATGTCCCACAAGAAGGCCTGAGGCTGGTCTGAAATTGGGCCTCAGGCTTCAATCACTTTATCTGAGTGAGCTACCGACATCTGTCATGCCTCCAAGGGCAGCTCACATTTTTATAAAGATGAACATCTGACTGATTCCTTCGCCAACAAAGGCCTGAAGGCTAGTTTCAATAGGAGGGATGGAGTGCCAGTGGTGGTGGCGGAGGGGATGGGTGAGCTATCATTGGCACTGTGGAGTGCAAAGCCCTTACCTTTCGAGTCAGAAGGCCATGGGTCCAAGACCTACTCCAAGACTTGAGCACATATTCTATCTGACACTCTTAATACTGCACTGACAAAATGTTGACTTGTCAGATGTGCTGTTTTTCAGGTGAAAACCTGTGTTTGTGTGCTGGTTTCTTTGCCTTATAATTGAAAAGTGGTGAACAAGGATTCACAAAGGGGGAGCTCAAGACACAGTGTGTAAAAAAAAAAACCCTGTTACAGCAAGACGAGGTGAAGGTTGAAAGGGAACCCTAAACCTCTTTCTCACCTGTTCGTAACAAGCACTTTTCATGCACAGGAAGGAACACCTCGAACTTGCTAACTACTTCCAACAAAAGCAGACAAAATGCAGAAAGAAGTCTCCTTTCTGGAAATATTTCAAAAAACTTTGAAACTGTTCTCTGTTCTGGATAATGAGATGGAATAAAAATTACCAATGAGATTATGTTCCTGCTTTTGGCTAAGAAACAAATAGCTGCACAACACAACAACACTAATCCAGGGCAAATGGGAAGAGTGTGCACAAGACTAAACAGAAGGCGAGAGAATGCACAGAATTTGGCGCAGGCAGAGAAATAATGTGTAAAAGTTGGAGGGAGGAGTGAATGGGGAGCATGCTGTGATCTAATTCAGTGGTGGAACAGCTCATAGGGCTGAATAGCCCATTCCTGTTTCAATGTTCCTTGATGCAAAAATGTGGCAGGTGTATAAAAAAAACTCTAGATTGGAGGAGAGGGAAAATACTCATGATTCAGGCCAGATGGTGGGTCAGGATCAGTGGGAAAGGAGACAAAGCAAAGGAGTGAAGGTGGAGGGATGGAAAAATAATTTACCAGACTTTAATGGGTGGGACAAAAAGAAAAACACTAGGTTGTGGACTTGGCTGGTAAAGTTCAAGATCAGAATGCTGTGTAAGAACCTTCTATCCCTCTTTCAATGCGACCAACCAGCTCTTTCTATAGGAATTGTTAACACATTAACTGTTTTTGGTAGTAACCTTTTGATCATGTCATGCCTCAGTCATCTTTTCACTTTTAAAGACAAGTTCAGATTTATGCTCCTGCTTTCATATCTTTCAGTGCTAGGAACACACTGGTGCTGTTTGAATTATCTGCACAGTGTCTGTGTCTTTTTAATATAAGGTGCCAAAAATTGCACATTGTTTCAACTTAATCAAGCATCCATGAGATGCATCCTAGTATTTGATTAGCCTTGTTGATGATAGCTTCACATTGACTGGACACTTTAAATAAGTGGTCATTAATCACACACACATCCATCTCTACTATTATTCTTTTTGGCAATGTTTCATGTTCCAATTTCAATACTTATTAAAGTTACATTTATCCACATTAAAATCCAGCTGGCATTTTTTAGCTATTCCGCCTACTTTGTCCAGATCTGCTTGAATGCCATGAAACTTCCTTTATCCATTTGTACATATGTCTTCTCATTCATTTGTGTTCCTTAGATGCGGTGTACAGTTCTTCATCAGTGCTTGAAAGAAAGCAAAATAGTTTTGGGAGTTCAAATTTCACATTCTCGTCACAAGGCTATAGGTTATCAAATGGAGACTCTTGACTCTAGAGTATAATCTTTATACGTGCTATGTTGAAAATACAACTTAAATGTAAAACTCTGTAAGGTATACCTAGTGCAATTCTGCATCATGCAAACCAGAAGGGTCTCAAATTTTGATCCCATCTATGCTGAGTTAACGAAACATGGTAACAGCTCATTACAGTATTGATATTTATTCTACTGTAATCGGATGAACAGTAAGTAACAAAATACAGGTACAGACACAGTAGGAGATGAAATTTTGATATGTTTACAGCTGTTCTCAGTACCTACAAGCATTTTAAAGGATTGACTTGTACAGCTCAGCCTTTTAAATCCTTGAGAGTTAAGAACATGCTACTTGTTCTTTACACTTAATTATTGAACAGATTGGAGACCTGCTTTATTATTTCTCAGCCTGTTTGTAATGCAGCATATTGAAGTTATTTTAGAGCCCTGCTCTTCATAAGCCAAGATGGAATATAGAATCATGGTTGAGTAATCACGAACAGGTGGAGAACAGATGCTTAACCAATCAACACTACAAATCAGAGCAAGCAAACATGCACAACTGGAATTAAAAATGGGCAGACTTATTGAATTCTTAATGTTACCAGCATGACTAATTTAGCAACTCAATCTGAGAAAATATGTTTTGCAGCTGGGAAATGATATTCATTTTCTTCCAATGCAGTACCAGAGAGACCCACCTAATTTCACCTTGTTATTCATGAAAGATGATGCTTGCAGTGAGTCTGACTAATGCTGCTCAGCAAAATCCCCTTGTTTGTGAAAAGAGTTTGGAAGTGTATTCTGTCTGAGCTAATGGTTTTAGCAACAGAAAATAAGCCTAGGGAAATGTGGTAGGACAGACTTTGGCAATATTTTCAACTTCATTGGGTTTAATGTAAAGTGATAACATCAATCTGAGGCCTTTTATTACAATTGAAAGCATGTCAAGTGTTGTCTGGTAGCCAAAGTGGTTGAGAACTTGATTGCAAAAGCAGAAAGTAGGATGTTAGGGACTAAGGCTATTGGCTGGCAGCCATTAGAAAAGCCTGTCAGGTAAGTGCTCTCAGTTCTCACTGGATTATTGGATAGAGCACTGTAGGATACTCCATTTTATGGTGAGGAACAAAGCCAAATTGAAGCTCAATCTACATCAGTTATGCTGCCATTCAATAGTATTGATGGGTATTATGGAAGGGTATTTTAAACAGTGTTATTGGGATACATTTTGTACTGCAGAGATCAGCCTGCAATATTGATTCAAGCCATGCTGCATCTCGTTGATGCTGGTTTACTCTGATTGTCATATCCTTCCCAGTAAAACCCTACATAAATGTGCTTTCAGGCACTTAAATTTTAAATGATTTGAGAGTGATGAAGAGAGTGTCCAGATTCTCTAAACATGTAAATCACCTCCATGTATCTCCTGAGCACTGATTAAGGTTATTCTTGGTTGATTAAAAAGTTTAGCAGTTGCTGATAAAGTTCAATGTAAATTTAGTTTAGTTTAGAGATACAGCACTGAAACAGGCCCTTCGGCCCACCGAGTCTGTGCCGACCATCAACCACCCATTTATACTAATCCTGCACTAATTCCATATTCCTACCACATCCCCACCTGTCCCCATATTTCCCTACCACCTACCTATACTAGGGGCAATTTATAATGGCCAATTAACCTATCAACCTGCAAGTCTTTGGCTGTGGGAGGAAACCGGAGCACCCGGAGGAAACCCACGCAGACACAGGGAGAACTTGCAAATGCCACACAGGCAGTACACAGAATTGAACCCGGGTCGCTGGAGCTGTGAGGCTGCGGTGCTGACCACTGCGCCGCCCATGTAAATGTTTCCAAAGACATTTTTAGACTAGATTAGAAGCATGGAGAATGGGATAGCCTAGGAATTTTAATGAAACACAGCGGTGTTATTTTGTGCTCTGTATCTATAATATATAGTATCGCAGAAAACAGCACAGAAGGACGCCATTTGAACCCTTATGCTTGTGCTGGCTATGTGAATTCACTGCATTCCCCTGCTTATACCTATTCTTACACTTCATTCAGGTGAAATCATAAAATGGTGTTATCATGATCTGTTTTTCTGTAATCAATTCATGGGAGACACCTTGCATGCATCCCATACAAACATACGAGTTAGGAGCAGGAGAAGGCCACTCGGCCCTTCAAGCCTGCTCCACCATTCAATATGTTCATGGCTGAACTGATTACTCCACATTTCCACCTACCCCCGATAACCTTCCACCCTCATGCTTATCAAGAATCTATTTACCTCTACCTTAAAAATACTCAAAGACTCTGCTTCCACCACCTTTTGAGGAAGAGAATTCCAAAGACTCACAACCTTCTGAGACAATAAATTTCTCCTCATCTCTGTCTTAAATGGGTGACCCCTTCTTTTTAAACAGTGACCGCTAGTTCGAGATTCTCCCACAAGGGGAAACATCCTTTCCACATCCACCCTGTCAAGACCCCTCAGGGTCTTATATGTTTCAATCAAGTCGCCTCTTACTCTTCTAAATTCCAGTGGATACGAGCCTAGCCTGTCCAATCTTTCCTTGTAAGACAGCCCGCCCATTCCAGGTATTAGTCTAGTAAACCTTCTCTGTACTGCCTCCAATGCATTTACATCCTTCCCCAAATCTAGGGAATTTTGGAAAATTAAAACTAATGCATCAACTATCTCACTAGCCACTTCTTTTAACACCCTAGGATGAAGTCCATCAGGACCTGGGGATTTGTCAGCCCACAGCTCCAACAGTTTGTTCAGTACCATTTAGTTTTTTTAGTTTAGAGATACAGCACTGAAACAGGCCCTTCGGCCCACCGAGTCTGTGCCGACCATCAACCACCCATTTATACTAATCCTTAATTAATCCCATTACCCTCTCACATCCTGATTTGCCAGTTCACTTTAGCTAGCTCTGCTTTCATGCCCTCATAATTGCCCTTATTTAAGTTTTAAATACTAGTCGTGGACCCACTCTTCTCTCCTTCAAACTGAATGTAAAATTCAATCATATGATCGCTGCTGCCTAGGGGTTCCTTAACTATGAGGTCATTAATTAATCCTATCTCGTTGCACAATATCAGGTCTAGTATAGCCTGCTCTCTGGTTGGCTGCAGAACGTATTGTTCCAAGAAATTATCCCGAAAACATTCTACCTCTGCCCATCTGATTTTTCCAGTCTATATGTAGGTTAAAATCCCTCATAATTATCGCTGTTCCTTTCAGGCAAGCTGTCATTATTTCTTCCTTTATACCCCGTCCTACAGTGTAGTTAATGTTAGGTGGCCTGTACACCACTCCCACAAGTGACTTCTTGCCTTTTGATTTCTCATCTCTACCCAAACTGCTTCTGCATCTTGGTCTCCTGAACTTAGGTCATCCCTCTCTATTGCACTAATACCATCATTAATTAACAGAGCTACCCCTCCACCTTTTCCTATCTTCCTGTCCTTCCTAAATGCCATGTACCCTTCAATAGTCAGGTCCCAATCTATGTCATCGTGCAGCCATGTCTCTGTAATGGCCATCTGATCGTACTTATTTATTTCTATTTGCGCTCTCAGTTCATGTGCTTTGTTTCAAATCCTACATGCTCAGATAGAGAGCCTTTAGTTTTGTCCTTTTATTATTTTTGTCACTTGCAGCCTTATCTGCTGATTTACTGTTAGATTTGTACTCTGTATCCCTTCCTTTCACACTCTGCTTATCATTTCCCATATTAATACCTTTCTCTCTTGCCTTGTCTCTACTCCTTGATTTACCATACCTTCCCAAATTTGATCCCTTGCTCCCACTATTCAGTTTAAAACCCTCTCTACTTCCATAGTTATGCAGCTCGCTAGAACACCAGCTCCAGCATGGTTCTGGTGTAGACCGTTCCAATGGTACAGTCATCACTTTCCCCAGTACTGGTGCCAGTGCCCCACAAACCGTAACCTACTTCTACCACACCAGTCTTTGTGCCACTCATTACTTTCTCGAATCTTATTTGCACATGGCTCAGGTAATAATCCAGAGATTATTACCTTTGAGGTTCTGCTTCTTAATTTGGTGCCTAGTTCCTCATACTGACTTTGCAGAACCTCTTTCCTTGTCCTGCCTATGTTGTACCTACATGGGCCATGAAAACTGGATCCACCCCCTCCCACTGTAAGTTCCTCTCCAGCCCTGAGCAGATGTCCTGAACCCTAGCACCGGGCAGGCAACACAGATGTCTGAACGCTCGCTCTTTGCTGCAGAGAACAGTGTCAATCCCCATAACTATACTGTCCCCTACTACCACTACATTCCTTTTTTCTCCCTCCATTTGAGTGGCTTCCTGTACCATGGTGCCATGGTCAGGTTGCTCATCCACTCTGCAGCCCCCACTCTCATCCAAACAAGCTGAAAGAACCTATAACCTGTTGGACAATCACAAAGACTGAGGCTCCTGCACTCCTGCCCTCTGGGTCCCCTTACCTGCCTCAGCTGCCGCCACACTCTCCTGTCCTGACCACTGACCAAATCAGAAGACCCTATCCTAAGGGGTGTGACTGCCTCCTGGTACAAAATGTCCAGGTAACTTTCCCTCTCCCTGATGTGTCGCAGTGTCTGCAGCTCAGTCTCCAGTTCAATGACTCTGAGCCAAATCTCTTCGAGCCGCAATCATTTACTGCAGACGTGTTTGCCCTGGATCACACTGGCATCCAGGAGCTGCCACATGCTGCAGCCATGACACATCACCTGTCCTGCCATCCTTAATGTGTTTTCATTAACTATTTAATTATTTTATTTTATTTTATTTATTTTCCTTTTTTTATACATTTTATTAAGCTTACCACTCGTTCCTTTACTATTTTAAATGTTAGGACCTGAATCACTTACCAGATACTCACCAGACAGGTAGCTTCTTCCCAAACCAATCACCTACCTGCTTGCCTGTGATTTTTGATGTTATGTTTGATTTATATTAAATTAAAAGCTTACCTGTATACTCACCCCGGCTCTGTTTCTCTACCCTCTCTGTTGATTGTGACGTTCCAAATTTAATTCTCGCTGAATGGAGTACTACAAATTTAAAATGCACATCTGCAGTCCCTAACTATTACTCTGTTGATCAGACCACATTATTGTGGCATAGTTTGCCATGTTCTCCCAATGCAGAAAGAATGGCAATGTCTCTCCATCGACTGAATTGGTGAAATATATTGAAACATTGATTACATTATGTTAAATAGTGAGCATAAACAAATAAGATGAGAGATTAACTGTAGGACCAAGTTAATGTTTTAAAATTGGCAGAACAATGGCTTCTTAGCAAAAATTAACTATAAATTTTACTGATGTAAGATTGTGGACCACTTTGATTGCAAATAGGCTATGTGGGCAATGGTTTAGAAAATTTCCTAGCCACATGAGTGATCAAAATACACCCAAAGGGTATTCAGTGATATGCCATGGATGTGACTTGAGCCACTTGCACAATGTACTGGGAACATAGGAACAGGAGAAGGCTTTTAGCCACTTGAGCCTGTGCCACCATTCATTGAGATCATGGCTGATCTTTGACCTAACTCCATATGCCAGCCTTTGCCCCATATCCCTTGATCCCTTTGGCTAACAAAAATCTATCAGTCTCAGTTTTAAAATTAACTATTGAACTAGCATCAATTGCTATTTGCAGAAGAGAGTTCCAAATTTCTATCACACTTTGCATGAAGATGTATTTCCTAATTACTCTCCTAAAATGTCTGGCTCTAATGTTTTGACTGTGCCCCTAATCTTAGACTCCCCAACTAACCAGAAATAGTTGCTCCCAATCTACCCAATCGGTTCACTTTAATATCTTGAAAACGTTGACCAAATTACTCTTTAACCTTTTAAATCCCAGGGAATACAGCCCTAGTTATGTAATCTGTTCTCCTAAATTAACCCTTGGAGTCCAGATATCATTCTAACACATCTACACTGCACTGCCTCCAAGGCCAATATATCCTTCCTAAGATGTTGTGCCCAGCACAGCTTGCAGTACTCCAGGTGCTAACCAGGACTTTGTATAACTGAAGCATGACTCCTACCTCCTTGTATTCTCGTCCTCCAGCTATAAAGACTATTCCATTAGCCTCTTTGATTATTTTCTGTACCTGTTCATGACATTTTAATGATCTATGTACTTAGACTCCCAAGTCTCTTTGGACCTCCACTGTTTCCAGCCTTTCACCATTTAGAAAGTACCCAGTTCTATTCTTTTTTGGCCCAAAGTTGATGACCTCACATTTGCCTGCATTGAAATCCACTTGCTAAAATTTTGTCCCTTTGCTTAATCTATCAATTTCTCTTTGTAATTATATGCTTACATCAACACTGCTTACAATGTCACTGATCTTTGTCTCATTGGCAAATTTGGATATGTAAGTCATTAATGAATGCAATGAAGCCCTAGCACAGATCCTTGTGTGATACCACGAGTCGCATCCTGCCAGTTAGAATACCTGCTCATTATCCCTACTCTCTGTTTCCTTCCACTCAGCCAATCTCTGAACCATGTCAATAATTCAATTCCATGAGCTCAAATTTAGCTAACAATTTCTTATGAGGTACTTTATCAAATGCCTTCGGGAAGTGCATAGAAAATAACATGCATAGACATTCCCCTGTCCACGACCTTAGTCACCTCTTCAAAAAGTTCAATCAGATTCATCAGGCATGACCTATCTTTTACAAATCTATGCTGGCTCTGTCTGATCAGCAAAAATGTTCAAGGTGTTCAGTCACTGTATCTTTAATTATAGACTCTAGCAATTTCCCTACAACAGACGTTAGGCTAACTGGTCTATAATTTCCTGGTTTTCCTCTGTCACCTGTCGTAAATAGCAGAGTGACATGCACAATTTTCCAATCTAAAGAACGATTCCCGGAAGGAGAGAACTTTGGATGATTATAGTTAAGGTATCTGCAATGGTCTCACCTACTTCTTTTAAAACCCTGGGATGGAAACCATCTGGTCCTGGGGATTTGTTGCTCTTTGTTGTCATAAATTTCTCCATTACTCCTATCTTGCTTATGTTAATTTTGTTGAATCCCTGTCCCTAATTCAATAATAGTTTTCATGGGATATCTGGCATGCTGACCTCTTCCTTTATTAAATACTGATGCAAAGTAATTATTCAGCATGTCCGCCATTTCATTATGTTCATTGATAACATCATTGTTCTCAGTTTTCAACCGAGGTACTTTGTTTCTGACCATCCTTTTTCCTTCTGTAATTGTAAATTTGTTCTGTTGATTTTCATATCCCTTGCAAGTTGATTTTCATGCTTCCTTTTTGTTGCTCCTACCATCTACTTTGTCACAATTTGCTGCTCTTTGTATCTTTGCCATTCATCAGTTATTTTTTGCATTTGTACTCCAGTGATCAGTACCTGCAAGATTGCTTCAAACTAGGTAGCATCCAAGAATAAAGGAATAATGCATTACTAGCCTAACCACTTGCAGTTAACGCTTTGCTTTCATATTATCTATTAAATGTACAGATCTGTTATCATCATGACTAATGTTGATGTATGTGGGTTCTTCAGTTTTTGATAAAAAAAAAACCTCAGTGGGGAAAGAACTTATTTTAACATCCCCATGAAACTGAAACATGACTGAATTTCCTGCAACAGGTTGGGGCATTGTAATAGTTGGTTTATCTGTCAGCAACGGTGATGTCTTAAGGAGCTATCAGTAATGAAATAAATAAAATCAAACAAATCAGCTGTCATTTAACTTATACTTGGCAAAGTCTCTCAATGATTGACCAAAGGTTGTACTGTCCCTTCAGCTGAATATGTGTGTGACTTGTTCTTTTTTGTCGCCTGGTCTGAAATGCATGTCTGGGTCTTTTGGGCATTGCAATGGCATTACAACTGTTGTGACATCATTGTGTTCAATAATGAAATGTGAACAATTTGTGTTGCATGTTCTTGTTATCCAATAGTCACATATTCAGTTTTGTGACCACAGCTCCAACATGTGCAATATTTTCTGTGATCTTTGTCCTATTATTGTTGGGCTACTCACAAGCATTTTGTCAAGGATCAAAATCCTAAAGCACATCTGCAACCACCTCCATCTCTCTTTCTATCAATTATATATTGGCTCTGCCATTATCCCAGAGCTGTGAACTTGAAAAACACTGGAGGTGAGGTCTCTTGAATGATATAGGTGAGGGGCAAAAAGGCTGCAAGTCACGCTTGGGCAGATATTAAGTTCTGCTTTCCATGCTAACTTCAGAATAGTATTTGGTTGACACAATGTAGGTTTCAAACACAATATCATGAATGTCAATCTTCCACACTGGGCCTACTCTCGCCATGAAATGTCACATCAATTTTAATTGTCTCTCGGGAGCATGAATATCAGCAAACATAACTCGTTAATTATTAACCACAAAGCAAGTGATGAACGGGAGTGCATAAATATTCCTTGTAGTCTCACAGTGCATATTATAGTGATTAAATTCTGTCGAAAGAGGAGAAATCCTGTCTCGTTTATGCTAAAGTGCTTTATGATGATATAGTACTGCTGACATAATGACAAGTAAAAAACTATCATCAGTGATTTCTGGTGCTCTGCAAACCTATAGCTTTATCTTTGGTAAAGGGGCAAAGAAGTCTGCAACAGAGCAAAAGTCACCTTTCTATACTCAGAAATCAAGGACAAAAACTGAAATTAATTAAGTAAAATGTGTATGTATAAAATGTATATTTTTCTGTTAATTGATTGCTGCTGTTGTGTTGGTTTTCAACATTGTACCCTACTCCACTATCACCTAATTAGAGGCCTGCTACCTGACCCAAACCTGACGGGACCCGACGACACATGTCGGGTACGGTTCGGGTTGGGCCCATCTTCAGGGTACAGCTTTCGGGTTAGGGTTGGGTCGGGCCGAGTCCGGGTCGGGTCGGGTCCGACCAGACGCACACGGTAAGTGCTCTGCTGTTAAGTATTGAAATTAAAAAACTTACCTGAGCTGGGAGTACGGGACCAAAATGAGTCTACGCAGTGAGCGAGTGACATCACTATGATGTCATCACCCATGCGCTGCAGCTTCATGGAGCTTCCCAGTTGGAAGGTAAGTAAACAGATGGTTGGGTCGGGCTCGTGTCGGGGCGAAATCGGAGGGACCCGGGCCAGGTCGGGCTCAGGTCCGCTGTGGTCCGGTTAGATTCGGGTCGGGTTCTTTATTCCCGACCTCAGCAGGCCTCTACACCCAATTCCCTATTTTTACATAACTAAAAGCAAAATACTGTGGATGCTGGAAATCTGAAATAAAAACAGAATGTGCTGTAAGTACTCAGCAGGTCTGGCAGCATCTGTGAAGAGAGAAACAGAGTTAACATTTCAGCTCTGTGACCTTTCATCAGAACTGTTTTTACATGCTGATTTCTTCCACCATTCCCAATTTTACTGTGACATACCCCATTTCTTGTACTATTTTGCATAGTGTTGTCTAGCACAGGAGCAGACTATTTGGACCCATAGGTAATTGCTGGTCTTTATTCTCCACTTCTGAGCCTCCTCCCACCTTTTTTATCTAACCCCATCAACTTTTCCTTCTAATCCTGTCTCCCTCATATATTTATCTAGATTCCCATTAAATGCATCTATGCTATTCATCTCAACTACCTGTTATGTTCGCGAGTTCCACACACTAACCAGTCTTTGAGCAAAGAAGTCTGTGCTGAATTCCCTATAGGATTTATGAGCGACTATCTTATATTTATGGTCCCTGGTTCTGGTCTCTCCCACAAGTGGAAAGATCTTCCCTATGTCTACCCTATCAAACCCCTTCATAATCTAAAAGACTTTTTCAGATCACCCCTCAGACTTCTCTTTTTGCCAAACATATGTACAATATACACTGATGTTGCGGTTCAAACTAACTATGCATGATTAAAATAAAACATTATTTATAATCTCTAAAACGTAGAGGAGTTTTGCATATTTGTCCCAATCCTGTTATTCCAGAGCTGAGCTCGTCTTGATGACTCCTCTGAGACTCTGGTGACTCAGAACTCTGGTTAGCATGTTCTTCCTCTGTGCTCATAGCCTCTGTACGTTCATCTTCAGACTTTGTCTTTGAAAGTGTCTGTGATACCACAGGGTTGTCCCATGTAATCTTTTTATGCAGTTCTCTGGGTTGACTTAGGTTCCATCTGAGAATCGTCTTCGGGTGCCTGGGCCTCGTATGATCTGGGCTGGTTGCATATCCTCGCAAGCTTGGCAGGATACCAAATTCCCAACACATAATTGAGGACTCTGACCTTCTGTCCTACTTGCAATCAAGCTAATTCTGATCCTGCTTACCTGTCATACAATGCCTTCATCTTCCTTTTTTTAGATAGAAGTATATCTTTTACTGTGGAAAACTTAGAGATGATGACAATTGGGCAGGGTAGTTCTTAACTGCCTTCCAAACATCAACTCTGCAGGCGACAGTAAGCCCATGTCTGATGCAGTAGCTCAGAGGTGCAGTATTATAGCTTGAGTTCTTGTCCCACCTGCCTACATTTTAAAATTAGCAATTTGATGATGTGCACCATGTATTCAGCCATGCTGTTTGGACTTTGGATAATGCGGCGATGATGTCATGTGTCGGACTCCACACCTGGCACATGTCTTGGAACGGTCTTCCTGCATATTGTGGCCCATTATCAGAGATAATTTCTTTTGGCATGGCAAATAGGCTGAACAGAACACTGACCATATCAGCAACTACTGCACTTGACGTATCTTGTGGCCGCCTGATGATCGGAAACTTGGTGAAGTAATCTGTAACAAGGAGGAAATCATCACCTTGAATGTGAAATAAATCTGTGCCGATTACGCCCATGGATGTGAAGGTGTGTCATGTGGGATCAAGGGTTCCTTCTGTTGATTTGGCCGACAACAATTTCACCACCGCCTCAATCAATGTTGATTCCTGGCCAGTACAGCATCTCTCTGGCAAGGCATCTGGTATGCTCTATTCCTAAATGCCCTTGATGCCGTTGGGTTAGAATATCAGAACACAGAGCTTCGAGGATCAGGACTTGTTCCCCTTTGAAAATCACCCTTTGTGATATACTGAGCTCATCGCAATACGGCCAGAAACAGCATAGACATTCAGTTACTTCCTGTATGGTGTCAGGCCACCCTTCCACAGTATCCTTCCACAATAATGATAGGGTAGGGTATGTGCTGTCTTATCTCTCAGTTTCTTGCATTTGCAGGGTCCAAAACTCATGAGGTTGATCTTCAGGGCATCCTTAATCTCAGTATCCACACCATGGACGTGCAAATCCAGCGAGACATCTGCATCTTTATTCGGGTAATGCAGCCTGCTCAGGGTGTCCGATGTGACCATTTTGCTGCCTGGTTTATATTGGACATCACAATCATAGCCCTGGACCTTCACCAAAAGTCTCTGCAACCTTAGAGGAGCACTCGTGAGCGGTTTGCGCCATATGGTTTGTTATTAGTCTCCATGGTAAAATGCTTTCTGAACAAGTAGGTATGAACCCCAGCGATACCAAAAACCAGAGCTAAAATTTCATGTTGGATGTTAGATTGAGTTTGCGACAAGCTCTTTGACGCGAAGGCACTTGGTTTCCTTTCCATCAGAATGCAGGTACCTAATCCCTTCTGGGACGATTCGACCTCTAATGTGGTCCCTTTGTCGGGTCGTAATACTGTAGCAAGCTTTCTTGACTTGACAGAGTTAACTTTAAGACTCAAACACCTGCTGATGGTCTTCCTGCCACAAGTAAGGGGTGTCTTTACGCAGCAGTTCCCTACGTGATGCTACTCACTCAGTGAAATTATGGACGTACGGGGCCAAAATGTTGAACAGCCCTGGACACCATTGTAGATCTTCCTGGTCCTGAGATGTTGGCGTCAATCTGACATCTTTGATCTTATCTGGGTCTGGGTGTATTCCTGTAGTGGAATATATCGACCCAAAGAAGTTGATGCGTCCAGTGTTGACCTGGCACTTGTTGTTGTTAAACACAAGGCCCTCATGAAGAGCAGCTATCATTAGCAAATGCAAGTTTCAGTCATTCTCTGCCTTGGTCCGCCCCATCACCGTAATATCATCGGGTAAACAGATATAGCCCGGAACATTTTCCGTTATCCTGCCCATATATTGTTGGAAAATGTCCTGGCTGATGCACAGACCAAACGGTAACTGTCTGAAACAGTATCTCCCAAATGGTGTTCTAAAAATTGTGAGTAGCTGGGACCTCTTGACTAAGTGGACAGACCAGTAGCCATTCTTCATGTCGAGCTTTGAAAAATGCTTAGCACCAGTACTCTTAGGATTCAGCTCCTCCAGGGTTGGGATTTTATGCCGGCATCTCTTGAGGGCTGACATCACTCGTCGCAGGTCTAAGCAAATCCTGAGATTGCCATCTTTCTTCAGCACGCAGGTGATGGAGCTACACCAATCGGAATGCTGGTACACTTGGTGGATGACTCTGTTGCACTCCATCTCATCCAGCTCCACTTTAAGCTTCTCTTGAATGCGCACGCTGCACTTTGTTGGTGCGTCGATAGTAGGAACTGCATCCTCCCTCACCTGCAATATGGCATCACCCTTGAAATCGCCGATTGCATCAAAACTGTCTGGGTAAAGTAGTTTCAGGTCTCTGTCCAACTCAATGCACTCCGTGTTGCAACTTTTCGTGCCTATCAATGCAGTGCTAACCTCATGTATTGTGACGATTTGTAAATCTTAGCTGGAAGTTCTGCGACAGGGCGGCACAGTGGCGCAGTGGTTAGCACCGCAGCCTCACAGCTCCAGCAACCCGGGTTCAATTCTGGGTACTGCCTGTGCGGAGTTTGCAAGTTCTCCCTGTGTCTGCGTGGGTTTCCTCCGGGTGCTCCGGTTTCCTCCCACAGCCAAAAGACTTGCAGGTTGATAGGTAAATTGGACATTATAAATTGCCCCTAGTGTAGGTAGGTGGTAGGGAAATATAGGGACAGTTGGGGATGTGGTGGGAATATGGAATTAGTGTAGGATTAGTATAAATGGGTGGTTGATGGTCGGCACAGACTCGGTGGGCCGAAGGGCCTGTTTCAGTACTGTATCTCTAAAACTAAAAAACTAAAACTAAGCTGGTCCATTTGTGTCTACAATATAAAATGTTTGCTTTAGCCATTCGGAGCTCGCACAGCTGCACTGTAAGGTTATCGTTCCAATGCACTTGATTGGAGAGCCATTGCAGGTAGTCAGCCTAGCTGTGGTGGGTTGCACCATAGATTCCCATTTCTTTAGATGCACGTTCTTAAGCATACGGATGGGCCGAATTTTGCACTTGCTCTGGTGTTGATTTTTGCTCTGCGATTATGCCTGTCACTCTTCTATGAACATATAATTCCAATCATGGCGAATGCCTCAGATTGCATAATAGCACTGATCAAAATTGACTGTCAAATGCTTGCTCGCTGTTAAGCTCGAGTGCATTCTTCATCCATGTCCTCCTGACAATCTGTCTGTCTGCTGTCTGATGTACCTGCTTGGGCTTTTGTTGTGTGTCGTTATACCTTTTGTTGCTTTTGCCATCCTGTCTTGATGATGTTGTCTCTGCATGTGATCTGCCACCATTCCTGTGTGCAGTATCTGAGCTCGGCCTTCTGCACTGCCTTGCCCAATGTCCTCGCATGCCACAAGCTTGGCACTGGTCCTGGTACGCTGGACAACTGAGAATTGGCTGAGTGAGGCCACATATGCCACAAAGCTTAGCAGACGTCTGAGCCTTGGTTACCATATTGTCGTAGCCACCCCCAATGCTTGTAACTGTTGGCTCCCAGCCATTATAGCTTCAAATTTCCTTCCGTCATTGAGTAGAGCATCTATGGTGTGCCCTTTCTTCTTTTCTTGCTGGTCTTTTTGAAAGGCCTCTTCTGGAGTAGACGCAATTACTAGCTCTATAATCCATTCTGGCAATTCGATATCTGTGAAGTGACAATTTTGAGCTGACTTGTGTCTTGTAGCTGGTGGACAGGCTTTGAAAAGTTAGGAGGTGGGTTTGTTTTGTGGTGTCATCTTCTTCCCAGAAGGTTGACTGTCATAGATCTCCACCTCTGTATGGCCCATGCTGTCTTTACATATTCTGCATCGATCACCTGCATCCAGTCCATTATTCTGTCATCCATTTTCTTCTCTGTTTCCCTCTCCTATGTTTTCCATCAATCTTTCCTTCCAATAATCGTCTCTGTCTACATTCTACTCTAATAATGTGACCGAAGTATTGTATCTTTCTCTCTTTGATGTTGTGCACTAATTTCCTCCTTTCTCGAGCCACTTCCAGCACTTCCTCATTAGTTTTTCTGTCCGTGTAAAATATGTGGATCATCCTCCGTTATGTCCACATCTCCAAAGCATTCAGCTTATCAATAGTCTCTCTGTTTGTTGTCCATGTCTCTGAGGCATATAACATAGATGACAAAATGAAGCACCTCAGCATTCTTTTCTTAAGAATCAGGATCAGTTTCTTTGATGTTCACAAGTCCTTCATTCTGACAAAGTTGGTCTTGGCTATCTCATTTCCCCTTTGGATCTCACAGTCACATCTCCCATCATCTGTGATAATCTGCCCAAGGTATGTGAACCTTTTCACTTGTTCCAGGACTTATCCATTTACTTCAGTTTTCACTTCTGGAGTTAGGTCTCTACTTATCACCATTGTCTTGATTTACTTCACATTCATTCTTAATCCATGTTCCACACTGTTTGCATTCACTTTGTTCACAATTTCCTGTAGTGCCTCTTCTGATGCTGCAATCAGTGCAGTGTCATCTCCGTATCTCAAGTTGTTAATGTTCAGCCCACCAATATTGCAACCTGATAGATGTTCTATGTCTCTGAAGATAGAAGGAGGTGAGTTACTCACCTCAGAATTCCCAGTCTCTGACCTGCTTTTGCAGCCATAGCATTTATATGGCTGGTCCAGTTCAGTTTCTGGGCATTGGTAACCCCTAGGATGTTGATGGTCAGGGGATTCAGCGATGGTAATGGCGCTGAAGGACAAGGAGAGATGTTTAGATTCTCTCTTGTTGGAGATAGTCATTGCCTGACATTTTTTTTATTTGTTTGTGGGATGTGGGCATCACTGGCTAGGCCAGCATTTTTTGCCCATCTCTAATTACCCTTGAACTGAATGGCTTGCTAGACCATTTCAGAGAGCATTTTGTTTTAAGAGTCAACCACATTGCTGTGGCTCTGGAGTCATATGTAGGCCAGACCAGGTAAGAATGGCAGATTTCCTTCCTTGTAGGACATTAGTGAACCAGATGGTTTTTTAACAACGATCGACAAAGGTTACATGGTCACCATTGGACTAACTTTTTAATTCCCAGATTAGCTAATTTCAAATTTCACCATCTGCTGTGGTGGGATTCGAACCCATGTTCCAAGGGCAGTAGCCTGGGTCTCTGAGGTGTGTGGCACAAATGTCACTTGCCACTGAATGTTGTCCAGATCTTGCTGCACGTGGGCACGAACGGATACAATATCTGAGGGGTTGGGAATGGAACTGAACACTGCGTAATCATCAACGAATATCCACACTTCTGACCTTAAGATGGAGGGAAGGTCAGTGATGAAGCAGCTGAAGATGGTTGGGCCTAGGACACTACCCTGAGGAACTCCTGCGGCGATGTCCTGGGACTGAGATGATTGGCCTCCAACAACTGCAAACATCTTCCTTTGTGCTAGGTATGACTCCAACCAGTGGTGCATTTATCCCTGATTTCCACTGAATTCAATTTTGCTAGGGCACCTTGAAGACACACTCGGTCAAATGCTGCCTTGGTGTCAAGGGCAGTGACACTCACATCACCTCTTGAATTTAGCCTTTTTGTCCATGATTAGACCAAGGCTGTAATGAAATCTGGAGTCGAGTGGCCCTGGCGAAACCCAAAATGAGCATCAGTGAGCAAGTTGTTGCTGAATAAGTGCTGCTTGATAATACTGTTGACAACACCCTCCATCACTTGGCTGATGATTGAGAGCAGACTGATAGAGTGGCAATTGGCCTGATTAGATTTGTCCTTTTTATGGATAGGACATACTAGAGAAATTTTCCACATTGTCGGGTAAATGCCAGTGTTGTAGCTGTACTGGAACAGCTTAGTTAAGGGCACGGCTAGTCTGGATCATGTCTTCGGTACTGCAGCCGTGATGTTGTCAGGGCCCACAGCCTTTGCGGTATCCAGTGCCTTCAGCCTGTAATATTACTTGATCCTTTGGTATGTGAACTATTGTAAGACTCAGAGGACTTCAAGTAATATTAAATGAAAACGTGGGTTTTATTATACTTTAACTAGAACATATATGTTGAAATAACTATTGCAAAAGCACATCTAAACATGTCTTATAAGTGGGCTCCACCCACAACTAACTGGCCATCTGTGACACAGCATCATTTCCTCCAGTGATCTTCACTTACAGTTACTTAAAGTGGTTTGTTCTTAAGTACATCCCAAAACACAGCCGTTTCTTGATATCACGTGCAGTGAATCGAACTGGCCGAAGACTGGTATCTGGGGACCTCAGTAAGAGCCTGAGTTGGATTTTCCACTCAGCACTTCTAACTGAAAATGGTTGCAAGTGATTCAGCGTTGTTTTTTGCACTGATGTGTTGTGTTCCCCCATCATTGGGTATGGGATGTTTGTGGAGTCTCCTCCTCTGGTTAGTTGTTTAATTGCCCACCACCATTCATGACTGGATGTTGCAGGACTGCAGAGCTTTGAACTGATCCATTGGCTGTGGGATCGCTTAGCCCTGTCTATCGCATGCTGCTTCCCCTGTTTAACAAGCATGTAGTCCTGTATTGTAGCTTCACTGGGTTGGCATTTCATTTTTTTTTAAAGGGAAGCCTGGTGCTGCTCCTGGCATGCTCTCTTGCACTCCTCTGAACCTGGCTTGATGATAATGGTAGAATGAGGAATATGCTGGGCTATGAGGTTGCAGATTGTGCTGGAATACAATTCTGCTGCAGCTGAAGGTCCACAGTGCCTCATGGAGGCCCAGTTTTGAGCTGCTAGATCTGTTCTGAATCTATCCCATTTAGCACAATGGTAGTGCCACACAACATGATGGAGAATGTCCTCAATGTGAAGATGGGATCTTGTCTGCACAGGGATTGTGTGGTGGTCACTCCCACCAGTACTGTCATGGAAAGATGCTTCTGCGACAGGTAAATTGGTAAGGGTGAGGTCAAGTAGGTTTTTCCCTTTTGTTGTTTCTCTCACCACCTGCCGCAGGCCCTGTCTAGCAAATATGTCCTTTAGGACTCGGTCAGTTATGCTGCTACAGAACCACTCTTGGTGATGGGCATTAAAGTCCCCCATCCAGAGTACATTCTGTGCCCTTGCTACCCTCAGTGCTGCTTCCAGTTCGTGTTCAACATGGAGGTGTGCTCATTCATCAGCTGGGGGAGGCTAATAAGTGGAAATCAGCAGGAGATTCCTTGCCCAGATTTGACCTGATGCCATGAAACATCATGGGGTCCAGAATCAATTGTGAGGACTCCTGGAGCAACTCCCTCCCGACTGTATATCACTGTGCTGAACCTCTGGTCAGCCTATCCTGCTGATAGGACAGAACATAGCCAGGGATGGAGGAGTCTGGGATATTGACTGTGAGGTATGATTATGTCAGGCATTTGCAGCATGTACACATGCAGCGAGACTTGAAAAACATCCAGGCTTGGGCTGATAAGTGGAAAGTAACATTTGCAGCACAAATGACCATCTCCAACAAGAGAGAATCTAACCATTTCTCCATGACATTCAAAAGCATTACTATTGCTGAATCCCCCACAATCAACATCCTGGGGTTACCATTAACCACAAACTGAACTGGACCAGCCATATTAATACTGTGGCTACAAGAGCAGGTCAGAGGCTGGGAATTTTTTGTTTTATTCTTTCATGAGATGTGGGTGTTGCTGGCAAAGCCAGCATTTGTTGCCCATCCCTAATTCCCTGGGCAACTATGTGGCTTGCTAGGCCATTCCAGAGGGCATTTAAGAGTTAGCCACATTGCTGTGCATCTGGAGTCACATGTAGGCCAAACCAGGTAAGGATGGCAGATTTCTTTCCCTTTGGGTCATTAGTGAGGTGAGTAACTCACCTCTGACTACCCAAAGTCTGTCCACCATCTACAAGGCACAAGTCAGGAGTGTGAAGGAATACTCTCCACTTGCCTGGATGAGTGCAGGTCCAAAACACTCAAAAAGCTCAACCCCATCCAGGACAAAGCAGTCCTCTTGATCAGCACTCCATCCACCAAATTAAACATTCATTCCCTCCACCACTGATGCACAGTGGCAGCAGTGTGTACCACATACAAGATGCACTGCAGAAATTCACCAAGGTTCCTTTCACTGCACCTTCCAAACCCGTGACCTCTACCACCTAGAAGGAGAAGGGCAGCAGATGCATGGGAACGTCACCAGCTGCAAGTTCCCCTCCAAGTCACACACCATCCTGACTTGGAACTATATCGCCGATCCTTCACTGTTATTGGATCAAAATCCTGGAACTTCCTCCCTAACAGCCCTGTGTGAGTAGCCGCACCAGATAGACTGCAGCAGTTCAAGATGGGGGCTCACCACCACCTTCTCAAGAGCAATTAAGGATGGGTAATAAATGCTGGCCTTGCCAGCGATGTCCAAATCCTATGAAAGAATAAAGAATAAGTCGTCTGTGGGACAGCTCTCCTATTTTTGAGCCAAATCCCCAGATGTTCATGAGGAGGACTTTGCAGGGTCAACTGAGCAGGTTTTGCCTTGCTGTTTCCAGTGCTAGGGTAATGCCAGATGGTCCATCAGGTTTTATTTTTATTTGTTTTTCTGTAGTGGTTTTTATACAGTTGAGATGCTTACCAGGCAATTTCAGAGGGCAGTTAAGTGTCACCACATTGCTGTGGGTCTGGACAGACTGGGTAAGGATGACATGTTTCTTTCCTGAAAGGGGCCAAATCAGTTCTTCCAACAATCCAGCAGTTTCATGATTGTTATTATTGATAGTTGCTTTTTATTCCAAATTTATTAATTGATGGAATTGAAATTCCACCTGCTGTCTTGGTGGGATTTGCTCTCACATTTCCTGAGTATTAATCCAGATTTCCCAATTACTAGGTCAGTAACATTACCACTATACTACCAGTTCCAGTGAGTTGCTCACTACAAAATTCCCAGTCTCTGATCTGCTCCTGTAGCTGCAGTATTTATATGGCTCATCCAGTTACATTTCTGGTCAATGTAACCCGCAGGATGTTGATTGTGGGGGATTCAGCAATGTTAATGCCATTGAATGTCAATGGGAGGTGGTGAGATTCTCTCTTTGGAGATGGTCATTTCTTGGCACTTATATGGCACGAACTTGCAACAGGCAGTGCCAATTATATTGTATTTCTATATCCAGTCCTGGATCAACAGCAGATTCCTTCATTTAATCATTTAGAAGACTGAAGCCATCAGCTTTGGTCCCTAAAATAAATTGCAAACTATTGGTACTGGTTCTAGCCTCCTCCCCTGCCATTGTCTTGGGTTGAACCAGACTATTCCCAATCAACTGAGCTTCCAACATCGTCACAAAAATCCCCTTATTGCACTTGTATAACATCATCTGTCTCACCCTATTTGCTTCTGAAAGCCTCATCCATGTTTTTGTCACACCCAGGCCTGACTATTCTAATGCTGTTCCAGCCAGCTATCTAACCCCCGCTCTGTAAACTCAGCTTTCTCAGAACTTCTAAATCCTCAGTGCACAGAAGGAGATGCACATTATTGAATGCATAGTGGTGACACAGAGATCACAGCACTGAAACAAATCATTGAGCTGAGAGTGCTCATCAACTAATATCCTCAGCATTCTCAGTTAATGTTCTTTGTTGCATTAGTTACCAATATTGTGCAAAATATTTATTCACACAGCTTACGTTAAGATCTGTTTGAAATAAAATAGTGGTATTTTCTTTAGTGCGACAGCACTGACTGGAGCTGCTTTTGATTCTCTGAATACTACTGTAAATGTATTCTACTGCTTTTGGTGTGAGGAGAGAGAGATAGTTAGAGACACCTGACTCTGACCACAGTTGGAGTACTGTGTGCAGTTGTGGTTGCCATATTATAATACAGAAGCACTGCAGAAGGTGCAATTCTTTTGGGCCTCCTTATCTCGAGAGACAATGGATACGCGCCTGGAGGTGGTCAGTGGTTTGTGAAGCAGCGCCTGGAGTGGCTATAAAGGCCAATTCTGGAGTAACAGGCTCTTCCACAGGTGCTGCAGAGAAATTTGTTTGTTGGGGCTGTTGCACAGTTGGCTCTCCCCTTGCGCCTCTGTCTTTTTTCCTGCCAACTACTAAGTCTCTTCGACTCGCCACAATTTAGCCCTGTCTTTATGGCTGCCCGCCAGCTCTGGCGAATGCTGGCAACTGACTCCCACGACTTGTGATCAATGTCACACGATTTCATGTCGCGTTTGCAGACGTCTTTATAACGGAGACATGGACGGCCGGTGGGTCTGATACCAGTGGCGAGCTCGCTGTACAATGTGTCTTTGGGGATCCTGCCATCTTCCATGCGGCTCACATGGCCAAGCCATCTCAAGCGCCGCTGACTCAGTAGTGTGTATAAGCTGGGGATGTTGGCCGCTTCAAGGACTTCTGTGTTGGAGATATAGTCCTGCCACCTGATGCCAAGTATTCTCCGAAGGCAGCGAAGATGGAATGAATTGAGACGTCGCTCTTGGCTGGCATACGTTGTCCAGGCCTCGCTGCCGTAGAGCAAGGTACTGAGGACACAGGCCTGATACACTCGGACTTTTGTGTTCCGTGTCAGTGCGCCATTTTCCCACACTCTCTTGGCCAGTCTGAACATAGCAGTGGAAGCCTTACCCATGCGCTTGTTGATTTCTGCATCTAGAGACAGGTTACTGGTGATAGTTGAGCCTAGGTAGGTGAACTCTTGAACCACTTCCAGAGCGTGGTCGCCAATATTGATGGATGGAGCATTTCTGACATCCTGCCCCATGATGTTCGTTTTCTTGAGGCTGATGGTTAGGCCAAATTCATTGCAGGCAGACGCAAACCTGTCGATGAGACTCTGCAGGCATTCTTCAGTGTGAGATGTTAAAGCAGCATCGTCAGCAAAGAGGAGTTCTCTGATGAGGACTTTCCGTACTTTGGACTTCGCTCTTAGACGGGCAAGGTTGAACAACCTGCCCCCTGATCTTGTGTGGAGGAAAATTCCTTCTTCAGAGGATTTGAACGCATGTGAAAGCAGCAGGGAGAAGAAAATCCCAAAAAGTGTGGGTGCGAGAACACAGCCCTGTTTCACACCACTCAGGATAGGAAAGGGCTCTGATGAGGAGCCACCATGTTGAATTGTGCCTTTCATATTGTCATGGAATGAGGTGATGATACTTAGTAGCTTTGGTGGACATCCGATCTTTTCTAGTAGTCTGAAGAGACCACGTCTGCTGACGAGGTCAAAGGCTTTGGTGAGATCAATGAAAGCAATGTAGAGGGGCATCTGTTGTTCACGGCATTTCTCCTGTATCTGACGAAGGGAGAACAGCATGTCAATAGTCGATCTCTCTGCACGAAAGCCACACTGTGCCTCAGGGTAGACGCGCTCGGCCAGCTTCTGGAGCCTGTTCAGAGCGACTCGAGCAAAGACTTTCCCCACTATGCTGAGCAGGGAGATTCCACGGTAGTTGTTGCAGTCACCGCGGTCACCTTTGTTTTTATAGAGGGTGATGATGTTGGCATCGCGCATGTCCTGGGGTACTGCTCCCT
Source organism: Heterodontus francisci (assembly GCF_036365525.1). Lineage (NCBI taxonomy): Eukaryota > Metazoa > Chordata > Chondrichthyes > Heterodontiformes > Heterodontidae > Heterodontus > Heterodontus francisci. Next base: position 103,809,393 of record NC_090378.1, read on the forward strand.
CGTCCCAGCACAGGCACAGCAGTTCATGTAGTGCTGAGAGTATAGCAGGCTTGGCACTCTTGATTATTTCAGGGGTAATGCTGTCCTTCCCAGGGGCTTTTCCGCTGGCTAGGGAATCAATGGCATCACTGAGTTCCGATTTGGTTGGCTGTATGTCCAACTCATCCATGACTGGTAGAGGCTGGGCTGCATTGAGGGCAGTCTCAGTGACAGCATTCTCCCTGGAGTACAGTTCTAGGTAGTGCTCAACCCAGCGGTCCATCTGTTTGCGTTGGTCAGTGATTATGTCCCCCGATTTAGATTTGAGGGGGGTGATCTTCTTGATGGTTGGCCCAAGAGCTCTCTTCATGCCATCATACATTCCTCTGATGTTTCCGGTGTCTGAGGCCAGCTGAATATGACTGCATAGGTGTTGCCAGTAGTCGTTTGCGCAACGCCTAGCTGTTCTTTGTGCAGTACTTCTGGCTGCTTTAAGTGCTGCGGATGTTAAATCGCTGGGGGCTTTCTTGTAGTTCAAAAGTGCAATGCGCTTAGCGGCTAAATAAATAAAGATTTACAAAAGGATGATACCGCAATTGTGAAGTTTTCCCATCAGGAAAGGATGAACAGGCTGTGTCTTTATTCTCTTCAGAAGAAAAGGCTGAAAGTTGACCTGATGGCTGTCTTTCGAATTATGATTGGTTTTGATACAGAGGGCTGAATTTTCAGGTCCCACCAATCTCCATCCAGGATTACTTGATCAGTTAGGCCAGTTTTCTCCCATCCCTGGGGTAGAGAGCTCCCACCTTGCCCTTGCAGCCTGGAAAAGAGCCTGCAGGGAGGCATTACTGAGCTATGGGCCCACTTGGGGTTTTCCTTCTGCTTTTCTCTCTGCTGTTTTCTTTCCTCCCTAAAGGTGTCCTGGCAGTCCCCATTACTTTGATTGCTGGCAGCCCTTTAAATATGGTGCCAGCTCTTGCCACAGAGTGACCTCACACCACCTCTGTCACCTCTCTGCCCACCTCCACTTCCTCAATGGTTGGCGCTCACGCCTGCCGACTCTTAATTGGCCAGCCACCAGAAGATCATAAGCGGCCTGTCAATCCCGCCGAAGCGAAAGCGGCTCCCCTTTCCGGTCTCAATGGCAGGACCTGCAGCCCAACTGCAAAATTCAGCCCTGTGTTTCTACTTGTGAGGAAGAGCAAAACGAGAGTTCATCGATATGAGAAAGTTACCAAGAAATCAGATTGGAAATTCAGGAGAAACCTTTTTACTCAGAGAGTGGTGAGAATGTGAAACTTGCTACTACATGGAGTGGTTGAAGTGAATAGTATCAATGCATTTAAGGGCAAGATAGGTAAGTATTTGAGGGAGAAGGGAATAGAGGGTTATGCTGTTAGTTAGGTGAAGAAGAAAGCTGTGGGAGGAGTTTCAAATGCTTCTCTGCTGTATTTTCTATGTAATATGGAGACTCAATCTGAATAGCCTTTCCATGTGCTCTGCCTTATACGTTTACATTGTTCTTGGAAGTATTGCCACTTGTGATGTAGGGATTGCAATGGCATCTCAGCATTTTTATCTGCTTATGATACATGGGTTGTACTGTGGACACACGTCTCTGGGGATTTGTAGAAGACCACAACCTATTAAATGTTCAGCAAAGAAATAAGTTTACTGAAGATAAAAGCAATGTGTGAGGACGACTGATGGCTGGGTTAAATGCAGACAATTTAAATATTTTCTCAATTAGATTAAGCCCAATGGTCTAATGGAACAATATGAATTATTCACTAATCCAATTACCTTATCAAACAATAAAGCACTCTGATTCAGAATAGGTTCATAAATGCTGTTCGTTTAACTTTTTATTGCTTTTCTACACTCAGGATTAGAATATGGGGAGGAAGTCAATTCTTTTAAAGATTTTTCTGTAGCTACATCAGTCGTGCAATATGACTGATGAGCTATGTTTTTTCCTACACTTGTTTGGCAACTGGCTCATGAGGTGTGGAACAGTGTAGCTACTTTATAAAATGTTTATAACATGCTTTTCTATCATTGCATAGATTAGAATTTCTGGATTTTAAGCTCTCTTGGTGAATGCTCCATTTAAAGATTAAAAAACAAGAATTCTTAAACATGTAAGTCTGTCTGTGTGTCCCTATTGTTTGTGTTTTGGACCAATTCTGGTTTAAGATCAGTGGTAACTTCATCAATCTGAAATCTTGGCTTCCGGCTGGGGCAAACTGGAGAAAATTCGAGGAAGTTTCCTGGCAAAAGATCTGCAACAGAGTTGCAAGTGATGATGCTTATCATAACTATCACTGAAGCTGTACATATTTTTGTATTTATCATTGCATTTAGTCACTTGCTTAACATGTTCTCCAAAAGAATTATAGGTGTATTCTCAATCACGACTAAATGATACTTGGTCGTCTTTGATGCTCTTTTGTGCCAATCCAGTTGCTGCTCATTTGGCTCCAAATTGTAGAGTGAGACAGAATGGTGCTAACTATACTAAGCATAGGAACATAGGAAGAGGAGTAGGCCATTTATCCCTTTGAGCTTGTTCTGCCACTCAATTTAATCATGGCTGATTGGAAACTGAACCCTGCCTTTGTCCCATATCTCTAGCCCCTTTGGTTAAAAAAAATCTATCAATCTCGGTTTTAAATCAACAATTGATCTAACATCAATTGCTGTTTGAGTAAGAGAGTTCCTAATTTCCACCACCCTTTGTGTGGAGAAGAGTTTCCTAATTTCACTCCTAAGAGGTCTGACTCTATTCGTTAGTCTAGGCTCCTTAGTCCTAGACTCCCCAATCATTGGAAATAGTTTCTCCCAATCTACCCTATCTGTTCCCCTTAATACCTTGAATACTTTGATCAAATCACCCCTTAACATTACAAATTCTAGGGAATACAACCCTAGTTTGTGCAGTCTCTCCTAGATTAACCCTCGGAGCCCAGGTATCATTTCTAGTAAATCTATGATGCACTCCCTCCAAGGCCAATATATCATTCCTAAGATATAGTGCCCAGCACCGTTCACAGTACTCAAGGTGTGGTCTAACCAGGACTATATAGCTGAAGCATCACTTTCATCTCCTTGTATTTTAGTCCTCTAGATATAAAGACCATTTCATTATCCATTTTTTATTATTTTCTGTACTTGTTCATGACATTTTAATGATGTACCTGAACCTGCAACAACTACAGGGGCATCTTACTCCTTAGCGTCACAGGGAAGGCCTTTGTTAGGGTCATGCGTAAAAGACTCCGTTTACTTGCAGACCGAGTATACCCGAAAGCACAGTATGGTTTCTGTACCGGCAGATCGACTGTGGACATGATCTTCTCCATATGCCAGCTACCAGAGAAGTATAGGGAACAGAATATACCCCTTTATTTTTGCAGATCTCACTAAGACATTTTACACCATCAGCAGAACAGGGCTATACAAGATTTTGGGAAAAATTGACTGTCCACCGAAGTTCCTCAATCTTATCCAATCCTTCCATGACAACATGCACTGCACTGTAAGTTTGATGGTTCCACTTCTGACAGTTTTGGAGTGAAACAGGATTGTGTCCTAGACCCCCACTCTGTTTGGCATCTTCTTCTCAGTGCTCCTGACTTCGCCTTCCCTGCAGATATGGAAGGAGTCTGCTTGTACACTAGGTCAGATGACAAGTTTTGCAATCTATTAAGGCTGAAAGCAAAGAGAAAAACACATCACGTCCTGATCAGAGAACTCCTCTATGCTGATGATGCTGCACTAGTCGCTGACACAGAAACTCAGCTACGAAGACTCATGGGCTGTTTCTCTATGCCTGTAATTTGTTCTCCCTGACTATAAGTGTCAAGAAAACCGTGGTCATGGGACAAGGTGTTGCATCTCCGCCCCTGATCACACTAAATAAAACCCCACTGGAAGTGGTCAGCAAATTCTGCTACCTTGAGTCCACGGTGACAGACAATCTGTTGCTTGATGCAGAGCTGGATACACACATAGGGAAAGCAGCTACCATCTTTGGACAACTTATGAAACGTGCATGGAATAACACCAAGCTGATGGTTTATAAGGCCTGTGTTCTCAGCAGCTTGCTATATGGCTATGAAACATGGGTGACTTACAATACTAGGAAAAGGAGCTCAATAATTTCCAGCTTTGCTGTCTGTGGTGCATTATGGGTATATCGTGGCAGGACAAAATCACAAATGTGGCAGTCCTGTCAAAGGCAGAGCTCCCAAGTGTGTTGGCACTAATCAAACAGAGGCGGCTTCGGTGGATTGGTCACGTCCGCAGGATGGAAGACAGTCGCATACCCAAGGACCTTCTGTCTGATGAGGTGGCCGAGGTCAGACGACCAGTGGGTGCCCAAAGTTTCGCTTCAAGGATGCTCTCAATCATGACATGAAGGGGCTGAATGCCAACTATTGCACCTGGGAGTCACTAGCTGGCAAAGGATGGAAATGGCGAACCATCCTGTGCACTACCACGATGACCAGTTGCTACAGCAACTTGGCAACAGGCACCAATGTCCAAAACAACTCACAGCGTCACTTGGCAGCTTCACGTGCAGCACTTATGGCAGAACCTGCCTCTCAAAGATTGGCCTTCACAGTCACCAGCAAAGGTGCACCAAGAGAAGACACCCCACCTAAATGGATTGTTTGCTGTGCGTCGATCATCTTTCATAGATGGAATGACACCAACCAACCAAATTGTTCCTGACTCCTCCTCAGTTTCCTAATATAATCGTAAAAATGTTTTGTGTTGATTTTGATATCCCTTGCAAGTTGATTTTCAGATAATCTTTTTGCAGCTCTTACTATCTGTTTTGTCACCTTTGTTGTTCTTTGTATCTTTTCCATGCACCTGAATCTGTGCTATTTTTGGCAATTTTTTTTAGTTTTATCTTACTTACCTCTTTAATGATCCATGACTGTTTATTTGGCAAGTAGAGCTCTTGCTCCTTAGCTGTATTACTAAGTTCTGTATCACATTGAATATTTTTATGAACACCTCACACTGATGTCCGTCTTTTTACCCATGAACGGACTTGCCCAGTTTACTGTGGACAGTTATTGTCTCATTGCATTCAAATCAGCCTTACCTAAATCTAGAACCTTAGCTGTTTAGCATTTCTCCCTTTCAAACTATGTTGAACTCAATCATATTACGATGGTTATTAGATAAATGTTCATGCACCATTCGGCTGTTTACTAAATCGAGCTCATTACTCAGTAACAAATTTAATATGGCATCCCCCTTGTCGGATCTAGGGCATATTGTTTCAGAAAACTATCCCAGACACAGTCAAGAAATTCACTGCATTTCTAATATGTACTCATCTTCTTATCCCAATCCATATTAAAGTTAAAATCCCCATTAAAATATCTCTGCCTTTATTACGTGCCTATCTAACCTCTACATTTATGTAAGCAACCTTTTCACAGCTCCTAGAGGGCTTATACACAACTCCCATTTCAGTCTTAAATTCTTTTCTGTTTCTTAGTTCTATTCATAACATCCCCACTGCCTGCTTCCCTCTCATTATATCCTCTCTTATCATCAAATGATTTCATCCTTAATCACTAAGGTACTTCTCTACAATTTTCCCTATCTTTGCTGTTGACCTTATAATCAGGTATATTTAATTCCCAGTCCTGACTGCCTTGCAGCCATATCTCAGTAATGGCTCCATATCATACCTCCGTGTTCAATTTGTGACTGCAATTCATTTAATTTGTTCCTTATACTCTGAGCGTTTGGAAAAGAATGTTTGTTTGGGCCACGCACCCTAACCCGTCTTTATTTCCCTCTCCTGGTTTAATTACTTTACATCGTTTACTTTTACCTTTCTCCTTGATGCCTAAAACACAATTTTACGACTGTTACTCTACTCTCTTCCCTTTCTGTTGTTTTTGAGGTATTATTTATACTACCTTTCCCACCCCTGCTCTCCCCTCACCCACATATACTAGGTGAAAGTTCTTGTGACCGCCCTATTTATCTTTTCCGCTAGGACCCTGGACCCAGCCTAGGTCAGGTAGAGCCTGTCCCAATAGTGCAGTTCCTTCCTGTCTCAGTACTGGTGCCAGCATCCCATGAAGTGGAACCCATCTTTCCTACAACACTCCTTCAGCCATGTTTTCCCCTCCCTAATCTGCCTATCCCTATGGCGTGGGTAATAATCCAGAGGTTATAACTCTTGAGATCCCCTTTTTTCAATTTAGCTCCTTGTTCCTGGTATTTAATCGTACATCTGAGCAGTTGTTGACCAGTAATGTTAGTGACTTTAAATTGTCCATTTGCCAAGTTGCAAAATACCTTTTTGTTGTAAGTCAGTAGATCTAGAAAAAGATACAAGGTTTGAGTTGCCCGCATCTCAACAGTTACTATTTCAATAAATAATTTGCAGAAATGGCAAGGTGCTGTAGAAATGCAAATATATAATCGAAAACACAAAATAACATGGTATCATGATTAAATTGTTTCTCTTTTAGCTGTTAAATGTATGTCTGTAAAATATTCTTGTTTCTTTTTTCCATCATTTTAAACCATTTCACTCTCTTCAAATCATTCCTTTCATTCCCTGAATACAATCTGACAACCTTCTCGTTCCTCTCCCTTCTCCAAGAAATCTGCAAGTGGCATTGTTCGCCTAGTCACAAACAGAAACAGATGCACAGGCCTGATCTCGTGATTTTTTCTCCAAATTCTCTTCTCCTTATGTGAAAGCATCCAGTCTTTGCCTGAACCTTAGCTTAGATGGCATGGCTGAAATAAATATACATTACCCAGATGAAGATACAAGGACTAAGCAGAGGGCAACACATAGTTTGAGAAGATCAGATAAATTAAGCAGAAATGATTATAAAGGAATGCCTATACATCCTTTCACTCCACGCTGCATTTATATACTTGTTTGTATAACACTGTACTGGGCTTTAGGGATCGTTTTCAGTAAATATGCTTTTGTACATCACCAGATGTTTCCAGTGCAGAATTCTAAAAACAATATCAGAAGTCAATATCAATATCACTCACTCAATGCAGATTGTGTTACTCTAATCTGAGTAGGTACTAGCTGGCCAGATCGACGGCAGTTAGTGGAAATAGAGTGAAAAGATTTTGTTTAGAAAGACCTTTGTAATAACTAGGCTTTAGTTCAGTTTTACTTTTTTGATCAGGACACAGGGACTGCATGGCACAAGTGCAATTTCCTCATTTTTCTGACACTATGTTTTCCTGATTTTGTAGTCAGCTTCACTTGGACAAATGCCTGATGAATACATTTTTTTACACTGACAAATAAATTGAAAATCCCAAACTATTTCCATTTATTCAGCCTGTCATGTAACTAATTAGATCTGTTAACTGCTTCAAATGGAGTAATATTTTGCCTTGTCCTCCAGCCGCATTGTCCAGTGTGGCGCTGAGCCATACTGACCAGGAATCCTTATGGTTTGATACTGTTAGTTCATCTCAGGCAGGTTGTAATAGGGAGCAATAATTGTTCTCTGCCTTTAGCTTGGCAAGGAGAAATAGGGTTTTACTCCTATTTTCTTTCTGGCTCTCTTGCTGAAAAATGTGCAGCGTGGATGTTGGGAGCGGATAGAATCAAGTAGAATAATAATCAGGAATTGTACACTGGGCACTATAGGTAACAGGAAAACTAAACGATGTAAAGTAATTAAATGAGGAGGGAGAAATAAGAAATGTGTGACAAAAACATAATAGCAGAAGGACAGTTCAGGGTGTGTGTTCAAAGTGAGTGTTCTTTATAAGGACGCAAGGAGTGTAAGGAACAAAATGAATATTGCTGGTGCAAATTCAACTCAGATGGGTAGAAATCCATCTTGGGCAGTAGGGCAAAACAGCCAGTATTTGGATTGGCCACCCTTTATATATAGCGCCTTATATTTATTCCCATTGACTAGAATGGAACTGAATATCAAATGCTGCGTAGAATGGCAGTTGAACCAATACCACCCATCTTGCACCACTGCCTGAGATGAAATTCTACCCCCAAGGGTACAACATGGCAACCAATGTGGAGACATGGCTGCAAGACAGTCAGGACTGGGAAGTGAATATATGAGGTTATAAGGTCTACAGGAAGGAAAGGTAATCTGGTGGAAAGGTAGGAGTAGCATGTGTGATTAAGGATGAAATTACTTCAGTGATGAAAGATGATAGAACAAGAGGTAAGCAGGCAGTATCGACTTTATGAGTAGAATTATCGCATCGAAAAGGAATTCAGTAGGAGTTGAAATATACCATCTGGTGGCAGTTATTGATGCAGAGATTAGGCAAGCATGTAGTAAAGGCAGAATGGTTTTAATGGGGAATTTTAACTTCTGTAAAGATTGGGATAAGCAGTCGAGCCCATGTCAAAAAGGTAGCAGGTTTCTCGTGTTTTCAGGATAGTTCTCTGTAACAGTATGTCCCAGAATTAACAAAGGGGGGTGGGGGGGTGGTCATATTAGATTTAATAATGCATAATGAGCCAGATTTTGTTAACAACTTAATGGTGTGTGAACATTTATCTAATAACAACCATAATATTCAATTTTGTGATAGAAAAGGAAAAACGCAAAACAGCTAATAGAATTCTAGATTTAGGTAAGTTTGACTTCAACAGGATAACACAGAGACTGTCTACAGTAAACTGGGCAAATCTGTTAATGGTTAAAATGACAGAAGATCAGTGGGAGATCTTCAAAAATGTACTTAACATGCTACAGAACCAGTTTATATCCCTAAGGGGCAAGAGCTCTGCTGAGCAAAAAAAAAGCCATGGATGACTGAAAAGGTAAGGGATAACATAAAAAAGAAAAAGCACACAAAAATGCAAAAAATAGCACAGGTCCTGGCAAAGGGAAGAGATAACAAAGAACACAAAGGGTGACAAAACAGACAGTAAGAGCTACAAAAAGGGAGTACGAAAAGAATCTTGCAAGGGATATCAAAATCAGCACAAAAATATTTTACAATTATATTCGGAAAAAGAGGATGGTCAGAAGCAATGTGGGTTCCTTAAAAACCAATAATGGTGATATAAAGAAAGAAAAAGAAAAACTTGCATTTATATAACACTTGCACAACCCCAGGATGTCTCAAAGCGCTTTATAGCCAATGAAGTACTTTTAAAATCTAAGGCTGGATTTTCAATTGCCCATGGAATCGAGTGCAGATGCGCATTGAAAATTGCGTTTTCATAAGGTGTCACTGGAGCCCGACACCTCCAGAACGCAATGCAATTTTCAAAGGGAGGGCGGGCTGTGGGGAGGAGATGGAAACCCGCGTGCCTCCAATTAAGTGGTTGTTGAGCTTGTTGTTGAACCCGTTAAAAACCTTGTCAGCGGCAACTTTAAATTTTCATTTGGTTAGCACAAGGAAAACGTAATGTCTGGGACATGTCAGGGTGCAGCTGTCGTGAACACAGCTGAGAGCCAAGAGAGCTAATGGATGCACTAGTGAACATACTTAAGAAGTGGAGAATAATGCTCAGCTGCTTAAACAGTGGCACAGAGTTGCCATTGCAGGAGTTGAGAGGCTTGCATTCGTGAGCAGTGAATGGTAGGACTCTTGAGGGGGATGTGAGGCTGCTGGCATCATTTGGATGGCAGAGGTTGTCGGGGAAGCTTGGTGAATGAATGGGCGCCAGCTAAGAAAGTTGAGATGGGAGCAGACTCCTCTGACATTGGACAGAGTAGCAAGGAGGAGCTTCAGCTGATGCATCCTCCTGATCAGGAGAAGGCCAAAGGAGCACAGCGGGGGGCTGAAAGGGGAAGAATGCTCTAGCCAAGACATTGGATTTACAGCCCAAGAGTCAGCTACCTGCAAATGACAAAGCACCAGTGCTGTATGAGACTGTGCCTATCATGGCAGATGGTCTTGGAAAGCTGCGCTGTGAATCGCCATGATGTGATGCCTCTTCACCCCCGTGGCAGTCCCCTACATGCAGCCATCAAGGTCACTGTCACCCTGAATTTTTATGCAGCTGGGTCGTTCCAGGGATCAGCTATGGACCTGGGTGGCACCTCACATTTGGCAGCTCATCATGCCATCAGGAAGGTCACAGATGCCCTATTCCATACGGCAGAGGAATACATTCATTTTGACACAGATGGGCCTTTTCAGGCACGGAGGGCTGTGAGCTTTGCTGCCGACGATGGATTCCTTCAGGTCCAGAGTGTCATAGATTGTACCCATGAAGCCATCAAGGCACCGACAGACCAGCCAGTCAGATTCCTCAACAGAAAAGGCTGTCACTTACTGAATATCCAGCTGGTCTCTGACCACAGGAAGTGCATATTGCAGGTCTGCGCTCAGTACCTGGGAAGCTGTCATGATTCCTTTATCCTTCGAGACTCCCAGGTGCTGCAAATCTTCAGGCCAACATCGTGACTCCATGGGTGGCTGCTGGGAGATGAGGGTTATCTCCTGAGAAGGTGGCTCCTGACGCCTGGTACCCAGACACAGATGCAGAGATAGGTGCTACAACCAGAGCCATCTCCTAACACGAAGCTGCATTGAACAGACCATTGGCATCTTGAAAACATGCTTCCATTGCTTGACTACTCCAGTGATGCCCTCCAGAATGAGCCAGCCAGGGTGTCTCATATTGTGGTCATCAGCTGCATACTGCACAACATGACAGTACAAAGAGGCCTGGAGCTGGATAAAGAGGACCTGGTTTCCATCCAAGGGTTTTAAAGGAATTAGGTGAGAACATTTCAGATACCTTAACTATAATTTTCCAACTATTTCTTGATTCAAGAACCATTCCTTTAGATTGGAAAATTGCATGCCATTCCAGCATTTACAAAAAGTGGGAGAGGACAACCATGGAATTATAGGCCAGTAAGCCTAATGCCTGTTGTTGGTAAACTACTAGAGTCTATATTTGCTGATGGAGTGACTGAATACCTACAAAATTTTCAGCTGATCATAGAGAATCAGCATGGATTTGTAAAGGATAGCTCATGTATGACGAGCCTGAATGAATTTTTGAAGAGGTGACTAAAGTAGTGAACAGGAGAATTTCTGTGGTTGTTATTTAAATGCATTTCCAGAAGGCTTTCGTTAAAGTCCCTCTGCTGAGCGGCAGGAGACAGAGAGTAGAGATGATGGTCAGAAATTCTAATTGTTAGGATGTAACTAGTGGCATCTCACAAGAACCTGTGTTCGGGCCTGAGCTATTCATTCTGTTTATTAATGACTTAGATGACAGGATATAGAACCTCACATCTACGTTTTCTGTTGTAAGTACGACGTTGGTGGGAGGAGTGCACTGTCTTTTCTAGTTCCACTTCTCCACGGGTCACATCATATGTTTAAATGTTTACCCAGTTACCGATATGGTCAATCATATACTCTACTCTTTATCCGAGAAAAGAAATACACCAACCAGATTTCCTGAATTAACAACACAATTATTAGTTTATTATAAAACAAGACTTATCCAGTAATGAAGCAAAGCATTGGGGCGGCACAGTGGCGCAGTGGTTAGCACTGCAGCCTCACAGCTCCAGCGACCCGGGTTCAATTCTGGGTACTGCCTGTGTGGAGTTTGCAAGTTCTCCCTGTGTCTGCGTGGGTTTTCTCCGGGTGCTCCGGTTTCCTCCCACAAGCCAAAAGACTTGCAGGTTGGTAGGTAAATTGGCTATTGTAAATTGCCCCTAGTGTAGGTAGGTGGTAGGGAAATATAGGGACAGGTGGGGATGTGGTAGGAATATGGGATTAGTATAAAATGGGTGGTTGATGGTCGGCACAGACTCGGTGGGCCGAAGGGCCTGTTTCAGTGCGTATCTCTAAACTAAACTAAACATTAACACGCAGATTGAAATATGAAAGTTCACACACACACACACTGAAAAATATAAAAATAATTCTCTCTGCAGAGGTCTTTTACAAAAAGAAAGACTAAAAAGGAATACTTTGGCCAAATACTTGCTAATTCTTGAAGAAAATAGAGAAAACATGGAAGGATGTTAATTGTCCTTTTTGGTCTGGCATCTAGGTATACGGGTCACTGGTATCTTTTCAGAAGCAGTTTGTTCTGGAGATGTTGAGAAATAGTCTGGTAGGCTTTCCAGGAGAAATGTGGCATCAGGGATTTCAGTTATCATTACTCTGGATTCCTAGGGTTTTTTCAAAGAGGTAGAGAAAGAGGAGCTGACACACTGGATTTCTCAGGGTCTCTCAGAGAGGTATAGGAAAGATGAGCTGGGGTTTCTTTTCAGCAGACTACAAAACCAACTGCTTTTCAACACTGTCCATACCGCAACTGAACCAAAACGATATCTCAGAAGCGAAAGCTGCTCCCAACCCTCATAAATCTTAACATGTCACTTCTCTGTAAACATCTCCCCCCAAGTCACCAAGGTTTCTGTTGTTTATTAAGCATAAGGCATGTGATATCTAGTAAAGGTGTGTTTTCAAACAAGACCTCTCAGTGTCCTTTCAGTGAACTTTCAACAAAAAAACAAAGTCCAGCATCTATTAAATCTTCAGTCTTCCAAAATTAATCCATTTCCACACTTTAAATATGAAAAGTATTTAACAAAAAAATGGAAGCACTTTCGTAACAGTATAAAATTCCAAACATATATTGATAGATTAAGTAAATGGGCAAAACTGTGGCAAATGGATTTCAATATAGGTAAATGTGAGGGCAATCACTTTGGATCTAAAATGGATAGATTAGCGTACCTTTTATATATTGTAAAGCTAGAAACAGTGGAGGTCCAAAGAAACATAAGGGTTCATGTACATGGATCATTAAAATATCATATTCAGGTACAGAAAATAAGCAGAAATGCAAATGGAATGCTGGCCTTTATATCTCGAGGACTAGAATGCAAAGGATTAGAAGTCATGCTACAGTTATACAAAGCCCTGGTGAGACCACGCCTAGAGTACTGTGTTCAATTCTGGGCGTCACGCCTTAGGAAGGATGTCTTGTCCTTGGAAGGAGTGCAACATAGATTTACGAGAATGATACCTGGACTCTAAGGGTAAACTATGAGGATTTATTACACAGACTAAGTTGTATTCCCTGGAATTTAGAAGATTAAGGAGTGATTTCATCAAAGCTTTTAAGATGTCAAGAGGAGCAGATAGCAGAAGTGGAGATAAACTATTTTTGCTGGTTGGGAAATCTAGGACTGGGGACATAGCCTAAAAATTATAGCCAGCCCTTTCAGAAGTGAAGTTAGGAGGTTTGGAACACTTCTCCACCGGCAGCAGTTGATGCTGGGTCAATAGTTAACTTTAAATCGGAGATTAATAGCTATTAACCAAAGGTATTAAGGGATATGGGACAAAGGTAGATATGTGGAATTGAGTCACACATCAGCCATAATCTCCTTGAATGGCAGAACAGGCTTGAAGGGACTAAATTGCCTACTCCCATTCCTATGTTCTTTGGTCATGATGCCTTTCCTTGCTTTCTTGCACAACAGTGGTCAAATAGTTTGTCAACATTGCCTTATCCTGGGCATGAAGAATTGCTACCTGGGCCAGGTAATGAAGGATGTCTGATTTTCATGAAATCTTATCTTACCATAAGTTAGTGCCTTCTGTAAGGAGTGGGGAAAGGGTGCTGCAAGGGGGATGGGAAACATTAGCAGTAGTGTTTATTTGCAAGACAAGTGTGTTGGACCAGATTGCTGATTGGTTCCATTTGGAGCACAAGACACACCCAACAGTTTGTCTGGAACGTGTAATTTGATCATGTCTGTGGTCGAGTAATTCAAGATCTCTGCATTGTGTAATATGATTCAGTCATTGGCAGGCAGACTCCAAAGCTTACAGTGCTACCACCCCTCCATTCAGAGAACAGACAGGGCTCACAATCCTGGGTTAGGAACACTCAGAGTACTAAGTTCAGAAACCCAGGCAGCACTCACACTTTTGAGTTCAGATAGGGACGGGTGAGGAATGGACGGATTTCAACATGAGGAGGAGAACTTTAAAACTGATGGACCGAAAGCCAAAGTAGGTCAATGAGCAGAGAGGTGATGGGTGAGCAGGACTTGCTGAGAGTTAGGATAGTTTTAGATGAGCCCAAGTTTATCGAGGGTGGAAGTTGGGAGGTTGACCAGGCGATCATTAGAACAATCGAGTCTGGCAAATAACACATGCATGTAATGTAATGCATGTTGGTCGGAACACAGAATACACTCTCATATTTAAGGAGAACAATCCCAATTTCTCTAGTCTGTCCACATAACTGTAGTCTTTCATCCCTGGTACCATTCTAGGAAATTTCCTCTGCACCCTCTCTCAGGCTTTGGCATCCTTCCTAAAGTATGGTGCCCAGAATTGGCCACAGTACTCCAGTTAAATGTAGCCAGTGTTTTATAAAGGTTTAGCATAACTTCCTTGCTTTTGTATTTGATATGTCTATTAATACAACCAAGGATCTATAAGCCTTCTCTACTTGTCCTGTCACCTTCAGAGACATGTTCACCTACACCCCCGGATCTCTCTGTTTCTGTATTCGTTTTAAAATTGTACCATTTAGTTTATATTACCTCTCCTCGTTCTTCCTACTTCTCCCACCATCCCCCCCCCACCACCTCCTGACTTCCAAGCTTTCAGTCTCTCCCCCCAACCGCACTCTCCCTGAGTTCCAGACTTTCTCTCACCCGTTCCGAGTCCCAGGCCACAGGTTGCAGCAGCTAGGCCCGTGTGCCACTCATTGCAAACAAGATGCTCATATGTGGCTTCGGTTGGGAGGTGCTGGAGGATCTTCAGGCCTGTTCCCATAAGGGAGTACATGTGCAGAAGGACAGCCAGTATGACCTGCAGGTAATCATTCCAAACAATGCCTGAAAACAATTGAAGTGAAGATCTGGATAGCTGAAAATTGTTGCCAAATTGTGGTGAAGCTGAAGCTAGCTTGGAATTGAGCTCGGTTTGTTCCAGGCACATAACAAAATGCAACATCAAGAAAAGATAAATGGAAAGCTGTAGCCTGGCACTTTATACAGCAATTCAGTCAACATCATCGGCAATCATGTGGCTTCTCTTTCCAGGCACTCATTTTATATCCAGTAATTTATTTTAATTGGTCTGCTTCAGAATATCGTAATATTACTCTACATGCAAGGTATTTTACTGTTCACAATGTGGAAGCACCTCATCACATATAATCCGGTCAGGTACAACTTTTGTTGCAAGTCATTGTGCAGCACTTCCAACTGGAATATAGTTCAAACCAAATACTGAAACTGGTGCAACTCACTGCATAGAGATGGTAGAGTTTTGTTGTAGTCATTTTGTTTTAGGTTTTGTGTATTAGGCTCCTTACTTTGCAGCTTGAACCTCGAGCCCTCTCACTCCACTCCTTACCTTTGTACCTTGGCAGGTGGTGGTGGGACATCATTTTGTGGCAATTATAGGCTCATAGTTTGGCGAATGGGAGGGAGTAGAGAGACCAGAGGTGGGTTTTTGATGAATAGGCAGGTTGTTGACTGAGGCTGGAAAATGGGAGTCAGGCCAAGTGTGTGAGATTAGATCTCTGGTATTCAGATTTCATATTAATGGTCACTTGTTTGGCACAGATCAAGCAGATCTCAAGACATGAGAGGAAAAGGAAGCAGTGTGACGTACAGAAAGAAAGAAGGGATCGAACAGAGAATGACAATGACATGCAGAAGCAAAGGTCAGAAAGTGTGCAGCAGGCAGACTGAGAAGGATAAGTAAAAAAGAAACAAAGACATACATGCCCCAAATATCCACAATTCTGCTGTACGCTCTGTACCACTGGCGAAGGGAACAAAATGTGGCACTAGACAGCCAACTGAGAGAAAAGCCTGCAGGACCACCGGAGAAAATCTGGTAAATGTGAGATCAGCGCCTGATACCAGAGAGCCAGTTGAAATTTGGTGGCCTGTAATCTTCTGGAGTGGTCAAAGCCTTGACCTGAGTTTGGAAAATCCCTGTGTATCCCACTTCCATTATTCCATAGTAATTGACATTGGTGTTTTATCAATTTCCAACATTATCCAGGTTCAGCAGGTCCCAGCAGTGGTAAATGCAATGGATGATGCCATCCTGCCTGCCACTTCCCCACAGGAAGTTTTAGCTGTCTGATATTCAGGATGGAGAGATGGTGTGAACAGATGTTGCCCCATTCCCCCTCTGTCATGCTTGAACGCCCTAGGTATGGCACCAGACCTGTGAAAATTTGAGTTCATAAAGAAAAAAAGAGACAAAGCATGAGTGGCAAAGAGACACTGGCTGATGGATGGAAAGGTGGCACTTGCAGAAAAACAGTCTGAGAGAGAGACAGAGATGAGAATGAGACAAAGTGGTGTGATAACTGTAGAGAGGGAAAAAGGGAGGCAGGAAGAGTGATAGACAAACAGAGAATGGAAAATGAGCGGAGAACCAAGGATGGAAACACGAAAGGTAGATTTTTTGCTTTTCCTTACTTCCTCCATCAGATATCAACTAACAATACAAAATGAATATTTTGTTCTGTGCAATCTTCTTTCCTCTGGGCTTTGTTATAGATGCAGGTTGATGTTTGCACCTTGGCTGAGGCAGTGTAATTATGCAAAATATGATTTTGCAGTTGAACATTGCTGATTTGTGCCATTTATCTTGACACCCACGCTGACACCTATTATTAGGTGGGGGGAAAACTAGTAAGAAACAGGTTACTGCAGGTTATTATTATTTGGACATGTAGGTATGATTCCAGGGTTGCCATGTTACTTTTGAGTTCAAATAATGATTAGATACCTTTTCAGTTTCATTCTCCCAAATATCCACTTTTCTATGCATCAACAATGTGATCCCTGAAGAGAGTTGTGTTCCAGTCTGTTACTCACTCACATCTCATTATTCTGCAAATCAAAATCACAGTAGGAAACCATTTATTATGAGGGAGTTGTGCTGTTGTGTATCCAGGCTGATTGTACTGCGATCTGAGGCCATGCTTACTTTAGTTTCAGGGCTTGAAACTTGGGAAAGAAACAAATGCACAGATAGGGCAGATTTTTATCTAGCCATCAGGAGAGGGATGGGAGGTGTGGTGGCCAAAATATTGGGAGGGGCTGCGCTCGCTTGGAAACCCAATGTCGTGACGTCAGTTCCAGATTTTGTCAGCAGTGGGAAAGGTCCACTATGACATGGCAGGACTGCGATTTGAATTGCTGAGCAGGTACTTAACATGTATTTAGATTAGATTTTAGATTAGAGATACAGCACTGAAACAGGCCCTTCGGCCCACCGAGTCTGTGCCGAACATCAACCACCCATTTATACTAATCCTACATTCCTACCAAACATCCCCACCTGTCTCTATATTTCCCTACCACCTACCTATACTAGTGACAATTTATAATGGCCAATTTACCTATCTGCAGGGAACTCACTCAGATTTTATGAAGGGTTTTGAATTTAATCACGGGGATTGTGTCCCTTCTGATCCTCATCTGATTAATGGTGGCAGTACCCAGGCGAGGCCTCAGTGCTGCCCATGGAATGCAGCCATGGGCAGCGGGGACGAATGCAGGAAGGGGAATGGGGCGGCGGGGGTGGGGGGGTGGAGAATGGCGGCCATTGCCCGACAATGGGGCAGCCCTCACAAAAAGAGTGGAATTTATCTCAAGTGGTGGGCTGTCTGCAAGGGTGGGCACTGAGAAGCATTAGCCTGTGTTCACAGGGGAGTGCAAGGGGAAGGTTCCAAAGGCAAGGTCCTCTTTCCAGGGATAGCGCACAGTGGGGTGGGGGAGGGGGTGGGGACGACCCCGTGCCATGCAGCAGACACTCAGAGGGAGGCTGCAATAGGCACCGGCTTGGAAAGCTGGTGAAGATCAACAAGGGGAGCCACAGCAGCCAGCTGCACTAAGAAGGGCTTATCTGTTGAAGAGCGTGTACTGGATTTGCCTCAACTACCTCCAAATGTCCAAGTGGCAGTGTCAGCGAAGACTGTGGCTCTCCAGGGAAAGCGACACTGACTTATGCATCATGCTGCAGGACGAGCTGTGTCCCATGGGGTTTGGTGGGCATCCAGTGTCCATGGGCCTGAAGATCACCGTGGCACTCAACCTTCACACCTCCGGTTCTTTCTAGGGATCCCCAAACATGTGTGTGTCTCCCTGGCAGCAGCCCACTGCTGCATCAAGGAGGTAACCAGTGTCTTGTTCAAGAGAACTGGCGTCTATGTGTGCGACCATACCAAACTTGGCAGTCAGGCGAAGAGAGCCATCGGATTCGGAGCCATTGCTGGATTCCCTTCGGAGCAAGGTGTCATTAACTGCAAGCATTTGGCCATCAAAGCTCCCATGGAGCAGTTAGCAGCCTTTCTGAACCTCCAGTCCATCAACGTTCAACTGGTCTGCAACCACCAAAAGTGTTTTCTACAGGTGTGTGCCCCTTTGCGGGAAGCAGCCAAGACACCTACATACTTCAACAGGCCCAAGTGCCACAACTCTTCCGGCCTCCCACTCACCTTCAGGAATGGATTCTCAGGGACAAGGGCTACCCATTGAAGACATGGCTACTGACGCCTGTGAGGAACTCTTGCACTGCAGTAAAGAACAGGCATAACACCTGCCAAGGGTCTACCCGAGCGACCATCAAGCAGGCCATTGGGCTTCTGAAGATGCAATTTCAGATCCTCAGTCGATTCAGTGGAGCCCTGCAGTATGCCCCAGCAAAGGTCTCGCGTATCATGATTGTCTGCTGTGCTCTGCACAATCCAGCCTTGCAGAGGGGGGAGGCCTTGCATCAAGAGGACATGATTGATCGCCAGTTCTCATCTGATGAGGAGGGTTTGAAGGAGGATGTGAAGGAGGATGCTGATTAGCCAGTGCATGATGATGAAGCCCTTGTACTGGAGGTGAGGGCCATTGAGAGACACACAAATGAGGCTCGGGACAATCTCTTACCTATCCTGTTCCTGCCACCATGATGCCCGTTCCAAGTGAGGTGGTGGCGTAATGGTATTGTCACTGGACTAATAACCCGGAGACCCAGGGTATTGCTCTGGGGACAAGGGTTCGAATCCCACCACAACAGAAGGTGGAATTTGAATTCAATTAATAAATCTGGAATTAAAAGCTAGTCTAATGATGGCCATGAAACCATTGTCAATTGATGTGAAAACCCATCTGGTTCACTAATGTCCTTTAGGGAAGGAAATCTGCTGTCCTTACTTGGTCTGGCCTACATGTGACTCCAGACCCACAGCAATGTGGTTGACTCTTACATGCCCTCTGAAATGGCCTAGCAAATAGAGGTGCGCAAAGGAAGTCCGACACGAGCCCAAATTCTGGACCTGCAAGTCCGAGCCCCCCCGACCTGAACCCGACACATATCATCGGGACCTGTCAGGGTTGGTTCGGGTGACAGGCCTTTACATCTGTACATGGGTAAAGGCCTGCTACACGACCTGACTCCGACGGCATGAATCGGGTTCAGGTTGGGTCGGGCTTCTGGGTCCAGCATTCAGATTTGGGTCAAGTTTCCTTTGCACATCTCTACTAGCAAGCCACTCAGTTGTATCTAACCGCTACAAAGTCAATAAAAAAGAAAGAAACTGGACGGACCACCCGGCATCAACCTCGGCACCGGAAACAACAAAGACAAACCCAGCCCTGGCGACCCTGCAAAGTCCTCCTTACTAACATCTGGGGGCTTGTGCCAAAGTTGGGAGAGCTGTTCCACAGACTAGTCAAGCAACAGCCTGACATCGTCATATTCACAGAATCATACCCGACAATGTCCCAGACACTGCCATCACCATCACCAGCAGGACAGACCCAGCAGAGGTGGCGGCACAGTGGTATACAGTCGGGAGGGAGTTGCCCTGGGAGTCCTCAACATCGACGCCAGCTGGACCCCATGAAGTCTCATGGCATCAGGTCAAACATGGACAAGGAAACCTCCTGCTGATTACCACCTACTGCCTTCCCTCAGCTGATGAGTCAGTACACCTCCATGTTGAACACTACTTGGAGGAAGCTCTGAGGGTGGCAAGGGCGCAGAATGTACTCTGGGTGTGGGGATTTCAATGCCCATCACCAAGAGTGTCTCGGTGGCACCACTACTGACCGAGCTGGCCGAGTCCTAAAGGACATAGCTGCTAGACTGGGTATGTGGCAGGTGGTGAGGGAGCCAACAAGAGGGAAAAACATACTTGACCTCGTCCGCACCAATCTGCCTGCCGCAGATGGCATCTGTCCATGACAGTATTGGTAGGAGTGACCACCGCACAGTCCTTTTGGAGACAAAGTCCCGCCTTCACATTGAGGATACCCTCCATCGTATTGTGTGGCACTACCACCATGCCAAATAGCCTCTGACCTACTGTTACAGCTACAGTATTTATGTGGCTTGTCCAGTTACGTTTCTGGTCAATGATAACCCCCAGGATGTTGATGGCGCTGCCCTGTAGCCTTGGATGACTTTTGGTGGCTGTTCTGTGGCTGCCTGAGGCCTGGAGAGCACCCGTTCTCTGAGGGTTTTCTGCACAGGTGCAGGACTCTCCTCAGTCATCACAGCTATTGGAGCTGGGCTCACTGGCAGAGGGGCTGAGGAGCCACAATCAGAGTGTCCTGAGGGGAGACCCCAGATGTGGAGGTCAGCCTCTTCTCCCTTTCAAGGCTCACTTGAACCTCCCTGCTGACTATAGAAGGACGAAGACCTGGGGCAAACTCCAGGCGACTTGCCCCCCTCTCGCCTTGCAACTGCTGCAATGAACTCATGGCCAAGGCGATGGTGTGCAGGTTTGCACGCATCTATGGGATCTGGCTCTTCAGGAGCAACACCAACCTCTCGATGGAGGAAACCATGTGCTTACCGGCCTGAGGCATGGCAGCACATGCCATGGATGAACTTCTCCATCATCCACATATGAGTGCACATTGCCTCTCTCTACAACTCCAGCATGTTGTATGCTGCCAACACCAGAGGTTCGTTATCATCTGGGGGCTCAGCATGGGCCTGGTCACCCACAATCCTCCAATTGTCAGTGGCCTCGCCTGTCACAGCCTCTGTCAGCTGCTTGGGCACGTATGTGGTGCCCTCACCTGCTTGTGGCCCTGAATCGAAGCCCGAGCATTTACTCACCAATCTGAGAGTATCTGTGCTTGTGGAGGGTACAGGGGAACGGTGCATGCTGGTGGAGGCTGCAGGGGAATGGTTTGACAGTGCACCCTCTGAGGATGGCGGGATTCCATTGGCACCAGTAGACGATCATCCCTTCGAGGTACCGTGACCTGCATGACAGAACACAAACATTTAGGAGTTCTGCTGCATGGATCTCTCCGTGCATGATGTGGTTCTCTGGAAGGGCGGTGGTGGGCACATGAACACAACGCTGTCTTGGGTGGACACTCCAGTCTTTCCGTCTGCTATGGAATAGCTGCCCTGGTAGCCCGCTAGTTCCAGGGCCTCTTCCCCTGCTGGGTCAGTTCTCGGGTGTCCAGGATCCCACCTCCAGTCTTCATCCTTTTCCTAGTGCTCTGGGCCATTTTCTCCTATGAGCAGAAAGAGGGACTCTGTTAGTCTTCCCATGGAGACCAGCAGGATACTTGTTCTGGTGACAGCCCTTTGGCCCCTGATGGAGGCTCCCGAATGCCTCCTCCTCATGTCCACTCTCAAGGGCCATGCGGGGGGCAAGCTAGGGCAGAAGGCTGATGGTCTTGGAGATGCAGCCATGCAACAGACATGATCTGCTGTTGCCTCAGTCCCTTGCCACCCACTTTGCAGCCACTCCCTGACCATGTCGCACTCCCTCCCAAGTGACCACAAGCAAACCCCAAAGGTGGAATGGGTATGGAGGACTCACCGGCTGCTGACCTCCTCTGAAATCTCCATCCAGAATTGCTGGGGAGCGGAGCTCCCGCCTTTCCCTTACAGCCTGGAGGAGATTCCACAGGGAGTCATCGCTGAACATTGGGGGCCACCCAGTGTCTTCCATCTGACATGGTCCCTCTTGGCTTCCGATCAACTCCTGGCCTTATGAGGCCTTGGTCAGCAGCACAAAGGCAAACCAGCATCAAGCGAAGCATCAGTTCAAGCAGGGCTGGCAGTGCTTTAAAGATGGCGTCAGCACCTGCGTTTGTCTCAGCTGAAGGCGCCATCAGAGTCTCATTACCTGCCCCGTCCTCCAATGGGATGGACCCCACGCTTCTTGCATTCAAATGGGCGCAGTCGGCCACTGCGCATGACATATGCAGTGCCATCACTCTCATCTGGTGCCACCAGCAGAACCCGATGATAACTTTCAGCCCATCGTGTTTGTGGCTTGCACAGTGATGTAGAAAGTAATCTACCAACTTCAGAAACAGCTTTGTCTCGTGTTCATCTCTAAGGATTTACGCAGTTGCTAAATTTGTGTGGTATGGAATATTTGTACATATGAGTGTCTCTGTAATACATTTTAGTTCTAATTTAAAACTAATGATTTTATGTATAAAGAAGAAAAATTCATTATATAAGTGTTATTGTACATTCACAGGGAATTGATGTGAGAAAAGGATGTTTTTAATCTGATTCAGTCAATATTTTTGATGCAAGGAGATTCATAACCATTTGATTCAATCATTTTTTAGCAATTACTCCACGGTTTGTTGCCAGTCAATTTTTAATTTTCCTTGTGGTTGAGACTCAGGTGGTGAAGAAAATGATAGGCTTGTTTTTTTAGATATATTTTCTGACTAAGGAAGTCAAAACAGGTGCAGCCAATTGTTCATATGCTGTAGTAATTTCCGAGGACAGACACAGGTCCCAGTGGGATTGAAAGGTTCACAGAGACTGCAGCAAGTTTTTAGTTTGTAGCATGACCATATCGCTAGAGAAGAGACTGCCATTTGCAATGGAAATCAGCTAATTTTACAACCTGTTAGTTATCTGAAGGTCAAACAAGCAATCCTGATGGCGCTGCACCATATCGCTGAGGGATGTCGCATGCTCCTATGGCATGTGGTACAAGCTGTTGAGTAAAAAGTGTAACATTCAATTTTCAATACAACAATACGATTAAAAAGAAACAAGTGATTTGCACCTTTTATTCCCCCTCACTGAAACTACTGACTCGTGGACCGGAAATGTCCCCTTGGCGGACGGGAGCCATCCACCGACTGAAAAGTCAGTGGCGAACCCAATTCCGCATGGCCAGGGGATCCGACTCGCATTTTGCGGTTCCCCGGTGTTTAATTGTTCTGAGGCGGAACTTCCGCCCACTTGAGGCCGGAAGTCCCGCCGAATAGAGCCGCTGGCCAATCAGCGGATCGGCAGCTCTCCGTCCCAGCAGCGCCACCGGGATTGTAAGTTTTTGTTGCCTCAACGGGGGTGATCAGTCGGGCCCCGGCGAGGCAAGGGTGGTCGACTGGGGGGGACGGGGGGGGTCGCGTATTTGGTGCTGGGGGTGGTTGGTGCCTGATCATGAGGGCCCTCCCCCCAGGCCATCAGTGAGCAGGCAGCTTTTCTCGGGCCTGGGCTTCCTGCTTGCCACCGGTAGAATCCCTGTAGTGGCGGGCGGAGGCCCTTACGTGGTCGTTAAGTGGCCACTTAAGGGCCTTGATTGACCTGGGGTGGGCAGGGCGTTTTTCGCTGCTGTCACCCTGTGTAAAGTGGGGGCGGAGACGGGAGTGGATCGGGAAGGGCCCCCGAGCCTCCCGCTCCATTTTATACCCCCCTTCCCCATCCCCCACCACCTTCCAGCTCTTTGGGGGGGCGTAAAATTCCGGTCATGGGTTAGGATTTAACGCCGCAGAAAAGGAAGGCAATGGAGGCGGGGGTGCTGTAAAATAAGGTGAGTTGACATCAGTACGGAGCCCCGATGTCATCTCGCCTTGGCCAAGTGGCAGACAGCAAAATGTGTGGGGACTCCGCTTGCATTTTTAAAATGAGCAATTGGGAGGCAGTTAAGTAAGTTATTAAGGCAATTGATTGTAATTTAATGAGCCCATCCTGATTTAACATTCAGCACACAAAGGATACAGGGCGCGGAGCCTCGGCAGCCTTTAAAGGACAGCAACAAAGCAGCAGATGCTGCCATTGCTGCACTTGGCAACCATGGAGTAAGGTTTCTTATGTTATTCAGTGCAAAGGAGTTGGGCAGTCATTGATTTGGGGTAGAGGCCCCCTTGATGAGATTATGCTCCTGGCAGGGGGCTCACTAGAAAGGGGCCGGAGAGGTGGGTGGGTTGGAGCAGCTACTGGCAGTTTGTACAAATCGGAGTTGCAATGCCCAAGTGCCATGGACATCGTTGAATCCAGAGGTGGGTCCTCCAGCACGGAGGGGAACCTTGGGGGTTGGGTGGGGAGTGTCTGGGCTCAAGCATTGGGACAGCAGAGACCTCCTGGCCAGCTGCAGGGGCAGCCTCTTGATGGCCAAATGGTAGAAGGCCACAGAGTGAACCATGAGCAGGAGTCAGCTCAGACATGAAGGTACCCTGCAGCAAGGGTATATAGACAGAGAAGGAGCTACCTCCAGATGTCAGAGAGGCAGCATCACCGTAGACTGGGTCTCTCCTGAGAGGCCATGACCACTCTATGTGCCATGACGGTGGAGGAGGTGAGCTCTGATTGCACTGGTGATCATCCGATACCAATAGCTGTCAAGGTCACTGTGGCCCTGAATTACTATGTGTCAGGTACATCATGTGTTGCATCTCCCAATAAGTCGCATGAAGATGGACAGATGCCCTCTTTAGAAGGGCCAGCTAGTACATTTATTACTGAACTATATAGACAGTCAGGCTGAGAGAGCCAGAGGATTTGCCACCATGGCTGGGTTCCTGCAGCTGCAGGGTGAGATAGACTGCACGTATGTGGCCACCAAGGCTTTTGCAGGCCAGCCAGCGGCCTTCGTTAACCAGAAGGGATTTCATTCCCTTAATGTGCAACTTATCTGCGACCACCATCAATGGACCCTGCAGGTGTGTGCACGGTACCCTGGGAGCAGCCACATTGCTAACGTTCTCTGACACTCCCAGGTGCCACAACTTTTCACATCCCCTACGGGCCTTCAAGGATGGATACTTGACGACAAAGGATACTCACTGAAAAGATGGCTGCTGACACCTGTGAGGAACCGTATGACGGAGGCTGAAGAACTTTACAACGTGAGCCATGCGGTGACCTGCGCCACCATCGAGCAGACCATCGGTCTCCTCAAGATGAGATTCAGGTGCCTGGATTGTTCCAGTGGGGCACTTCAATACATCCCAGCAAGGGTTTCCTGGACAGTGATGGTTTGCTGTGCTTTCCACAATCTGGAGAGGGAAAGGCCTTGGCTGATGAGGACTTAGTGGAGAACAAGGAGTCCTCAGACGAGGAGGAAGATGAGGAATCTGTTGAACAGCTGCAGTATCCTGGATTGTACGAGGGCCCGCATGGAGGGCGCAATGACATAGGCGGAAAGGAGGCTCAGGGGGCTGTTATACTCACTCGTTTCACCTGACTCCCTACCACAGTAGTCAACCATTTGACTAAAGGACCACATTCCAAACCTACTAATTCCACTTACCTCTGTTCTTACTCCAGAGCCCCTCGGCCACTATCAACTGGTGCTTCAACAATGTGCAAAGGATGAACACACAAGCCTTGGTCACCCCTAGCCAGCCCTTGGGTCAACTCATGACACTCTTGCAGCGAGAGCAGGTCACCAATGATAGTTGGAAATTTACAGAAACCAAATGCAATATTTATTACAAAAATCATCTGACACAAGCAGAGAATCTTTAACTGTCCGTTCACTTTTGAGGCCCAAGTGCATCTAGTGCTTTTTCTTATTTTACAAGTGCAGCTATGTGGTGCTTCCCCTTCACTGCCAGATGTGATGGAGCCAGGCTGCTGACCTTGTTGACCCTTGGCCTAGGATGACCTTGGCAGCCATCCTCTGGCTGCCTGAGGCCTAGAGGGCCCCAGCATGCTGAGGAGCTGCTGCACAGGTACAGAAGCCTCCTCTGTCATTGTGGCAACCTGACGTGCGGTGTCACTGGCAGAGGAGCTGAAACGCCTCTGTCCACAGCAGCAGCACCCTGACAGGAGGCCCCAGAAGCCCTCCCTGCTGACCTGAAAGGAAGAAGGACGTGGTAGAGACTCCAGGTGCCTCCTCCCTCTCACCATGTCACTGCTGGATAGAGCTCATGGACAAGGTGATGGCATAGAGGTCTGAGCGCATCTCCAGCATCCACTGACTGACCTGCTGGAAGTGGCTCTCTATCAGAGTTACCAATCTCTCGATGGAGGAGGCCACACACTCAGATGAAAGGGAGATTGTCCGAGCCAGGGTGTGCATACCCTCTGGAATCGCCACCAGATCTTCACGCACCTCATGCTGGACTTCCGGCATCTGGTGCCTCATGGATGACGTCAGAGGCATGTCATCAGCCTGGGGCTCAGCATGGGCCTGGTCTCCCGCACTCCTCCGAGAGTCAGTGACCTTGGCTGTCACAGCCTCCAACAGCTGGTCAGACACGTGTGCGGTGCTTCTCACTGGGTTGTGACCCGAAATCAACTTGCAAACACATACACACCAAAGTGAAAGTATCTGTGTGGTGCAGGGTGCGAGGGAATGTGGTGACATTGCACCCTCTGAGGTCCCCTCCATCTCCTCAGAGGAGGATGAATGTCTCCCGGAGACAGCAGCTCTCTGTTCTTGTGGTCGACCTGTGAGAGAGAGCACAATGATTAATACTCCTCGCCTTTCCAGACAGGAGCTCACAGAGTTGCCTGCACCTCACATCGATGTCTGTACATTAGAGGACACATGAGCACCATCCCTCATTCTTGCCTGAGGCTTCACATGTGCCTGCCGATAGGGCGACTCACCCTCCTTCGAATGCACTTTGGCCTCACCATCTGTGATGGAGCAGCCACCATGATAACCTGCCAGCTCTAGAGCCGCTTCCTCCACGGGCATCAGGATGGCAATCAATGGGAGTCCGCCGCCAGTCTGGGCCATCTCCTTGGCATTCTGGTCCCTCTTCTGTAGGAACAGGGAAGAAGAATGTTAGTGGCTGCATTAGAGCAAACACAGTGCCTTGCAAGCTTGCTACTTTGTCTGGGGCCATTGGCATGCATGTTCCATTAAATCGCTCATGAGCCACCTGGCAAGGGTTGGCAGTGCAAGGCTCACTCCCCTAAACAGAGCTGCATTCATTCCTTACGAATGAGATGCTGCAGCCTCCACCCATTGCCGCCAACATGGTAGGCTCTCCATTGCCAACATCCATGACCTTACACATCCAATTGCTGCACCCCCAAGGGGCACAGTGTGGGGTTCTCATCCCGTGGAGTGGAGAAGGTCATTAACGCACTTGTGGCACTGCAGTCAAGTTCTCTGGATGACCCCAGGGTTGCTGACCTCCCCTGTGACTTTTGTCCAGGCTTGCTAGGTTAGGCAAGGAGATCTCCTCATTCTGTCCCTGGGGAAGAGGACTTCCCACTTTGCCTGAGTGGCCTGGAGGAAAACACACAGGGAGTCAGCACTGAACCTTGGGGTCCCCCCCCCAGGATCTTGTTTCTGCCAAGCTTCCAAGCGTGTTTCTCCTAAACCTTTCTTCAGAGGATGCTGGAAGGGTCTCTGGCAGCTGGGTACTGGATTCTGGAAGGTCTCTGATAGCTGGGTGCTGGAGGGTCTCTGTGAGTTGGGTGCTGGATGATGGAGGGTCTCTGGTAGCTGGGTGCTGGATGCTGGATGGTCTCTGGTAGCAGGGTGTTGGAGGCTTGAGGGTCTCTGGTAGTTGGGTGCTGGATGATGGAGGGTCTCTGGGAGCAGGGTACTGGAAGATGGAAGGTCTTTGGTAGCTGGGTGCTGGATGATCAAGGGTCTGGCAGCTGAGTGCTGGATAATGGAGGGACTCTGGTAGCTGGGTGCTGGATGATGGAAGATCTCTGGGAGCAGGGTACTGGATGATGGAGGGTCTCTGGGAGTTGGGTGCTGGATGATGGGTCTCTGGTAGCTGGATGCTAGATGGTCTCGGAGCTGGATGCTGGATAATGGAAGGTCTCTGGTAGCTGGGTGCTGAATGATGGAGGGTCTCTGGTAGCTGGGTGCTGGATGATGGGCCTCTGGTAGCTGGATGGTCAATGGTCTCGTAGCTGGGTGCTGGATAATGGAAGGTCTCTGGTAGCTGGGTGCTGAATGATGGAGGGTCTCTGGTAGCTGGATGATGGAGAGTCCCTGGTAGCTGGGTACTGGATGATGGAGTGTCTCTGGTAGCTGGGTACTGGATGATGGAGGGTCTCTGGTACCTGGGTGCTGGATTTTGGAGGGTCTCCAGTAGCTGTGTGTGCTGGATGCTGGGGGGTCTCTGGTAGCTGGGTGCTGGATAATAGAGGGTCTCTGGTGGATGGTTGCTGGATGACGGAGGTCCCTGGTTGCTGGGTGCTGGATGATGGAAGGTCTCTGTTAACTGGGTGCTGGTTGATGGGGGTCTGTTAACTGGGTGCTGGATAATGGAGGGTCTCTGGTAGCTGGGTCCTGGATGATCTCTAGTAGCTGGGTGCTGCATGCTGGAGGGTCTTTGGTATCTGGGTGCTGGATGATGGAGGATCTCTGGTAGGTGAGTTCTGGATGCTGGAGGGTCTCTGGTAGCTGGGTGCTGGATGATGGAGGTTCTCTGGTAGCTGGATGCTGGACAGTCTCTGGTATCTAGGTGCTGGATGATGGACGGTCTCTTGTAGATGGGTGCTGGATGCTGGAGGGTCTCTGGTAGCTGGGTGCTGGATGATGGAGGGTGCCTGGCAGCTGGGTGCTGAATGATGGAGGGTCTCTGGTAGCTGGGTGCTGGATAATGGAGGGTCTGTTAACTAGCTGCTGGATGGTGGAAGGTCTGGCATCTGGGTGATGGATGATGGAGGGTCTTTGTTAACTGGGTGCTGGGTGATGGTGGGTCTCTGGGTGCTGGACGATGGAGAGTCTATGTTAACTGAGTGCTGGATGATGGAGGGTCTTTGTTAACTGGGTGCTGGATGATAGAGGGTGTGTTAACGGTGCTGGATGATGGAGGGTCTCTGTTAACTGGGTGCTGGATGCTGGAGGGTCTCCGTTAACTGGATGCTGGAGGGTCTCCGTTAACTGGATGCTGGAGGGTCTCTGTTAACTGGGTGCTGGATGCTGGAGGGTCTCTGTTAACTGGGTGCTGGATGATGGAGGGTCTCCGTTAACTGGATGCTGGAGGGTCTCCGTTAACTGGATGCTGGAGGGTCTCTGTTAACTGGGTGCTGGATGCTGGAGGGTCTCCGTTAACTGGATGCTGGAGGGTCTCTGTTAACTGGGTGCTGGATGATGGAGGGTCTCCGTTAACTGGATGCTGGATGATGGAGGGTCTCCGTTAACTGGATGATGGAGGGTCTCCGTTAACTGGATGCTGGAGGGTCTCTGTTAACTAGGTGCTGGCTGCCCTGAGTCCTTTTAGCGCATTTGCTGGGATAGCAGCTGCAAGATGGACGTCCTCGTCAGGACCTGGGTGCTGTCAGCCTTTTAAACATGGCGGCATGAATTCCTTCGGCGTCAGGTGACATCACGGTCTCCGGTTGAAAGCCCACCTTCGGATGCTGAGTGGCCGGTCACCCCGCCCGCCGGCCATTAATTGGCCAGCAGACTTGCTTTGGGAACGGGAGTCGGAGCGGGAGGGCATTCGCCACCCACTTCCACTTCTGTCTTCCCTTCCCGGCGGGTCCTGTTAAATCCCGGCCATGCTGTGGGTATGGTTCTACAGGTGTCAGCTGATCAATCATACGTGTCAAATTATTTCACCACCAGCCTGTCTGAGATCAGCAAACTCATTCCACCCTGTGGCTTTCCTGATCGGCACATCTCAGGTACGTAAACTCACCCATTGGTCTCTAATAGACATGATAAAGTAACTGGGGGCAGAATGCTCAAATGGAGCATCGTGCCTCTGAGCTAGAAGCTCGAGGCCCCAAATCCCACTGCTGAGCTTGAGCTCTAGGCTGTTATGTAAATGTATTACTGAGGGAGTTCTGCATTGTTGGAGGTACAATCAAATGAGAAGGTAGAAGTGAAAGATGCCATGGCACTTTTGCAAGAAAGAGGATCAGGGAGTTTTCCCAGTGCCAAACCACCAAAACAGATTTTTTTTTTTTGGGTCATTTATCTCATGGTTCGTTTTGGGACCTTGCTGTGGACACATTGGCTGCCTCATTTGTCTCCATTACAACAGCGACACCACTTCAAAAGTACTTCATAGTGGCTAAGATGCACTTTGGGATGTCATGAGGTTGTGTGTTATATGAACAAGATCATTTTATATATAGTTAGTGTGTTGCACCAACCTGGTCCAAATATTTCAAGATCTTGAGTGTCTTGCCAGATATCTCAATCTTGGATGAGTGCCCAGGGTGGAAATATTCTGACCTGGGCAAAAATACAAAGCCTTGCTTGAAATATTCTACCTGATTTTTGAAAATCTGCTGCAACAATGTGTCGTAGTTCTGTTTTTGTCCACAATTCATCAGGGAATGCTTATGCTTGAGGAGGCCTTCGAAAAACTTGTTAAGTATATTCAATACAAATGCAACAAACATCCAAACAACATTTTTACAGCTTGTAAGAAAACATGTCTAATAGAGAAGAATGTTCTGGCACCTCAGATAATAGGATTGCCCCTTTGCCAACAGGGCCTGGCAGGTTAAAGGAAAAAAGTTGAATGTCAATTTACACAAGTTGCATAAGGATCCTCTCTAAGTTTGTCCAGACCTTATATGTGAGGCCTCACCATCTTGAATATAGTTACAGGGTGGTCTAATTAGGTGCAATTTAGAGCAAGGAGGAGGAGAACACACTGGTCAGGCCAAGGTTGAGCTCCCAGCTGATGACTCGTCCAGGGACATAGAGTCATAGAGTCATACAGCTCAGAAACAGGCCCTTCGGCCCATCATGTCTGTGCCAGCCATCAAGCACCGAACTATTCTAATCCCATTTTCCAGCACCTGGCCCGTAGCCTTGTATGCTACGGCGTTTCAATTGCTCATCTAAATACTTCTTAAATATTGTGAGGGCTCCAGCCTCCACCACCTCTTCAGGCAGTGTGTTCCAGATTCCAACCACCCTCTGGGTGAAACGTTTTT
Organism: Heterodontus francisci; assembly: GCF_036365525.1. Lineage (NCBI taxonomy): Eukaryota > Metazoa > Chordata > Chondrichthyes > Heterodontiformes > Heterodontidae > Heterodontus > Heterodontus francisci. The sequence continues at coordinate 103,840,461 of NC_090378.1, forward strand.
TGTTCAAATCCCCTCTAAACCTCCTGCACCTTACCTTAAATCTATCACCCCTGGTTATTGACCCCTCCACTAAGGGAAATCAATGCCCCTCATAATTTTGTATACCCCAATCATATCTCCCCTCAGCCTTCTCTGCTCTAAGGAAAACAACCCTAGCCTTTTCAGTCTCTCTTCATAGCTGAAATCTCCAGCCCAGTCAACATCCTGGTGAATCTCCTCTGCACCCTCTCCAGTGCACTCACATCCTTCCTATAGTGTGGTGCCCAGAACTATACACAGTACTCCAGCTGTGGCCTAACTAGCGTTTTATACAGCTCCATCATAACCTCCCTGCTCTTATATTCTATGCCTCGGCTAATAAAGACAAGTATCCCATATGCTTTCCTAACCACCTTATCTACCTGTGCTGCTGCCTTCAGTGATCTATGGACAAGTACACCAAGGTCCCTCTGACCTTCTGTACTTCCCAGGGTCCTACCATCCATTGTATATTCCCTTGCCTTGCTCGGCCTCCCAAAAATGGATCACCTCACACTTCTCAGGATTAAATTCCATTTGCCACAGCTCCGCCCATCTTACCAGCCCATCTATATCGTCCCGTAATCTCAGGCTTTCCTCCTCACTAGTTACGACACCACCAATTTTCGTGTCATCTGCAAATTTACTGATCATACCTCCTATATTCACGTCTAAATCATTAATGTGCACTACAAACAGCAAGGGTCCCAGCACCGATCCCTGCGGGACACCACTAGTCACAGGCTTCCACTCGCAAAAACAACCCTTGACCATTACCCTCTGCCTCCCGCCACTAAGCCAATTTTGGACCCAATTTGCCAAATTGCCCTGGCTCCCATTGGCTTTTACCTTCTTAACCAATCTCCCATGCGGGACCTTATTGAAAGCTTTACTGTTCATGCCGACTCATCAACTGCTTTACCCTCATCTACACATCTAGTCACCGCCTCAAAAAATTCAATCAAGTTAGTTAGACACGATCTCCCCCTGACAAAGCCATGCTGACTATCCCTGACTAATCCCTGCCTCTCTAAGTTCAGATTAATCCTGTCCTTCAGAATTTTTCCAATATTTTCCCTACCACTGATGTTAGACTCACCGGCCTGTAATTACCTGGTTTATTCCTGCTACCCTTCGTAAATAATGGTACCACATTCACTGTCCTCCAATCCTCTGGTACCTCTCCTGTGATCAGAGAGGATTTGAAAATTTGTGTCAGAGGCCCTGCAATCTCCTCCCTTGCCTCACATAACAGCCTGGGATACATCTCATCTGGGCCTGGGGATTTATCCACTTTTAAGCCTGTTAAAACAGCTAATACTTCCTCTCTTTCAATGCGAATATGTTCAAGTATATCACAATCCCCCTCCCTGATATGTACACCTACATCGTGCTTCTCCATAGTGAACACAGATGCAAAGTAATCATTTCAAACCTCACCTATGTCCTCTGGCTCCACACACAAATTACCACTTTGGTCCCTAATGGGCCCCACTCTTTCCCTCGTTATTCTCTTGCCCTTAATGTACTTATAAAAGGCCTTAGGATTTTCCTTTATCTTGCCCACCAGTGTTTTTTCATGTCCCCTCTTCACTCTCCTCATTACTTTTTTAAGTACCCCCCTGCATTTTCCGTACTCCTCTCGTGTGCCTCCACTGTTTTCAGCCCGCTGAATCTGCCATAAGCCTCCTTTTTTTTTCACTGATCCAATCCTCTATATCCATTGAATCCAGAATTCCCTGGACTTGTTGGTCCTACCTTTCACCTTAACGGGAACATGTTGGCTCTGAGCTCTCACTGTTTCCTCTTTGAATGACTTCCACTGATCTGATGTCGACTTTCCTACAAGTAGCTGCTCCCAGTCCACTTTGGCCAGATCCTGTTTTATCATCTTTAGATCGGCCTTCCCCCAATTCAGTGACGTTATTTTCGTTCCATCTTTGTCCTTTTCCATAACTGCCTTAAATCTTACAGAGTTATGGTCACTATCCCTGAAATGTTCCCCCACTGAAACTTCCACCACTTGTCCGGCTTCATTCCCGAGGATGAGGTCCAGTACTGCCCCTTCTCTTGTAGGACTATCTACGTACTGGCTCAAAAAGCTCTCCTGTATGCATTTTAAGAATTCCGCCCCTTTTAAGCCTTTTGCACTAAGACTATCCCAGTTGATATTGGGGAAGTTGAAATCCCCTGCTATTATTACCCTATTATTTTTACACCTCTCTGAGATTTGCCGACATATCTGCTCCTCTATCTCTCCCTGACTGTTTGGTGGCCTGTTGTACACTTGCAGCCAATTAATTGCTCCCTTTTTGTTTTTAAGTTCTACCCATATGGCCTCATTTGAGGAACTTTCTAAGATATCATCCCTCCTTGCTGCAGTAATTGACTCCTTGATTAACAGTGCAATGCCACCTCCTCTTTTACCCCCTCCTCTGTCATGCCTGAAGATTCTATACCCTGGAATATTGAGCTGCCAGTCCTGCCCCTCCCTCAACCATGTCTCTATGATAGCAATATAATGCCATGTGCTAATTAATGCCCTCAAGTCATCTGCATTATTAGTAAGACTCCTTGCATTAAATAGATGCAATCCAGCCTTGCATTTTTCACTTGTGCCTTAACAGATCTATATTTGCTCTGCCTTCCAGACTGACTCATTTTCTCTTCTATATTTGACTGTGCATCACCCCCTACTGTAACTCCACTCTGTATCCCATCCCCCTGCCAAATTAGTTTAAACCCCCCCACAACAGCACTAGCAAACCTCACAGCAAGGATGTTGTTCCCATTCCGGTTCAGTTGCAATCCGTCCAACTTGTACAGGTCCCAGAAACAGACCCAGTGATCCAGGAAACTAAAGCTTTCCCTCCTGCACCACCACCTCAGCCACGCATTCATCTGCTCTATCCTGCTATTCTTATACTCACTATCACGTGGCACTGGGAGTAATCCAGAGATTACAACCTTTGAGGTCCTGCTTTTTAATCTGCTACCTAGCTCCCTAAATTCTTGTTGCAGGACCTCATCCCTCTTTCTACCTATGTCGTTGGTACCAATGTGTACCACGACCTCTGACTGTTCACCCACTCCCTTCAGAATGTCCTGCAGCCACTCCGAGACATCCTTGACCCTAGCACCAGGGAGGCAACATACCATCCTGGAGTCTCGTTTGCGGCCACAGAAACGCCTGTCTGTTGCCCTCACGATTGAATCCCCCTGTCAGTATGGCTCTCCCACTCTTTTTCACCCCCTCCTGAGCAGCGGAGCCATCCGTGGTGCCACGAACTTGGCTGTTGCTGTTTTCCCCTGGGCGGCCATCCCCCCCAACAGTATCCAAAGCGGTATATCAGTTTGAGAGGGGGATGGCCACAGGGGACCCCTGCACTACCTGCCTGCGCCTACTACTCCTCCTGGTGATCACCCATCCCTTTTCTGCCTCTTCAGCCATTACCTGCGGTGTGACCACCTCGCTAAACGTGCTAGCCATGATGTCCTCAGCATCGCAGATGCTCCACAGTGAGTCCATCCGCAGCTCCAGCTGCGCAATGCAGTCAGCTAGTAACTGCAGCTGGACACACTTCCTGCACACATGGTCACCAGGGACACTGGAAATATCCCGATTTCCCACATAGCGCAGGAGGAGCATGCCAAGGGGATGAGCTCTCCTGCCATGACTTAGCCTTAGATTCAGCTCCTTAGTTACTCCCTTTAATTTTGAGTACTGATTACGGTAGGGACCTTATTCTACTCCAAATACTACCTACTACAATCTAAATTCCCGACCTTTACTTTTACTTCAGCTATTGAAAGTAGTAAAAAAGGGTAGAAATACTCACCTATTCCTACCTACCAATCAGCTGCCTCCCCTTGCAAAGCATCACTTTCTGAACTGTGATGTCAGTCCTGAAACTCTCTCGCTGTCCCTTTGAGAGTCTGAGAGTATGCCTCTTTTAAGCTGCTGTAACTCCCGCTCGCCGGTGCCTGTCTCCTCGCAGGTCCACTTGGTCTCGCACACTTCACATAAAAGTTCGATCAAAAACCCTGTGTCGCCTGCCCCCAACACATCACATTCCAACAATCAACCAGCCAACCATCACACACATACCCTATCCTCCTCATCAAGGCTGATCATACCATTCACCGGAAGGAAACTGTCCAGGGTGAACAGGGGATGCAACAAAGTAGAGGCCTTGGGAATGGGGAGTTCACATAAAGGAATGTTATCATTGAAATAACAATTTATTAAAACATTAATACTGTTATTAGCACACAAGTGAATTCCCTTATGCAACTAAAACGTCTTCCTCTTAGGTTTTCTATTATTTCTATGTAGTGCTACCCCTGTGGTTCACATTGCTTGGGAATTTTACTGGAGGTGGCCGGGCTGGTGGGTGGAGACCATGTTTCTTAGAGGCCGGCAGGCAATTCAGCCTGTTGAGGAGCCAATTAACAGCTATTTTACACAGGAATTGAAATATTTCTGGGAGCATGTGAAGGCTGGTGTTTCAGAGCCTCGCCAACCAGAAGGAGTTGGGAGCTCAGTGGCATGTCAGTGTTGGCTGGAGTTGGCATGCATAGAGAGCAGCAGCATTCCAGTGCAGGGAGAGTGAGAGCGGTTGCAGTGTGGGACTTTGAGCAAAGTTGGTGAGAACATTGGGGACACACAGATAAACTGTTCTCTTCCAGATGCAATGTGTATGAGCAGAGTGAGGGGGGGGATGAGAGGTCTTGAGAAGTGATTTCAGCAGGAGACCATGGGTCTTGTGCACTCTGGAGAGCTCCTGTGAGAAGGAGCATGAGAGAGTGAGAGAGGTGCAGCTAGCGGGAGTGGGGCTGCAGCAGCCACCCAGAGCGGCAAGAGCATCATGAGGGTGGAAAAGGGCGCAAACGAGGAGAGTACAGAGGGGTACGCAACCAGTCTCAAGTGTGCAGAAGATGCTACCTACAAGAGAGGGTGCCTATCTCAGAGCAACAGGTATCGCCGAAGGCTGTGCCAGTCACGGGAGGTGGTCACCGATCTGTGTGCCATAATGGAGGAGGATCTGAGCCCAATGGGAAGTGGTAGATACCCATTGCCTGTGGTACTGAAGGTCACAGTGATGCAGAATGTTTGTGCCTCAGGATCATCGCAGGTGTCCTCTGGAAACATCTGTGGGATTTTGTAGTCTACTTCCCATCGCTACATCAAGCAGGCCACAAATTCCATGTTCAAGAGGGCTGGCCAATATGTGTGGTTTAGCAGTGATCCGGCCAGTCAGGCAAAGAAGGTTGTTGGGCCATCATAGGATTCTCCTAGGTTCAGAGTGTAATCGACTGCACGCATGTGGCCATCAAGGTGCCCAGACCTGGCACATCAGCCTTCATTGATTTCCACTCGCTCGACGTCCAACAGGTGTGCGACCATCGCATACACATCCCTCTATGCAAGGTTCCTGGGAAGCTGTCACAACTCCTTCATTCTAAGGAAGTCCCAGGTGCCTGATTTTTTTCAGGCTGCCCACACACCTTCAAGGATGGATACTGGGTGACGAGGGCTGCCCACTGAAGACATGGTTCCTTATGCCTGTGAAAACCCCAGCACAGATGCCGAAGAGTCTTTCAACAGTTGCCACACGACAACAAGGATGGCCATCAAGCAGGTTATAGCGCTTCTGAAAATGAGGTCCAGATGCTCGGATAGATCTGGTGGAGCACTTCAATATGAAGTGTTTCACACATTACTGTGGAATGCTATGCTCTGCACAATCTGGCACAATAGAGGGGAAAGTCTTTGGAGAGTGAGGACCTCCTGGAGCGTGATCCCTCCCCCTCCTCCTCCAAGGAAGCCTTGGAGGGGGCTGCAGACCAGGCGGACAATGGCAATGCACCTGAGAGATGCACTGGCAAGGCGCAATGGCATACATGCCAGGGTGGCCCGCAAGTCATAAGTACAGACACGAGCCTGCTGCAGATGCCCATGTGCAGAGGTAAATCATCGCCCTGGTGTAGCCCTTTGGCCTTCCCCTGGATGCCTTTAAGATCTCATTAGGCCTGTCATGCTATCAGGCATGGTTCATTCCATCACATTCCTTTGAAGAGCACTCCAGCTGATAAGGACCCAATAATGCTAAAATGAAAATAGGAACGACTTAGTTGTGGGATACATAACATTTTATTTCACAATTTAATGCAACAAAGGGGCAGTTTAGTTTAGTTTAGTTTTAGTTTAGTTTAGAGATACAGCACTGAAACAGGCCCTTCGGCCCACTGAGTCTGTGCCGACCATCAACCACCCATTTATACAAATCCTACACTAATCCCATATTCCTACCACATCCCCACCTGTCCCTATATTTCCCTACCACCTACCTATACTAGGGGCAATTTATAATGGCCAATTTACCTACCAACCTGCAAGTCTTTTGGCTTGTGGGAGGAAACCGGAGCACCCGGAGAAAACCCACGCAGGGAGAACTTGCAAACTCCACACAGGCAGTACCCAGAATTGAACCCGGGTCGCTGGAGCTGTGAGGCTGCGGTGCTAACCACTGCGCCACTGTGCCGCCCTACAGTATACAATAAAGCAACACCCACTGATACCCATGTGCAGCTAGGTGGATTTACACACAGACTTGTGGGTGCTCCTCCATTGTGCTCCCCCTCGCGAGGAGCTGATGTGGAGGCAGGCTGCTCACCTTTCTGCTCCACCGTCCAATGACTGTGGCTGTCATCCTCTGGTTGCCTTAGGCCTAGAGGGCCCTGGCACATGGTGGGGGGGGGTGAGGGGGAGAGAGGGGGGGGATCTCCTGCACCTGTATAAGGGTCGCCTCTACCTTCGAGGCTTCAAGAGGCTGAGGTGTCACGGTTAGAGGGGCTGAGGACCCACTGTCCAGGACCGCCTTGAAAGGAATCCCCAGAAGTTTCAGGCAGCCACTCCTCCACTCTTTCAGGGTACGCTTGTCCCTCCCAGTTCACCTGAGGTGCATGAGCACCTGGCGAGGACTCCAGGCGTCTTGTGCCCCTCTCACCTAGCCATTACTGCACAGAGTTCATGAATGAGGCGATGGCATCCACTGGGTGATATGCTGGATGTGGCTGTCCATGAGGGTCACCACTGTCTCAATGGAGGAGGCCATGTGCACACACACCAGAGACATGGCTGCACTTATGGCCTGGATGGATGTGCGCAAAGCCTTTGGGAGCTCCGACAGATGTGCATGCACCTCACGCTGCAGCCCAAGCATCTGACGCCTTGTTGAAGACTCCTGACGCCTTTCATCAGCCTAAAGGTGGGCATCAATGTGCCCTTCCACAGTCTTCCACCTTCATGTGGCCGCAACCTCCTCCGTCGGCTGCTCGCACATAACTATGCTCTGCTCACCAGAGAGTGCCCCAGTTTCTTCACGTGATTGAAATGCCTACCAACGTGTGAGTATCTGCATTCATGGAGGGTTTGGTGACACTGCCTCTTTAGATGTAGCCTCCCCACCGCCTTCTGAGGTGTCAAGCTCTCCCTCTTGGGCTGCTGCTGCCTCATCTACTAGATCAATGAGAGAGAGAAGAGTCATGTGAGGGCACTGCACGTTCCATCAGCATCTTCTGACTGCCCTACTAGTGGAACTCCCTGCGCCAATGTCGCTGCTGGCCAGAACTTTTAATGGCCTCTCCCATTGTCTCGAGGGTTCACACCCGTCTCACCATCTGCGATGGCCTGCTTAATTCCCAGGCCGCCTAACTCCATGGCCTCCTCCTCCATTGGAGTCAGCTCCGCTGGATATAGCAAGCCTCCTCCAGTCTTTCACCTTTCTCAGACATTGTGTGCTTTCTTTTCCTGCAAGGACAGAGGTACAAATTAATACTTGTCCATCATAGACATGCGACACGCCTTTGTTGGTGGCAGCCTGTATCTCCATTATAGCCACCCAGAGATGCTTGCTACTTACAGCCACTCTATATTGGCAAGTGCAGGGGTCACCTCCAACTGACCAGGGTCCTTAGAGGCTACACTACGTCTGACAATGAGTGCTGTTGCCTAATCATGACCTGTGCTTGGGTGGACACCCTCCCCTCACATATCATCGACAGCTTTTGTGACATTCAAGGCTGCAATCTTCATGTTATGATCTCCACTCACCTTTCCTGACTGCATCAAGCCATTGAGCCTCTTCCAGCACTGCAACCTTGGTTGCTGACCTCCTTGGCAACTTGATCAGCCTTCTGGCCTCTTCCTGCTATTACTAGGGAAAAGGACATCCCTCCGCGGCCCTTGCAGCCTGGAGGAGCACCTCCAGGGAGGCATCGCTAAACCTAGACATCACCTGTCCTCGAAATCAGCCTGCCATCTTACCAGTGCAAAACTTGTTAGACCTCCCCTTCAATATCTGCTGTCTTCACTTTAAATACGGTGCCCGCTTGTTCTCTGGCGATAATTCCCCCTTGCCAGCTTGGCTTTATTGGCTGGCTCCCACGCCTGCTGGTCATTAATTGGACAGTTCCGAGAGAATCACGTTTCCTCTCCCGCCACATGGCCACGCCACCCAATTTGCGTCCCGACATTGAGACTCCATTCATACTGGCAGAATTTCACCCACTTGCTTTTAAAAATTATGCTACAAGCACAAACACTGTCGAGTATGCAGCCTTCCTGCAGAATGTTGCAGTGAGAAAAGTTGCCATTGTTATTTATGCCAATATTTTATTTGTAACCTTGTTTACCGACTTGCTTTGTTCTGCAGTTAGTGAGGGAGCACAAAGCAACTTGGAATCGGACATGAATAGATTTGTGTCTCACTTCTATTGAGAGGCTCTTCACACATCTTCCCATGTAATTCAATGGCAGGAGACAGAATCTTTGCTTTAAATCTACAGCCAAATGGCAGCTTTATTTAATAGTCAATGTTAAACATTTGATTTCCTTTGCTCCAGTTTGAACTTCAAAGGACACACAGCCTGTGTAGTCCTGTCCTTCCTATAGCATGAAGACTCTGTCAGGATAGTGGTCCAGGTTCAGTATTATCAGGAGTTTTAGCAAAGTGCTCCATCTTATTATTTTTGTATCCAAGGAGGTATAAGTTAAATGTTAATGCAAATGAATGAATGGACTCGCGTTTATATAATTTTTTTTACAGCCAAAGAAGTAGATTAGATTAGAGATACAGCACTGAAACAGGCCCTTCGGCCCACCGAGTCTGTGCCGAACATCAACCACCCATTTATACTAATCCTACACTAATCCCATATTCCTACCAAACATCCCCACCTATTCCTACCAAACATCCCCACCTATTCCTATATTTCCCTACCACCGACCTATACTAGTGACAATTTATAATGGCCAATTTACCTATCAACCTGCAAGTCTTTTGGCTTGTGGGAGGAAACCGGAGCACCCGGAGAAAACCCACGCAGACACAGGGAGAACTTGCAAACTCCACACAGGCAGTACCCGGAATCGAACCCGGGTCCCTGGAGCTGTGAGGCTGCGGTGCTAACCACTGCGCCACTGTGCCGCCCAAGTATTTTTGAATTGTAGTTAGTGTTGTAATGTAGAAAATAAAACAACCATTTTGCGCACAGCAATGTCTCACAAACAGCAATGTGATAATGACCAGATAATATGATTTCATTAATTGAATGATAAATATGTGTCAGGACACCAGGTCTCCTCTGGTCTTCTTCAAATAGTGCCATGGGATCTTTTACATCTAATTGAGTGGACATGCAAGGTCTTGGTTTCATGTCTCATCAAAAAAGTGCAGCACTCCCTCCCTCATTACTGCTGTGAAGTGTTGCTAGGATTATGTTCTTAAATCGCTGCAGTGGAACTTAAACACATGATCTTCTGACTCAGAGATTAGAGAGCTAACACTGAGCCAAGGCTGAAACCTAGGGGCCCGATTTTAACTCTGTGTGTGAATGCATTTCGATTGAGTTAAATTCAGACATTTCCAATGAGTTAATCATGCAGGCAATGCTACAGAAAGAGATACTGTGCAAATAAAGTTGTGCCAGTTTGTTGGGAGCAATGGCTCATTTGGTGAGGTCGTCTTTGATGCAGAACACAAAAAATGTATCTGCAGAAGCCCCAAAAAGGTCTTCAGTAAGAAGGGAAACTAAAATGGGCTGAAGTACTGAAATACAATAAATGAGGCAAAAAAAAAAAAGTTGCTTGGGTTTGTGTCTTGGGAAAATTGGAGCTATTCTCAGAAAAATTAAACTTTCAATCCACTGTCCATTCTCATGACTGATAGCTGGATTGGTCGTAAGTAATAGGCGGGTGTGAAAAGTGGAGTTGTCAGATGTTGACAACTGTTTTGAGGTCATGAAAGCTATTGTAAGAAGTTTCACTCTTCTTGTTACAGTGGCAGCGAATGTGAAAAAAGGACTTTATTCTGAGCATCGGTCAGAGATGCAATTTCAAATGCTGAAGCCATTGTTTCCCACGAACAGTGCTCATCTGGAGGCAGTCATTTACATATTATGGTTTCAATTCTGATAGAATCATTGAATGGTTACAGCACAGAAAGATGCCATTTGGACCATTGTGTTTGTGCCGGTTCTCTTATCTCAGAATATTTCCAGTTTAAACCTGGCAGAAACGAGCTCGTTCATCTGTTTATTTTGTTGTGGATTAACTTTTGACCCTTATCACTTTAGTCACCGTATCTCTGTTGGGTGCGGGTGGTGAGTGCATTAAACGCAGGTTGGATGGGATTTTACAAAGCTTCTGACATCGGGCTCCATGGCGGGGGGCGGCTGGAAGATTACATGGAGAGGGTGAGCTCCCTGATGCCGGCAATGGCATCAGCTGCCTGTGCGCAGGCGCTAGCATTTTTAAAGCCCTGCTGGCTAAGTTAAATTTTTAAAGGTATACCCACCCCCGCTGCACTGATTAAAAATCTGCTGCCCCTTTCCCACCCGCCAATATCAATAAAATTGATAATCGTTCCGGCAGCGGCCCAGCAGAGAGCCGGACACCGGGAGGATTGGGCCCAATCTTCCCAACGACGGCGAGACTCCGTGCCATCCCCCCCGCCACTGGGCAACAGGACCCGGATTAAAATATTCAAATTAGCAGAATGCACACCTTTAAATAAACTGACTCCAGTCTTACTGTCGGGCTGCGATCTTCTGAGTGGCGGCCAGCATTCACGTGCCCTCACTTTTCCGTCTGGGGAAAGGCAGGCGCTGAGTGGTGTGGAAGGGGGAGCTTAAGATTTTTAGTGCAGGGGCGGGGGGGGGAACGAGGTCAAATTTATATCATTAGTATAAGGAATGGTGGGAAGGGGTGACCTGTGCACTTTTTCCAGTTTGGGGGCGGTAGGTCAAGTGCGGAAGGTAAGTGCTTTGGGGTCGGAGAGGGCAAATTATGACGTTTATTGATATTGGTGAGTGGGAAAGGGGCAGCTGATATTTAATCAGTACTGTGGGGTGGGTATACCTTTAAAAGTTTCATTTAGCCAGCAGGGCTTTAAAAATGGTGCTAGCACCTGCGCACAGGCAGCTGACGCCATTGCCAGCATCGGAGAGCTCACCCTCTCCACATAATTGTTGGGGGGGGGGTGGCTGGGGGGAACGCCTGACCGGCATATTATTGTGGGCCGCTGCGAGGTAGATCTTTGAGTTCTACTCTGCAGCCAGGCAAAGAAGTAAATGGAGAAAGTTGCTGGTGCTGCAGTCAAAGGATACATTTTCCATGATACTGGTTTCTGCCAGAAAATACGGCAGATGGTTCTCTCAAGGCTGGGGTTAAAAGCCTGCAAAAGATAGAATGAGTGAAAAACAAAGAAGGAATGAGAGAACCAAGGAGAGATAGGGAAAAATAGAATTAGAGGGGAAAGGAGAAAATGAGAAAGACACTGAAGGAACAAGAGACAAGGAAATGAAGCGGAGGAAGAAGAGAAATGAGACAAGGAGGGAGCAACAGAGATACAGAGAGGCTGGAAAATCAAAACGATAAGAGGCAAGAAAGGAGTGTGTGGCAGAAAGAGAAAGAGAAGAAATTAAACTCAGAAAGAGCATGAATGGGAGTGAAAGGGACTACAATCCAGATTTTGAATAAGTAGCTGAAACAAAACATGTCGAGTCATGTTGCTGGGCTAGAATTTGAGATTTCTTGCACTGTGCTCGTTTTTGAGTGAGAGTATAACTAGTATGTACCGCATTTAAAACTTGAGGCTGTTTCCAGTGTATATTTCTTCTTCTAGCTCTCAGTTTTAGAATATTGGCCACTCCTGAACATTTTTTCATTTATTTGTGGGATGTGGGCATCTGACGAGGCCAGCATTTGTTGCCCATCCCTACTTACCCTTGAACTGAGTGACTTGCTAGGCCATTTCAGAGGGCATTTAAGAGTCAACCACATTGATGTGGGTCTGGAGTCACACGTAGGCCAGACCAGGTAAGGACAGCAGATTTCCTTCCCTAAAGGGCATTCGTGAACCAGATGTGTTTTTACAACAATCAACAATGTTTCATGGTCACCATTAGACTAGATTTTAATTCCAGATTTATTAATTGAATTTAAATTTCACCATCCGCCATGGTGGGATTCGAACCCATGTCCCCAGAGCATTAGTCTGGGTACTGGATTACTAGTCCAGTGACATTACTATGCCACCCCTTTCCCTTTCTGGCCAGAAACCAACTGGAACCAAGTTTTGTATTCACATTTTGAACAGAATAAGTTTAAAAGCTTAAAAGCTGAAGGACCGGGAGGCCATAACCTCAAAATAAAGGACTTTAAAAAAACGTTGCTTTCACTGCGCCCTGCACCAGTATTTATGAAGAAAACACATATTCGAAAGATCATAAATGAAAGCATGAAGCCTAAGGGTCAAATGAAGTGACATTCAATATAAGTATGGAGGTGTAAATCATCTGCGATCTTTCTTTTAAACCCTTTTTAAATGCATGAAGACATTAAGGACTAAAAATTGGGCTGACCTGGTTTTAGGGCACGGGTGTCATGATTTGCGATCGGCCGGCACCCATGTTGATCAAAGTAGGGACATGCAATTCTTGTGTCCCACCTCATTGGCATGATTGTAGTGTTGCCCTGAGTGGCTGCAGTGCTGCTGTTTGCTCCTCCTAGTCATCTGTGGCCTCAGCGCACAGCAGGGGGCCCCAGCAACATTGTTTACTGATCATGTGATACAGCCAACCTGCTCTTAAAGGCAGGCGGTACCTTAACGGGAAGCTGCACAAAACTATTGCTGTAATGTTCATTGTTGCAAACTGAAAACCAGGGCAGACACAGGGGTCCAGAGTGTTGTATGCAGCGTTGGAGGCATTAGTGGTGCAGGTGGTCAGGAGGAGAGATGCTGTGGTTCCGCAAGGGGCCGGGGGCCCTCAAGGACCACACTCAGAAATGAATGGGAGCAGGTGGACAGGGAGGTCAACTCCTGGAGTCTGGACCTGAGGACCTGGCAGCAGTGCTACAAGAAATTCAATGACTTCATGGAATGATCAAGGTCAGTGAATGCATCATCACATGGTATCTCCTAATCACCACAGCACCAGCCTGTCTCACTGCTGAATGCACCTCACCCCCATCATTCACCCAGTAGCACTCCCTGATGCTCAGGACTCATACCTAATATCCAGATATTTAACCTCACCCTCACACACCAACCATTGTTGGTAGCCTCACAGCCACCTCTTGGTGCCTCCAAATACCTCCAGCTATTCAGTTATGGCAGGCACATCACACAACCACAGTCTTACACAACCACTAACATTCTAGCCTCTCTCTTGCTAGACAAGGTGGCGCAATAGAAGGAAATAAAGCAGAACTGGTAAGGGGATAAGGACCCCTGCATCTCCTGAGCTCTGCAGAGAAGATGGTTATCTGCATCACGGGGTTGGCTGTGATGGGGCCTGCAGCATCCAGCCTCACTAGGGACATTGAGGATGACAGAATGTTTCTTCCTTATGCCCCTTCTCAACTCCCAGCGCATCCTTATCCTGCTATCTGGCATGATGAGCAAGCTGCTGAGAGTGGAACCATGGGCCTGTTGCTTTGCACCCCGACAACCTTCACTCACACCAACCTTCCCCTTCTGAGTCCCTGCTTTCATACATCCAAGAACTGCAGCCCCAGGAGGAGGAAAGAGAGCAACAGCACAGCACTGATCTGACACTAACAGCCACTAGCTCAGATACTGGCACTCCGCTTACCTTGAAGGCCAGTATAGAGTTGGAATCAGCATGTGATGGATCATCCAAGCATGAGTGGCCTGCAATCAAGCCAAGGGTAAAGGATGGTTCAGGTACCAATTCACCGGAGGGCGAGGTTGTAGATGAGTACTGTTGCAGAGGACTCAGATGAGGACCTCAATCAGGCGGCATAGAGGAGAATGCTGAAAGGACATGCAAACCAAGATGCTGGGTGTATTCGCTGACCTGCCAGATAGCCTCCTGTCACTGTTGAAGAGCTTGGAGGAGTCCGGCTCCAACTTGGCAAAAGGCATGGTGCGAAGCTTGCCATCACCACAGCCTTTGCACCATCTCCCTGTCTTGCTGCACAGCCAGTGGCACTAGCGCTGCAGCTCCCGCCCCCCCAGGGCGGCACAGTGGCGCAGTGGTTAGCACTGCAGCCTCACAGCTCCAGCGACCCGGGTTCAATTCTGGGTACTGCCTGTGTGGAGTTTGCAAGTTCTCCCTGTGTCTGCGTGGGTTTTCTCCGGGTGCTCCGGTTTCCTCCCACAAGCCAAAAGACTTGCAGGTTGGTAGGTAAATTGGCCATTATAAAAATTGCCCCTAGTATAGGTAGGTGGTAGGGAAATATAGGGACAGGTGGGGATGTGGTAGGAATATGGGATTAGTGTAGGATTAGTATAAATGGGTGGTTGATGGTCGGCACAGACTCGGTGGGCCGAAGGGCCTGTTTCAGTGCTGTATCTCTAAAAACAAAAAAAAATAAATAAAAAAAACACCCACTACTGTTGCAGCCTTTAATGTAAGTCCACTTACTCCAATATCCCACCCCTCCCACCCTCCAACATGATGTGGCAACACTCTGGCAAATCCAGGAACTCCCCAAAACACCTCCAAAAATACTGCAAAGAACTTCCAGGCACTTTGCAATAGAAAAAGTTCCAAGAAATTACTTTACCTGCATTTAGGGGCGTGGATTTTGTGGAGGAGATGGGGCACACAGCGCCAGGTTGAAAAGGCGGGGGGATCCCCACCTCAGCCTTTTCGGTGCCCCGCTCTCCCCACCACCCCCCCCCACCCCACCCCCGGCGTGATCCTCCATTGTTACGGAGGCGTCATTTCCGGTGCCGGGGTCCCCGTCCTTTTAAAGATGGGGATCCTGCTTCCATGACCTGCTGGGCAATCACAGGGCAGGCAGCTCAACAGTATTGGCAGTGCCACCAGGAGTGGTGGACACTGTCAGTACTGCAGAGGCCTTGGACCCAGGCCCAGCACTGGAATGCCAAACCTCAGGTAAGTTAGGTGGGCTCGCTAGGGCCAGGTTGGAAGGCTGCAGTGGGGGGTGAGGGAGAGGAGGGTCCTGGAGTTGCATTGTTTCCCAGCCAGGGCCCTCCGTAGGCCACAGATTGCCCACGGAGGAGGGGATCCCCCCCACAGGCCCGCTGGGATTTCACCTTGTTTTACAAGGCATCCTCCCGCATGGCGGAGGCCCCCCGTTCCCCAACCCCACTGCTGATTAAATCCCAGCGGTGGGTGGAAGAGGCCCTTAAGTGGCTGTTACTAGGCCACTTAAGGGCTTTGATTGGCTTCTGGGCGGGAAGGCAGTCGCCAGCCTGTCCCTCCCCCGGGAAAATCGCTTGGCGATGGTTCGGTGACAGGGCCACCACACCCCCACTACCCCCCCTTTCCCCCCAACCACCATCAATCGCAATTGTATGGGCCCTTCCGCTTCCAATCCCACCTCAAGGGGACCCATTCCCGCCTAGGGTTCATGACCCTTTAAATAACACTTGTGTAGGGCCCATCTTGCAGCTTTTGTTTGCATTTTCTTGAATGAACAACAAACAGGTTGCCTGCACATGTGTTGCACATATTTGGGATCCTGCTGTCACATCAGCAGATTGGGCTGTGTCTTGAGAATAGCTCTAAGTTGACGTCTTCTGGCGCTGCAGGCACTATATGAGGCAATTTCTGGCCCTAGGTTTCCAGGCAAGGTGAGTGCTGCATTACTTGGGGATGAAGAGTGAAAAACACATAGCTTTTATTGAATAGACTCTGAAAAAAAAACTTAGTATTTTAAATAAATTAGATTTCTTTAATTTAAATGCATATTCTGTTCCATATTTAACCTGAAAACTACATTCATTTTGATTAAAGGAAGTGATAATCATATTTCAATTAATAAAATAATCAGATCATGTTAAATGTAGAGCATATTTTTTTTTCTTAAAATGATTAAATCCTCATTTAACTTTTGTTTAACATAATTATACAGCTCTACTTAACAGCAGCAATAAATCAAAAACATGCAAGCCAGCAGTTATTTTCCAGGCTATTAGAGCTATCACATTAATTTCTATAACAGGAAAATATGTATAATGTATAGGACCTGGTATGGACTCTCAGCACTCTGTTAGAGGCACTTCTTTTGTTTCCAAGCGGTAGCTCAGAATGCTCAGAACTTGCATTTAAATAGCACCTTTCATGACCTCCTAACATCTCAAAGTACTACACAGCTTTTTTTTTATTTGGCACACAATGACTGTCATAGGAAAATGAAACAGGCATTTTACACCAGCAGGGTCCCACAAATGCTGATGAGATTAATGTCCAGATAATCTGTACTTTTACATGATGTTCGCCAAGGGAGAAATATTGGCGAGGTCATCCAAAGAACTCCCCTCCTCTTCTTTGAATCGTGTCATGGGATCTTTTATATTTGCCTTAAAGGGCAGATGGGGCCATGATTTATGGCACCTCTGACAGTGCAGCACTGCCTGAGTTCTGCACTGAAACATCAGCCTAGATGAGGTGCTTAAATCACAGAAGTGAGATTTGACTCCATAATCACCTGACTCAGAGGTAACAGTGCTACCACCGAGCTAAGGCTGACACCAGTGAGATGATTTCACTTCCTCCCTGCATAGGCAGTGCCACTGGTGGCTAAAAGGTCACTGCCGACTCGTGTGTACAATTTTACTCATCACTGTTCAAAGATCACGAAGGGTAAACGTCATTCTGGCCTTCACCCCAATGTCCACACATTTCAGGGTCAAAGGTCAGCAATCTAGAACAGAAATTCTTATTGACTAATTTCCTCTTTATCCCAAAGCATTGAAACCAATTGTAGCAGCTCTCCAGCTGTCAAAGATAAAACCGATAATTTGGTTGAAATCGTGACTTTTACCTGGTCTTTTGTCAGTTTGCATTGTTGAATCCCATTCTGGGCAGTGCCTAATCCCACCTGTCTTGGCATCCTCGTCGATCATATTTCTGTGGAATCGTTTTGCTCTTGATAATTTTTGATTTCAGAATTTGATAAAGAATAATGTCATCCATGGGATATTTCTATATTTGTATCTGTATATATGTTTATGTATATACTTTCCCTTGGTCATTTTTCATTGCTCCACAAGCTGATAGGGAATTCTGGACTTTTGCTGCAAGAAAGAATGAAGTTGCATTTGTACACCACCTTTTCAGTCCCAGGTTGTCACAATGAGCTTTACAGTCAATGAATTACTCTGGAAGTGTAGTCACAGTTGTTCTGTATACAACCACAGTAGCCAATTTGCACACAGCAAGGCCCCAACAAACAGATGTTTTAGTGGTATTGGTTGAAGATTGAAATCTTGGTTGAAATCTTGGCTAGGATACCCCACCCCCCACCCCCCAACTCCCAACTCTTCAAATTGTGTTCGGGGATCTTTTAAATACACTTAAGCAGGCAGGTGAGGCGTCAATTTTAATGTATTATCTGAGAGGCAACTCTCCAACAGTGCAGCACTCCCTGAGATCTGCACTGGAGTATCAGCCTAAATTGTTTGTTCAATTCTTAAAGTGGAACCAGTATTAGAAATGCTTGTGGTACCTTTATTTTAAATGCTGATATTTTTAATGAATTTACAGAATATTGTTTACATGTGCAATGCTGTTCAAAAACACTTCTAAAGGCAGTAGCTAGTGATTACATAATGAATAAAAGAAACTATAACACAAATGTTTTTAGGCACCTAAGTGTGTTGGGCTGAATTTCTCTTCATTTTTGTTTACTAAATTACTTCAAACTGTGCATTATGCATGAAGACACTGAATTAAGTTATATAAGATCTGTTGCACACCACAGTCCCAAATGTGTGTCAATTCCAACTGTAGCCCCAGATTGTCATATATTCTTATTGAATAAATAAAATTATTTTGAATCAATAAATCAGTTATTTGAAGTGTCAGTGTTTTGAATTGTACTATCTTGTAGATTTGCTTATTTTGATTTTTTTTACTTAAAAAAAAAACTTGGTCTGTAAGGAACACTCATGCTTCCCTTAGGATATTAGTGGATTCATATATAAGGAATTTTCCATTTTGCTCTGTTCCTGGATCAGCCTGTAGCAACCCATTCTGCTTCACTGCCATGTTTAACCCCACAGTGGTTTTGTGCTAAATTAACAGGATTTAAACATTTATAGTGAATCTGCAAAAAAAAAAATGCTCCGATGATAGTTGCTAGGTAGTGCAGTGGTTTGCCACCCTATCAGTTCAGCTCTGGGATAGGTCTTTGAATCCAGCCCAGACTGTTAGAATGAGAATTCCCTTTCTTTGCTAGCTAAAAGCTCAATGTGAAATGAGTTTTGGCATCTGTGATTAGTGTTGCAACAAAGGGTTGTTAGTCCAGCAACAATAGCTCTGCTTATGATTCATACGAGTCGTGTTTATATTAATAGGCTGTATTATCGTGACTGGTTTGGCCTTCCATTTATATTGAATCCATGTAAATAATACGTGTTGGTTGTCAGGCTCTGACTACCTCTAAGAACACTCTCTGATGTCAGAGAACACAAGTCGTGGAGTGATCAGCACCCACCCTCCATGTGGCTACATTGCTCCTGAAGCTTGAACGATCTGAAATTCATAATTTTGGTGTCTTGTTAAGCCCGAGATAAGCTTCTGATCACTTATCCGCACCAAGACCGCACATTACCACCTCTGTAACATCGCCTGACTCCACCCCTGCCTCAGCTCATCTGCTGCTGAAACCGTCATCCATGTCTTTGTTACCTCTCGATTTGACTATTCTAATATGCTCCTGGCCAGCCTTCCACCCTCCATAAACTTGAGGTAATTCATAACTCTGCTGCCCAAGTCTCATTTGCCCATCATCCCTGTGCTCGCTGACCTACATTGGTTCCGGCTTAAACAACACCTTGATTTTAAAATTCTCATCGTTGTTTTCAAATGCCTCCATGGCCTCACCACTCACTATCTCTATAATCTCCTCCAGTCCTACAACCCTCCAAGGTGTCAACACTCCTCCAATTCTGGCCTCTTTTAATTGGTGGCTGTGCCTTCAGCCAATGCCCCAAGTTCTGGAAATCCCTCCCTACACCGTCCACCTCCCTACCTCACTTTCCTCCTTTAAGAGGCACTTTAAAACCTCCCTCTTTAACCAAGCTTTTCGTCATCTGTCCCAATATTGCCTTGTGTACCTTGGTGTCAAATTCTATGAAGCCTCTTGGGGCATTTTATTATGTTAAAGGCCTGGCATTTATGTAAGTTTTTGTTAAAGGAAGCTTGGTTCTAATCTTATACTATAATACAACCTTAGCCTGTGCTTAGTCTGTAACATCTAGTATACACATTTCACTGAGGCTGCAGCTTCTAATCTTTTCTGCCATTGCCTTAATGCTACAGTCTTTGTTCATAGTACAGTAAGTGCCTAGGCCAAATGCTTTTTCCCCATTCAGATTTACTCGACTGTTAAAAGTGCTCGAAGGAATGCTGGGATAGACTGACTTTTTAAATTAGCTTAAAACATTCTAACAGCATTTTCAATCCAGCTCCTAGTGAAGGTTGACTTACAGCAGTAAATTGATCATCTCACTCAGAGTTGACCACTTGGGAAATAGTGCAGTAGAGGATACTGTTCTAAGATAGGGGTTAAGTCATACTGTTGGGGAAGAGATGTGGGAGTTTCACTCCACAGTTATCTGTACCTCTTACCTGGGGGATCCTTGAAGCAGAGTGCCCCAAGTGGGGAAAGTATTTAATCAATAGTTCTCACCTTAATCACAAAAAATGTCACCAATTCCATCTGCTTTTGGTAACATGAAATGATGAAACAGAAGAAGGATGCATGTGGGGAAGTAATATACTGGCCTTCTATTTGAAGACTCTGAACCAGAAGCTGCCAATTTAAGTCCAATGGAAGTACCAGAGATTGAGCAAATTTGTTGAGTTATGCTGCATAGGACTAAGGAGTTAACCCACCCACTCATATTGGTATCAGGTAGCTCTTGAGAAACCATTGGAACCTCTTTTATTCCGGAACAAAATCAGTCTGGCAGCATCTTTTTGTCTTGTTGAAGTGGCCACATTTCTGTTTCCTGAAACATGGCTATGGAAAGAAAGAGGCTACAAAAATTAGGAGCTTTGTAACTGTTGAGAAATTGCAGCAGTAACACTTACTTTGTAGTTAAACCAGTTTTGTATAAAAAAGTGGTCTCAATATGTTTATCACTAAGTTTGAAAGCTATGTAAAGAAATTGAATTGGCAAAGAAAATAAAGTATTAAGTGCAATACTTGCTAATTAGGTCTTGTGCTCACCTTAAAATAATTTGCAGTCTATTGATTTATGCTAAATCCTCCACTCCATCACACCCCTCCCATTTTTCATTTGGCTCCAATTACTTACTCCTCTCTTGCCAATTTCCTACCCTCTTCCTTAATCTTCAACTTAAGCTTCATCTTTTTCTTTTAACCTAATTCCTGTATTAATAGCTGATTCTACCTCCTCAATTACCCTCTCCTCTGGAAGCTTTTACTTTCCTCGCCTTACTTGTTATTCGTGAGTTCTTTGAAATTTCTCATTCAGCTAATTTCAGCCATTTTGCCGATCCCTGCACAGGTTCTGTGTTCAAAAGCACTTCCTCTGTGTGATCCACATCAAAGTCGAGCGCTCCCACACCAATTGGGCCCCCATAGATCCCTTGCACCATGCTTCTTCTGTGAGTGGAAAACTGTGTTAAATCATCCTTAAGATTTGAAAGAGTTGGAGACTGTTAGCTTGAGTCAGATACTTGTTGAAGCAACCAGATACCGGAGCTCTCTGAAGGAGAGAAAAGACAGAAATTATCTGTTGCAGCTTGAAAGCGAGATGGAAATATTTGCTAGCCAGGGGTGTGGTAGATCTACTGAATTATTAAAAGAGTTGGTGCTTTGTGTTGTGATTTTTTTTTCAAGGAGAATTACATTGCCTGCAGGGTATTTAACAGGATGGAGAATGTCAAGTTTTCAGAATATGATATTCCGTAGGATAGGGAATTAATACTTTTCAACATACTGTAGTCATTTTTTTTGCTATTACGAAATGTCATTTGTAGGATTTAGAACAAAAACTACAACCAGTGATGACAACCTAACTTTCTACTATTTAAATCCTGCCAGTCATGCTGCAAACATATAACAACATAAACAAGAATGATAAGAATTCCTGTTCAAGTTGTAACAAAAATATATTGTAAGATGATGAAGAAAGGCAATGTGATTTAGCAGTCTTGGGGGTTGATGGCTGAGATTTAAGGTGGCATGATCTTCACATTAGGAGCAATCTATCAACTGTCCTGGATTGCTACTATCAAGTGACAAAATCATTAAAATCAGGAGACATGGTATTGCTTCAATCAATATACATGACCATAAATACTACAGCCTTACCAGAAAATGTTTGGATAGTAACTCCATCATTATTAGCCTGGTTATCGGGCATAGTGCATTGAGATTATGTCATAGAGTCATATACAGCCCATTAAGTCCATGCTGGCTCTCCACGGAGTTATGCAGTCAATCCACTCCCTGTCTCGATCCCTGTAGCCCTGCACATCTATTTCTCTCAGGTGACCATCCAACGTCCTCTTGAAGTCATTGATGATTTCTGCTTCCACCACCTTTGTGGGCAGCGAGTTCCAGGTCATTACCACCCGCTGCATAAAAAAAAAGAGCTTCCTCATATTCCGCCTGCAATTCTTTCCCAAAAATTTCAACCTGTGTCACCTAGTCCTTATATTATTTGTTAATGGGAACAGTTTTTCCTTGTATAAATTATCAAAGCCTGTCATGATCTTGTACACTTCTATTAAATCTCCCCTCAATCTCCTTGGTTCTAAGGAGAACAAACCCAACTTTTCCAATCTAACCTTGCAACTAAAATCCTCCATCCCTAACCATTCTGATAAATCCCCTCTGCACCCTCTCAAGGGCTATCACATCCTTCCTAAAGTGTGGTGACCAGAACTGGACAGAATACTCCAAATGGGGCCTAACTAGAGATTTATAAAGTTTCATCATAATTTCCTTGCTTTTGTACTCAATGCCTCTATTTATGAAGCCCAAGATCCCATATGCTAACCATTCTCTTAATATGTCCTGCCACCTTCAAAGATCGATGCACGTGCACACCCAGGTCCCCTGTGTTCCTGCACGCTCTTTAGAACTGGTCCATTAAGCATATATTGCCTCTCCCTATTCCTTCTGTCAAAATGCATCAACTCACACTTGTCTGTATTCCATCTGCCAACTATCTGCTTATTCTGACAGCCTATCTATGTCCTATTGCAGGTGGTTCATATCATCCTCGCTGTTTGCTGGAGGTTGACTTCGTGACAAATGCATGGATATGCCTGCATTCACTGTTTCCCTCACTCTCACTCATATATATGCCATCCTTACCCCTGCACACATGCACTCTTTCTCAATCTCACAGATATACATATGCAGTTGTTCAATCATTCACAGTCTGCCTCTTGCTTGCTATTGCACACCAAACAATCATGGGGGTATTTTGACCCTCTCCCCGCCCCCATGATCTATGGGAGAGGGTTAGGAAAGGGTGTTAAATTGGTAAAATGGGAAACCTGACTACAACCATCCACGAACACATGATCTTATGGTTTAACCGCAATGGGTATGACGTCGGCTGAGTATCCTCCTCTGGAGAGATGGGTCACTGATTATAATATGCTACTGATGTTATGTTCCTCAGATTTTGGTAGCCATTTAAATTTAATGCCAGTGGGCCAGATTTCCCAGGGTTCCATGCAATGCAATCCCTCCCCACCCCAGCACGATCCGATCACTCCCACCCCTGTGTGATCCAATTTCTCCCCACTTCCATACTCCCACTCTTTCCTGACTCCCGCACGATCCAAACTCTCCCCATCCCCGCACGATCCAATCTCTTCCCACCCCTGTGTGATCCAATCTCTCCCCAACCCCGCACGATCCAATCTCTTCCCACCCCTGTGTGATACAATCTCTCCCCAACCCCGCACGATCCAATCTCTTCCCACCCCTGCACGACACAATCATCCAATCTCTCCCCAACCCCGCACAATCCAATCTCTTCCCACCCCTGTGTGATCCAATCTCTCCCCAACCCCGCACGATCCAATCTCTTCCCACCCCTGCATGATACAATCATCCAATCTCTCCCCAACCCCGCACGATCCAATCTCTTCCCACCCCTGTGTGATCCAATCTCTCCCCAACCCCGCACGATCCAATCTTTTCCCACCCCAGCATGATCCAATCTCCCCCAACCCCCCGCACGATCCAATCATCCAATCTCTCCCCACCCACGCACAATCCAATCTTTTCCCACCCCAGCACGATCCAATCTCCCCCAACCCCCCGCACGATCCAATCATCCAATCTCTCCCCACCCCTGCACGATCTAATCCCTCCCACCCCCATGTGATCCAATCTCTCCCCACTCCCGTGTGATCCATTCTCTCCCCACCCCCGCACGATCCAATCTCTCAATTTTACTGTCCCTCCTGAACTAACAACGCTATACTATAATCCACAAAGCAGCGCATCCTGCTTGTTCCTATTGACAGGCATCTCAGGTTTGTTGTTGACCATTCTGTTCAATATTGGGTCAGGGCAAAGAAAATTTGTTTGTGCACCTCATAACTTCATATAGACTTGTTGAGCACATTAACAAGGTCAATATTCCAGTGTTTGAGTTGAATAGCTTGGCCCCCTCCATCATATATCTGACCAAACATATATCTACATTTTGAGGTTATACAAGCTGGGTTGTTTTCTGAGAGTGAACCTGTATTTTAACAAATTTATTATATGGCAGGGATGTTATTGTTGAAAAATGGACCACAGTTCCACATTTCTGCCTAAGTTGTCTCTTTTGACAGCTCTCTCTCTCCCCCAGTGCTTTCCCATAGCTCTTGATCTTCCCCAGCTCTTGCTCTCCTCTCTCTCTTCCCCCACTCTCGCTCTCCCTCCACTCTCGCTCTTCCCCCACTCTCGCTGTCCCTCCACTCTCGCTCTGCCGCCACTCTCGCTCTTTCCCCACTCTCGCTCTTTCCCCACTCTCGCTCTTCCCCCACTCTCGCTCTTCCCCCACTCTCGCTCTTCCCCCACTCTCGCTCTTCCCCCACTCTCGCTCTCCCCCCACTCTCGCTCTCCCTCCACTCTCGCTCCCCCTCTACTCTCGCTCTCCCTCCACTCTCGCTCTTTCCCCACTCTCTCTCTTCCCCCACTCTCGCTTTTCCCCCACTCTCGCTTTTCCCCCACTCTCGCTCTTCCCCCACTCTCGCTCTCCCTCCACTCTCGCTCTTTCCCCACTTTCGCTCTCCCTCCACTTTTGCTCTCCCTCCACTTTCGCTCTCCCTCCACTCTCGCTCCCCCTCCACTCTCGCTCTCCCTCCACTCTCGCTCTTTCCCCACTCTCTCTCTTCCCCTCACGACCACTCTTCCCCCAGCTCTTGCTCTTCCCTCACATTATCACTCTGCTATTTAAGAAAGATGAGAGAGGGAAACGAGGGAATTATAGACCAGTTAGCCTAACATCAGTTGTTAGTCTATAATTAAGGGTGCAGTGACAGAACACCTTGAAAATTTTCAGCTGATCAGACAGAGCCAGCACAAATTTGTAAAGGACAGGTCTTGCCTGACGAACCAGATTGAAGTTTTTGAAGAGGTGACTAAAGTAGTGGACAGAGGGCTGAATACAGATATTATTTGTATGAACTTTCAGAAGGCATCTGATAAGATCTCATAAAAGGCTGAAGCTCATGGACTTGAAGGCAAATTATTGACCTGGTTAGGAAATAGACTTAGCGGCAGGAGCCAGAGATTAGAGATATGGGCAGGTATTCTAAATTGTTTGGCGTGACTAGTGATGTACCGTAAGGATCTGTGTTGAGGATTCAACTATTCACTATTTCTTAATGATTTAGATGTTGGGATACAAAGCCACATTTCCAAATTTGTTAATGACACAAAGATAGGAGGCATTTTAAGAAATGTAGATGGAAGCATAACATTACAAAGAGATATGAATAGATTAAGTGAATGAGCAAATGTGAAAAATGGATTTTAATGCTGGCAAATGTGAGGTCATCCACTTTGGACCTAGAAATGATAGAACAGGATACTTTTAATTGGTGAAAAGCTAGACACAGTGGAGGTCCAAAGAGATTTGGGCATCCAGGCACATAGATCATTAAAATGTCATGAACAGGTGCAGAAAATAATAAAAAAAAAAGGCTAATGAAATGCTAGCCTTTATATCTGGAGGACTAGAATACAAGGGGGTAGAAGTTATGCTACAGCTATACAAAGATCTGGTGAGACCATACCTGGAGTATTGTAAGTAGTTCTGCACACCACACCCTTAGAACTGATATATGGGCCTTGGTGGGAGTGCACCTTAGATTTACCAGAATGATACCTGGACTCCAAGTGTTAAATTAGGTGGAAAGATTACACAAATGAGGGTTGTATTCTCTGGAATTTAGAAGGTTAAGGGATGATTTGATCAAAGTTTTCAAGATATTAAGGGTAACAGATAGGGCAGATAGAGAGAAACTATTTCTACCGGTTGAGGAGTGTAGCACTAGGCAGCATAGTCTAAGAATTAGAGCCAGGACTTTCAACAGTGAAATTAAGAAACACTTCTACACATAAAGGATAGTAGAAGTTTGGAATGGTCTTCTGCAAACAACAATTGATGCTAGATCGATTGTTGAATTTAAAACTGAGAATGACAGATTGTTGTGAACCAAAGGTATTAGGGGATATGAAGCAAAGGCTATGTGCAGCTAGGTCACAGATCAGCCATGATCTCATTAATGGCGGAACAGGCTCGAAGGGCTAAATGGCCTAGCTCTCATTGCCCCGGTTACTCTCCCCCCCCCCCCCCCCCCCATATTCTTTTTTGTCCTTTCTAGCCTCTGGATACATAATTTTAAAGATATTTCCTCATCCATACATCTTGATTTTTTTTTTCTTGGAATCACCTCCTTCATTCTTTCACAGAATGTCAAAACCACAGAACTACTTATTGTGCTCGATCTTCCTCCTATGATCTTCAGGCTCCTTGGTGCAGCAGAATGGGTTTTGGGAGGCCAGTGTTGGTATGAATCCATCACCCAACACAATGTGTCAGTGCTTCACTGAAATGCACCATTGCAAGATCTACAATCAACTCTTTTTTTTAAAATATGTAAATCCAACCTTTTTAAGGTCTGTGCAGCAGCAAAATTGTCCAGGCATGTTTCAAAAGAGAGCAGCTTGTTTTTGAGATGAAGGTGAAGTTTGGGTAACCTCTACCAGACAGTGATTGATGAAAGAATCTTTCTGGTTAAATACCAGCTTGCATGCACAAAATGGATTTCTACTGAAAGAAAGACAACAAGAGCAACCAGGGAATTTCATAGTGTGTTGGTGAACAATGTTAGACCATTTTATACAGACTAACCTATTGTTCTAAATTTAATTACAAATGCAGTAATACACAAAAGCAAAAATAAAAGGCACCGCTGAATAGTGAACCATGCAATACTGTTATGAGAAAACTGGAATCAGTCCACAAGGGTTAATGTATACTTCTTTACAGTTTCTTTGGAAAAATCAGCTAATCCTTTTTTCTGTCACACAATCAACAGTCTAGAAATGTATCTTTCAGGATAAGATATTAAATGTAAAATATGACGGTCTCCAGTCCCCAAAGAGTTGGTGCATCTTCACCAGAAGTAAAGATTAGTGGTCGCAACTGGGATATTTATCTTGTGGAATTCTTTGACGTAGAGCCATTTCTTCTGAGCCAGTCGAGCAAATAATAAAACTGAACGGTCTTCATACCTTGGTAGACCGTGGGATTATAACTTCTAAGTGCCAGCTTCCCTTTTATAATAGCCTGCTGGTTTTAACCCATGACAGAAATCATAAATTATCCTTTTGTCTGACAACATTTTTCATTTGCTAACAGGTTATTTCTACTTCCAACAGGGCTGGACTTCCAACTGCCCCTCATTCCCCTGACCCCGGTCTATTACCCCGATTCAGGTTGTTCAAAATAATAAAGCCGGGCACTGGGTCGATTTGTGGAGAGAAATATCTGCCGTAGAGCAGTGTCAGCTGAAGATTTTAAAAATATGTCGTAATTTTCAAAATTGGTTCTTTGTGTAGTGCAAACTTTGCAAGATTGGATGGCAGGCAGAGACGTTTCAGTCCTGTGGCAGGGTTGGAAACCTGATAGGAGGGATTGAATCATGCAGTTTTGATGCAACAGCATGTTTAAGAAGAGGAAAGGAAGGTTGGAGATGGAGTGGTTGTTTGCAAGGATGGGGGGCGGTCAAGGGTTCGTTTTTGAGGAGAGTGGTGATGACGGCAGATTTGAAGGAAAGGTGGACAGTACCTGAGGTGAGAGAACTGTTAACCATATCAGCTAAAATGGGAGCCATGAAAGGAAGTTAGATAGTCAGTAGGATCTGGACAAGATGAGCTCAAAGAAGGCACCAGGGGAGATAGGAGAGAAACTAGAGAATGATGCCATTTCAGGGCTAAGGCAGGGGAGAACCTTAGAAGATGTTTGGCCCCGTGGGCTAGTGGAAGGAACAGATGCAGCAGAGGCAGCTGAGTGAATAGCTTTAATCTTCGTGTCCAGGCTTTTTTTTATTATTCTTTCATGGGATGTGGGCATCACTGGCAAGGCTAGCATTTGTTGCCCATCCCTAATTGCCCTTGACAACTGAGTGGCTTCCTAAGCAGTTAAGAGTCAACCATATTGATGTGGGTCTGGAGTCACACGTAGGCCATACCAGGTATGGATGGCCGATTTCCTTCCATCAAGGACATTGGTGAACCAAATGGGTTTTTACAACAATCAATGATAGTTTCATGGTACCATTACTGAGACTAGCTTTCAGTTCCCAATTTTTATTAATTAATGGAATTTATTAATTAATTGAATTTAAATTCCACTAGCTGCCATGGTGGGATTCAAACCCGTGTCCCCAGGGAATTAGCCTGGGCCTTTGGATTACTAGTTCAGTGACATTACCACCGTGCCAGCATTTACCCCTGACACTACTGCGCTGTACTAAGGCACTGCTGAAACAACAGCATGCAAACAGATTATTTGCTCATAGAAAATTAGCAAGCAGTGAAAACAATAAAAAAGTGATGTTATTTTTTGAGTTTTATGAAGAAGCTGCACTGATACATGAGTATCTTCATTTATTATTAAAAGAACATTGTTGAAGTGACAAAGTATGCTACATTATTTATTATAATATATAATTTGATTAAAAATGATTTTCAACCACTTTGCCATAATGGCCACACTATGGTAGATGTCTGAATACCAGTGTACCCAGTGGTGGGTAGTTTACAAAATTCAAAGGAGTATTCGGATAGGTCTGCCAGAAACACTCTGTTTCCTCCATCCCCTAGCCCTCCAGACTTCAGTGCTATGACATGGCCTGCTATAAAATAGTCTCAGCAAAATTGTATGCTTGCAATAGTCTTGGGATTTGTTTCCTGCAAAGACTAGCTGTGCCATAGTGAAGAGTACAGACGACTCCTCATGGGAGACTTAGGACAGTTTCCCATAGAGTCATGAATATAATGCCTCCTTTGTTCCTGCTGTTTCTGCCACTGTACTGGCATAAAAATATCAAAATATACTGTGCTCTTTGTTCTGTATAAAGTATTATGTATGATAAATGCTGCTTATACTATAGTGTGCGCAGTAACACCTATCCTAACAGTGTAAGCTGCAAAGCCTAATGTAGTAGAGAGTGTATTATGCTGGTTGTGTACTGGAAATGCTGCATTACCTGCTACTATTGCAACAACAATAACTTGTATTTATATAGTGCCTTTAACAGAGTAAAACAGCCCAGTTCTGTTATCAAACATAATTTGCACCGAGCCACATAAGGAGATATTAGGGCAAATGGCCAAAAACTTGGTCAAAGAGGTAGGTTTTAAGGATCATCTTAAGGGAGGAAAGAGGCGGAGAGGTTTAGGAAGGGAATTTCAGAATTTAGGGCCTTGGCAGCTAAAGCCACCAATGGTGGAGCAATTAAAATCAAGGTTGCTCTAAATGCCAGAATTAGATGAGCGCAGGTATCTAGGAGGGTTGTCGTGCTGCAGAACGAAAGCTGTGAAACACAAAAATCCCGAGACATAAAGAACAAATGATGGGTGCAAAGAGCATGGGACACCTGGCAGTTTGTGAACAACCATGGCATGCATGGGCTCTTTAGCATTGTCAAGATCATCTGTAGCCCAAACACTCTAGGGCCTACCCCACTGACAGCCAAGAATGGAGATTGAGCTCATCAAGGACAGAGAGGCAGTTAGTGTCTGCTGGAAGGAACATTTCGAAGAGCTCCTCAATCTAGACTCTATCTTTGACTTGAGTGTCCTTGACTCCATTCCCACTGCACTACCCCACTCAGTCCCAGCACTACCCTGGCCCAGAAGGAAGTTATAAAAAGTCATTCATCAGCTAAAAAGAAGCAAGGTTTATGGAGCAGATGGAATCTCTCCTGAAACCCCAAAATACAGTGGAGATACACTCCTGGTGCAATGGCACAACCTCATATCCCTTCTCTGGGAAGAGTAGCACATGCCAAGGGATCTCAGGGATGCTATAGTTGTGACCATCTTCAAGAAAAGAAATAAGTCTAATTGCAGTAATTATAGGGGAGTCTCCCTACTGTCTGCCGCATGGAAGATCATCCAAAGGATCTTCCTCAACTGCCTCCTCTCAGTGGCTGAAGAGCTCCTCCCAGAGTCGCAATATGGATTTCGCCCACTGAGAGGAACTACAGATATAATCTTCACTGTGCAGCTCTGCCAGGAAAAGTACAGGAAGCAGCTGTAACTGCTGTACATCACCTTTTTCGACCTCACAAAAGCCTTTGACTCTGTCAATTATGAAGCTTTATGGAGAGTCCTCCTCAAATTTGACTATACTACATGATGACATCCAAACCGTGATCTGTACTAACGGGACCACTACAAATGCTATCACAATGAAGACTGGGATCTAACAAAGCTGTGTCTTACACTAACCCGCTTCTTCATCTTCCTCACCACAATTCTGCACCTCACCTCCAGCAAGTTCCCCACATTAGTGGAGACAATCTACAGGATGGACAGGAAATTATTCAACCTTTGTCGACTCCACTCAAACTAAGGTCACTCCAATCTCAATCATCGAGCTTCAGTGTACAGATGGTGCTTGTGTATGTGCTCACTCGGAGACTGAGCTCCAAATCATCGTTGACTCCTTCACTGAAGCATACAAGAGGATGGGCCTTGCTTTACACACACAGAAAAGTAAGGTCCTCTTCCTTCCCACTCCTACAGCAAAACGTCACCTGCACCCCACCCCCCCCATCAATCAAGATCCACTCCACAACTCTGGAAACATGGGCCACTTTCCATATCTCAGGAATTTCTTCTCAATGAAGGCAGACATTGATGATGAAATCCACTACCAGCTTTCATGTGCCAGCTCAGCTTTTGGCCGACTGAGGAAAAGAGTATTCGAGAACCTGGAACTAAGGTCATGGTTTACCAGGCAGCAGTGATTCCCAAGCTCCTGCATGCTTTGGAGACTTGGTCAATCTACAGCAGGCACCTCAAGGCAGTGGAGAAATACCAGCTATGCTGTCACTGCAAAATCCTTCAAATTCATTGGCAGGATAAGTGGTCTAATGTCAGAATCCTCTCCCAAGCTAACATTTCTAGCATCGAGGCACTAATCACCTAAAACCAGTTTTTCTGGATGGGTCACGTTGTTCGTGTGCTTGACACCAGACTCCCGAAACAACTGCTTAAATCCGAACTTTGTCAGGGAAAGAGACTCCCAGGAGGACAGAGGAAATACTTTAGGGATGTTCTGAAAGCTTCCCTGAAGAGATCCAACATGCCCACCGATTCATGGGAAACCCTGCCCCACGACAGCCCAAAATGGAGAAGTGGCATTCGGGAAGGCACCGAGCACCTCGAGAGACTGTAACGGGAGCATGTGGAGGCCAAGCCCAGACAGCAGAAGGAGTGCACAGCCCCCAAGCAACTCATTTACTCGATCCTTCAAACACCATCTGTCCCAGATGTGGTAGAGTATGCAGATCCCGCATCAGACTCGTTACCCATCTTAGAACACATTGAACCAGAGTGGAAGCAAGTCATCCTTGATCCTGAAGGATTGCCCACGAAGAAGGTGCATTACAATACAGTGGAAGTGATGGAGAGATTTTCACCACCTTTACCATATAGCAGTGATGTAATAAGTGGCTTATGTGGCATGATGGTAACACTGTGAGGGATGGCTCAGGAGAGATTGGAAGCTCACACATAGACATTCATCCTTTCGAGAGTATTATTAGAGCAAAAGAAAATCAGAGGAGATGAGAGCAATATAAATGGTGAAAGGTAAACTGCTGAAATGAATATTTAAATTTTTATAAGCCAGTTATACTTGAGTTTGCATTGATGTAAAACAATGTATCATAAATTAGGCTTGAAGTTGTCCAAAGCACAGTAAAGCTAGAGAACTGGTGCAAATTCATAGAAATAGTCTCTCAATTTTTGGATTGCACGCCCAGTACAGTTTAACTATATTCTAGAATGGAGCCAAATGTAGGAATTTCTCAGGTAATCAATCTTTTTAATGTTGGACAATTGAATGGCTCTCTGCTAATGTAAAAATGTAACTGTCCTTGAACAGAAAGCAACTTTGAAGGTGCGTTTGCAGCTTGGCTTGCAGAATAAACCTTTTAATGTGATTTTATTTTTAACATTTAGTGGCATGACTCATTGCATCTGAGGGCATTGTAACAACAACAGATACTTCACAGATTTGAGCTTGGGTGCTGTTAGCAACGTATTTGTGAAAGACTCCATATACTGGACAAGTTAATACTCTCTCCTCCTTTAACCTTCAGGCTTTCATCCTGAGGAAAAAGATTTCAAGATCAGCAAAGTTAATCCAAGCAAACTGTACAAATACCAGGGGATAAAGTGAAAAGTAGGAAGTAAGGGGAAACAAAAGAATTGTGGCCGAACATTATTGCCATTTGGAAGAAAGAACTGTAGGATCTGCTATCATTGGAAGGCCCATCAAGGAGGTTAAATTCAGCTCCAGTGGAGGTGCAAAACGAGTGCTGGTGGATTGAAGTCAGTGCAAAGGAAAATCGGGCGAGGTGTCAAACAGATGGTCAAACCTCTACCATCCGTTTTGTGTCCCTGCCTAAACTGAAATTTAGCCCCAGAAAATCTGAAGGGAGGAAAAGACAGTGGAAAGATTTTCAGCTTATAGTGCTTGAAAGTAGATGACTATAGCGGGAAACCGGACAGGGCGGCCACACGAGCTCATAGCTGACTCCACCCGATTTTCTGTTCATCGATTTAAATTAGTGGAAGATCAGGTGAGCTGAGTTAGATGTTGTGATTGGCCTCTGAACACTGTGCCCAGGTGATCCTTTACACCCAAGAAGAGGAAAATCTGTTCCAATTCAGCTGTCCACCTTCCTGCTGTCCTAGAAACTGTAACCAGTTATGATTCTCCAAGATATTTGCCACATAGCTACTTGCTCCTACAACCTCCAAACAATTTGAAAAAACGACTGTCCTCTCAGGGAAGTAGCGCTTTCTTACATCCCACCTGATTGTATACCTTTTCAACTTACACTCTTGTTCTGTTATCCTGTACCAAATCAAATGTCCCTGACTGATCCTTAATATTCCACAATTTTGTTTCAATCAAGAGAAGTGTGTGTCTAGGGAGGGGACAGGTGAAGTTTTGTGCACTCTCAGGAATCTTCTCAATACTGACACACTCCCAGAAACCCTCCATGAATTGTAACACCTTCCTGGGAACATCTTGAATACTGAACAAACTCCCAGAAACATCCTGTGAATACTGACACACTTCTGGGAACTCCGTGAGCATTGATTAAACTCCTGGGAACCTTCTGTAAATATGGACACACTCCTGGGAATTGCCTGGGAATAACGACACAACTGGGAAACCTCTGAATACCGACACATTCCTGGGAACTCCCTCCGAATACTGCCACACTGTTGGGAACTCCCTGTGAAAACTGATGCACTCCCAAAAGCTCCCCCAAAGAAATCCCCCATTCAAATGTCTGAAGGAGAATTTTGTGCAAGATATTTTTTTATATACAGCAATAAATAAATTGCTATCTGTTCAACAAACACATGGGGGAATTTTATCCTGGTGGCAGGGTCTCGCCTTCGAAAGAAACCGATGCCGAGATCCCCACATTGCCTCTTTTCTGGAAGGCTGACTGAATTTAGCGTCAATCATAGGATTTAAGTAGACAGCGGTGAGCCTTCCATAGGATTTAAGTGGAAAGCGGTGGGCCTTCCATAGAATTTAAGACCTCGTTGCACGAAGTCCTGCCCTTGGAAAGCTGCCAGCCTCCTCGGTGGGCTCCCCCCAGCCCTTCCTGATGCTGGCCCCTCGCTCAGACAGTGTGCCTTTTAATGAGGATCCCCTCACCTCCCCCACACAACCCCACCAGGAACCGGGAACCTTCCTTTTTTTTTCTACCGTGCTTCCTATGCGGCGACAGAGTCATCCGTCACAGGGGTAATTGCGGCTGTGGCGGGAAGAGGCCCTTAATTGTGGGTTAATTGCCCAGTTAAGGGCCTCAATTGGCAACAGGGCGGGGAGGCCATTCACAGGGCTTTCCACCCCAGATTAATATTCAGCAGAGGCAGGATGGTGGCGGGAACCCCCCCTCCCTGCCACGATCCCACCCAATTTTATGCTGTCCCTGCCTCCAAACCCGCCACGGGGGAGAGCATAAAATTCCACCCACAAAGTTACAGAAAAAGTACATTGTATGCCTGACCTCACAGACAGACAGCTGGTGACCTCATTGATCCATTGGAATAAGTTCTATGCCCCCATTTTAAAACCTTTAGTCTAGGATAGAGATTTGCTCATCATGTTTTTGAAGTTGTTTTACATATCCTTTGAGCTATGCTGTACTCTCAACATCCCAACTGTCTCGCCTTTGGCCCGCTGTTCACCACAGCATTTCTGCAGCTTCCAGTTTGCTCAAACACAACCTCACCTCCACCTTTGTTGCCCTAGTCCCAATGAAAACCATTATTCTCTCTCACCCTGCCCATTCCCCCTGGTGCAACCCTCATCTCCGCTCCCTTATGTGCAAGGGTCGCAAACTTGAACAGATATGGCGAACAACTGGCTGAGACTTTCACCACCAGATCTGGCACTATTTGGTCCTGCTCTCGTCTGCTAAAATTGCTCACAATTCCAGGATCATCCTGGAAGGCAAAGGTGACCCCCGGCTTCTTTTCTCTACTGCAGGCCATTTTCTTAAATCCCTCTTTCCTGTCTCCTCTGCCTTAACGTCCAACAAGTGCGATAAACTTATGGATTTCTGTGTCACCAAGGTTGAGACTATCCAATCAACTGCCTCTGCTGTTTCACTTCCTTCACCTAGCCCACTGGGCCGAATTTCCTCTAAGACGCCCTCCTGCCCTGGCCCTGAACCTTTTATCTTTCTCTGGTTTCTGCTGCCTCCCCTCATGCCCTCTCTGAGATCGTCTTTCCAATGAGACCTACCACCTGCTCTCCCAACCCTATTCCCGCTAAACTACTGACCACCCAACTTCCCTACCTGGCTCCCATTTTAGTAGATATTGTTAGTGGTTCTTTCTCCACAGGTTCTGTTCTTCCATCCTTCAAATCTGTCGTCATCACCCCGTCCTTAAAAAAAACCTTTTACCCCATCATCCTTGCAAACTACTGCCCCATCTCCAACCTTCCTTTCCTCTCCAAAGTTCTTGAGCATGTTGCCTCCTCCCAAATTCATGTCCATCTTTCCCAAACTCCATGCTTGAAACCGTCCAATCAGGTTTCCACCTTCGCCACAGTACCGAAACGGCTTTTATCAGAGTCACAGAGGACATCCTATGTGACTGTGACAAAAGCAAAGTATCCCTCCTCAGCCTTCTCAACCTATCTGCAGTCTTTAGCTCAGCTGACCACACCATCCTCCTCCAACGCCTCTCCAATGTCATCCAGTTGGGTGGGACTGCACTCACCTGGTTCTGTTCTTATCTTATCATCGGCAGAGAATCACCATGAATGGATTCTCTTTTCCCTCTGGTGTTCCCCAAGGACCAATCCAAGGCCCCCTCCGATTTCTCATCTAAATGCAGCTCCTCAGCGGTGTCATCTGAAAACATGTCGGTTTCCACATGTACAGTGTTGACACCCAGCTCTACCTCACCACCACATCTCCCAACCCACTCACTGTCTCTAAATTATCAGACTGTTTATCCAACATCCAGAACTGTATGAGCAAAAATTTCCTCCAATTAAATATTGGGAAGACCGAAGCTGTTGCCTTCAGTCCCTGCCACAAACTCCACTCCCTAACCACTGGCTCCATCCCGCTCCCTGACAATTGTATGAGGCTGAACCATACTGTTTGCAATCTCAGTGTCATATTTGACCCCAAAATAAGCTTTCAACCATATATACATCACTAAGACCATCTTTTCCACCTCCATAACAGCACCTAACTCCATCCCGACTCAACTGTTCCGCTACTGAAACCCTCATCCATGCCTTTGTTACCTCTAGACTTGAGTATTTCACGCACTTCTGGTTGGCCTCCTACATTCTACCTTCTATAAACTTGGTCATCTGAAACTCTGCTGTACATGCCTTGGCTCGCACAAAGTCCCATTCCCTATCATCTCTGTGCTCGCTGACCTACACTAGCTCCCTGTTAAGCAACACTTTGATATTCATATTCTCATCCATGCTTTCAAATCTCCCCAATGGCGTGGCCCCCCCTATCACTGTAATTTCATCCAGCTGAACAATCCTCCGATATATCTGCACTCCTCCAATTCTGGCCTCTTGAGCATCCCCGAAATTACTCCACCCTCAATGGCCATGCCTTCAGCTGCCTCTGCCTCTCTACCTTTCTTTCCTCCTTTAAGATCGTCCTTGAAATCTACCTCGCTGACCAAGCTTTTGGTCATTTGCCCTAATATCTCCTTATGTTGCTCAGTGTGATATTTTGTTTTATGATGCCTCTGTGAAGCACTTCGGGATGTTTTATTACATTCAAGGCAATATATAAGTAGAAGTTCTTGTCGTTATATCTACTTGTAGTTTTTGTTGCATTTGCAAATACAATTTTCATTCTATTTCCTGAGTAGTGATGAAAACTATATTATTCCAGATCATTTATTTCATGGTTTATTTCTGCCTTCAATTAGAATTCATTCTTGACAGTTCAGAACAACACCTCAAACAGTTAGGGTTGTTTCAAAGGGGCTCCACAATACACTTGAATGTTATGAGACTGATGCATAATTAAAGTCAGCCATTGTTTCACCGCAGCAACCTGATTTGAATTGTGATTTAACTGGATATGATATTAGGGTTGCCAACTTTCCAGGATTGTCCTGGAGTCTCCAGAAATTAAATATTTTTAAAAGAAGACTATGGTAAAATCATTTGAGTGCCCAAATGGTTTTTGTATAGGGCTTGACCTTTGAAGGATTATTTTTTGTCAAAGTGGAGCTGTATTAATGAGACATTGCAGTCATGCCAGTGGTGATAGCACTTGGTAGGATGTTGGACTATAGAAGTGACATGGGGGTCAGACTGAGGCTACAGCAGGAGGCATTCAGAGGCAGATCGAGTCTTCTACCATGGGAGGACTCTGGGCAATAGAGTGGGACTAATGCAGGGATATTGGGACTGGCACAGGAATGATGACCGACTTGGACGAGGGCATATCTCCTCAGCGCACAGAAAACCTCACTGTTTTACTGGTGCTGTGATTCTGTATATGGTGCCAATTTCAAACTAATACTTAATATATTTTTCAACACATTAAGCAGAACAGATTTGCAAGGTTGCTGAGGCA
This sequence comes from Heterodontus francisci, assembly GCF_036365525.1. NCBI lineage: Eukaryota > Metazoa > Chordata > Chondrichthyes > Heterodontiformes > Heterodontidae > Heterodontus > Heterodontus francisci. Next base: position 103,877,889 of record NC_090378.1, read on the forward strand.
ACAAGGAGGACTATAGTGTTTTCTGCACTTGATGTACATTCATTTTTCATTATCTGATTTGTTTCTTTATGCAGCAGCAGCACTTAAATAAATAACTCCTACACTCGGTAAATTATTCCTGATAGACATCCAATAATAATGTCACAGTTTATGATTGAAAGCTGCCAATGACACAACAACTCAAAACAGAATAAGTCAGACAGCAAATTCATAATGTACATAAATATAAATAGGCAGTGACTACAATGCAGTAATCTATTTTCTATTTGAATTACTTGTGATGCACTCTTACAGCTTGCGGTTATGTCTGATACTCAATTAGATTTCGGCCTGCAACTCATTGTTAGATGTCCATTATTCTATATATAAACCACATGAACACGTCAGTTAGATTCCAACCTGCAACCCACTCTCAAGCGTCCTTCTATACAAGCATGCATGCAAGTTGGCATGCTCTGTAGGAGTCAGTCTTGGCTCTGAGGCAGAAGTCCCACTCCAGATAGTTGAGTATATAATCTGAGGGAGTGCTGCACTCTCGGAGGGACCATTTTTTTGTATAAGATGTTAAAGCAAAGCCCTGCCTGCCTTTCAGGTGGACAGTAAAGATCCCCACTCTTCGATCAAAGAGAAGGAAGGTAGCGTGGCCCACTTTAATCTGTCAACCAATATCACTAAAAGCAGTGTCACAAAAGGCAGTATATAACTGAAAGTTCCTTCTGCATTCATGTGTTAGCCATGTCTGAGCCCAAAATCTACCCCTTCATCTGAGTTCCCAAAGAACGTGATGACAATACATCCTTAAATAGTGGACAACAGAAGCTGTTACTTTATTAACATGGAGATTAGAAGTTAATGGAATGAATTTAAGTTGCAATAAAGGGTTTTCTTTGATGCTACAGGATCGTAACAGATTCAATGCAGGCACACTAACTGAAATCACATGCATGGCCACTCAGTCAGAACAGAAGGTTACTGATGAACATTATAGCACAGATAAGAAGACATCAGAGAATTAATAAATTATTAGGCAGTGGCCATTACTGAGTCAAGAATAAGTTCATAGAGCAGTGGGCACTCGCAAATAAATTAACAGAAATATGAGCATTGGTGAATGAATGAATTTATAGAGCAGTAAGTACACAAACAAATGTGTAAATTCAAGAAGAAATAAATATAAGTGAATGCATGAATTAATAGAACAACAACTGTGTGGCAAATCAATAAATTAATACATTTCAACACAAAACACAGAAACAAATCAAAGGAGAAGCAAGAATGCATCTGTTGCCCTATTTGTGCAGGTTTGTGCAATTCTTGATCTGACAGGTAGACCCAGGAGGTGAGTGGGGATAAGGCAGAGCTGGAAGAGAGGCCTACATAGAGCGAGCAGGGCTAGGTGTAGAGATGAGATAGAGGTAGGACTGGAGGAGGTGAGCTATTTTTTTGAGGCTCAAGCGCAGCGAAAAGGATCCAAGACCAGAAATCTTTTTGCTGCTTCTGGCCAATGACAACATCTAAAAGGTTGTTTCTGGTGGAGACCAAAAGTGGAACTTAAAAATAACATTTTAAATGTGTGTTGGATCCAGATAAAAATTTATTTGATTGTTTGATCAAGCCCAGTAGCAGGAAAGATCTAAGGGAAGAATACGACTTGTGTGCCAGAAAAATGATGCAGAAGAATGGGATAAGTGTAACTTGGGTCTGGGATTGGGCAAGAAGACCATAGATCATTCAGATCTATAAACCTGTTCCAGAATTCAATTAGATCGTGGCTGATCTATACCTCAACTCCACTTTCTTGCCTGATCCCATAGCCTTGATTCCCTTAGAGTCCAAAATCTATTGAGCTCTGCCTTGAATATACACTAGGGTAGAGAATTCCAAAGATTCACAGCCCTCTTAACGAAGAAATTTCTATTCAGTTCAGTCCTAAATGGCTGACCTCTTATCCTGAGACACGTCCTTCTAGTTCTAGACTCTACAGCCAGGGGAAAACAGCCTGTCAAAATCTACTCTGTCAAACCCTCTCAGAATTGTATACGTTTCAATGAGATCACCTCTCATTCTTCTAAACTCCGGAGAGTATAGGCCCATGCTACTCAATCTCTCCTCAAAGAACAACACTATCATTTCCAGGAATCAACCTAGTGAACCTTCGTTGCATGGCCCCACCCCCTCTAAAGCAAGTTCCTTCGGAACAGTGACCAGAACTTTACACAGTACTCCAGGTGTGGTCTCACTAAAGCCATAAACAAGTGCAGCAAGATTTCCTTACTCTTGTACTTCAAACCCTTTGCAATAAAGCCAAAAGCCCATTTGCCTTCATAATTGCTTGCTGTACCTGCATGTTAACTTTTGTGTACAAGAACACCCAAATCCCTCTGAACACCAACATTTAATAGTTTCTCACTATATATCAGTTTTTCTATTCTTCAAACCAAAGTGAATAACCTCACATTTTCCCACATTGTACTCAATTTGCCACTTTCTTACCCACTCCTTGAACCAGTCTATATCTTTGCAGCCTCTTTCCATCCTCCTCACAGCTTACTTTCCCACCTGGTTTTGTATCACCAGCAAACATAGATACATTGTACGCAGTCCCTTCATTAATATAGATCGTAAATAGCTGAGATCTCCGCACTGATCCTTGCGACACCTAACTATTAACAGCATGACAACCTGAAAATGAACGGTTTATTCCCACTCTCTATTTTCTTTCCTTTAATCAATCCTCTATATTTCTAATGTATTGCCCCCAAATCCATGAGCTCTTATCTTGTGCAACAACCTGATGTGTGGCACCTTATCCAATCCTTTTAAAAATCCAGATATACTACATCCACTGTTTCCTCTTTATCTACCTTGCTAGTTACATCCTCAAAAACTCTTAACAGATTTGTCAAACAAAAATAGCCTAAAGCAACCCAGAAGAAATGGGGTGACAGCCAAAACAGGACCAGAGGTGGATGTCAATGAGAATGAAGGGTAATTGACCCAGAACCCAAAAAGCTCAGGCATTGTAAATAGAAAGTGCCTTTAAGGGGACTGATGTCAAAGCAAAAATGCAGCCGGGGATGGAAAGGATGATTAAATGTTGTGTACAGAGGAGGAGAAACAGAAAACACACATTAACATAGGTGTTAAAAGTTTAAAGAGGAAGTCAAGACCAAGGGCATGAGTCAGAGTGGATCAAGGCTGGGGAGGCCAAAGAGCCCAGCAGCTGGAAGGCAGAATGGGGACGGCTCCACTGCATCATCCAGTGGCTGGAGTCTGAAACTACACTGACAGCAAGCATTATATTTCAAATGTTTACGTACTTGTTTTACATTGTAAATGTAGACTTAAATGTTACCAAAAATCATAGTAGGAAAGAGGGTATACAGACGGGAAGTGTGCACCTAATGCAGGATTTTTAATATACAGATAAACCATGAAACAGATTCTAGTCTGCAACTTGCCCCTGGAATATCCCTACATTTGATCACAGAACACATCAATGAATGTAACAATGTTAAAATATGCTTTTGGATCATAAAAAAAACTGTTAGAATCCATTGGCTAAAAGACAAAAGAGGGTAAACAATGCTTTGATGCATTGTTATTATGGTCAAAGGAGCAGCAGTACTGCAAAGGCTCACAGTCACCCGCGTATCAAAATTGCTAGCTTCTAATAAGCACATATCTCAATCCTATCCTTTTTATTTTATTACTTACACAGTGGGTCATTTCTTCATTCTGTAACAACTCTTGCCCTGTTATTTTCCCTGCAGTGCCCTCTGGGACTCAGCCCGATGAAGGATGGCTCTGGCTGTTATGACAGACACATTGGCATTGATTGTTCAGATGGGATGAATGGTGGTTGTGAGCAGCTGTGCCTGCAGCGGACCATGCCTCTACCAGATAACCCCTCGCACTACAACATCGTGATGTTCTGTGGGTAAGTCTCCAGCATTCCCTTGTTGATTTACTCAGTGAACTACAGAGAAGTAAAGTGTGAAGAAAAAAGAAAGTCTTAAGGTGATGACTCCAACTGAAGCACAAAGACAATAAATGCTAAATATTTCACAATATCAGCAGGCAGTCTGATTCGCAGCTCACTTTCTGCATTTCTAATGCATGCTGAGTTCCTCCTTCAAAGGTGGTTCAGGTCTGATAAGTAACACTCTAACTTGGTATTGAAAGTGAATTTTAGGACATTAACCCATGAAGTACTGATTAAGTGAAGAACACACCAGATTAAAGAGAATGATTCACCCCTCATTTCTGCACGGCTGATTGTCACCCCTTGTACCTTTTACTTTATATCTTTTGTATGCAGTAAAAGGAAATTATTTTCTGGTTTTAAGTCTGTGGTACTGATGGCATGTACAGTACTACACCAATGACCATGGTCATGAGTTCAAATCCCACTATGGCAAGTATGAAACTGAATTAAATAGATCAGTTAATGTGTGGGCAAGTAGCAGGAAGGACGAGCCATGAAAAATACTGAATTGTTGTAAAAATATTAACTCTTCAGGAGGAAATCTGCCATCCCATACCCAGCCTGGCCTTCATGTGATTCTAGAATATGTGGTTCATTCCGAATGACCTCTGAATTTCCCTAGCAAGCACTTAGTTACATTCAAGAAATATCCCATCATACCACACAGATGCATTACTGTTAAATCATGCATATGTACAATGCATACCAGATTAAAGGGAATATTTCCCACCAGTCTGATACTGTAGATTTTGTGTGTGGCAATGTCAGGTTCTGTGTGTAAATATTATTGTAGATAGATACATTTTACACACAGTATACCCAAGGTAGAACATGTCTGAAACTGAGAACCTTTTGTGCAACTCAGTGTCAACCCTGGCAGGTGTACACTGCGCGTCTGATTTTTTTAAAATTCATTCATGGGACGTGAGCGTCGCTGGCTGGGCCAGCATTTATTTCCCATTCCTAATTGCCTTTGAGAAGGTGGTGGTGAGCCGCCTTCTTGAACCGCTGCAGTCCATTTGGGGTAGGTACACCCACAATGCTGTTAGGGAGGGAGTTGCAGGATTTTGACCCAGCGGCAGTGAAGGAACAGCGGTATAGTTCCAAGTTAGGATGGTGTGTGGCTTGGAGGGGAAGTTGCAGGTGGTCGTGTTCCCATGCATCTGCTGCCCTTGTCCTTCTAGGTGGTAGAGGTTATGGGTTTGGAAAGTGCTGTCTAAGGAGCCTTGATGCGTTGCTGCAGTGCATCTTGTAGATGGTACACACTGCTGCCACTGTGCGTTGGTGGTGGAGGGAGTGAATGTTTGTGGATGGGGTGCCAATCAAGTGGGCTGCTTTGTCCTGGATGGTGTTGAGCTTCTTGAGTGTTGTTGGTGCTGCACCCATCCAGGCAAGTGGAGAGTATTCCATCACCTCGACAGGCTTTGGGGAGTCAGGAAGTGAGTTACTTGCCGCAGGATTCCTAGCTTCTGACCTGCTCTTGGTATTTATTTGGCTACTCCAGTTCAGTTTCTGGTCAATGGTAACCCCCAGGATGTTGACAGTGGGGGATTCAGCGAACGTAATGCCATTGAATGTCAAGGGGAGATGGTTAGATTCTCTCTTGTTTGAAATATTCATTGCCTGGCACTTGTGTGGCGCAAATGTCACTTGCCACTTGTCAGCCCTAGCCTGGATATTGTCCAGGTCCTGCTGCATTTCTACACAGACTGCTTCAGTATCTGAGGAGGTGCGAATGGTGCTGAACATTGTGTAATCATCAGCGAACGTCCCCACTTCTGACCTTATGATTACAGGAAGGTCATTGATGAAGCAGTTGAAGATGGTTGGGCCTAGGACACTTCCCTGAGAAACTACTGCAGTGATGTCTCAGAGCTGAGATGATTGTCCTCCAACAACCACAACCACCTTCCTTTACGCTAGATATGACTCCAACCTGCAGAGAGTTTTCCCCCGATACCCAATGACTCCAGTTTTGCTTGGGCTCTTTGATGGCATACTCGGTCAAATGCTGTCTTGAGGTCAAGGGTAGTCACTCACCTCACCTCACCTCACCTCGAGTTCAACTCTTTTGTCCATGTTTGAACCAAGGCTGTAATGAGGTCAGGAGCTGAGTGGCCCTGCTGGAACCCAAACTGAGCGTCACTGAGCTGGTTTTTGCTAAGCAAGTACCGCTTGATGGCACTGTTGATGACACCTTCCATCACTTTACTGATGATCAAGAGTAGACTGATGGGGCAGTAATTGGCCGGGTTGGACTTGTCCTGCTTTTACTGTACAGGACAGACCTGGACAATTTTCCACATTGCCTGGTAGATGCCAGTGTTGTAGCTGTACTGGAACAGCTTGACTAAGGGCGCAGGAAGTTCTGGAGCACAGGTCTTCAGCACTATTGCCGGAATGTTGTCAGGGCCCATAGCCTTTGCAGCATCTGTGAACTTCAGAAGGAGGCCGAGGTGGATCATCAGCTCGGCACTTCTGGCTGAAGATTGTTGCAAATGCTTCAGTCTTACCTTTTGCACTGATGTGCTGGGCTCCCCCATCATTGAGGATGGGGATATTTGTGGAGCCACCTCCTCCAGTTAGTTGTTTAATTGTCCAGCACCATCATGACTAGATGTGGCAGGACTGCAGAGCTTAGATCTCATCCATTGGTTGTGGGATTGCTTAGTCCTGTTTATCACATGCACTTTGGCACGCAAGTAGTCTTGGGTTGTAGCTTCACCAGGTTGACACTCATTTTGAGGTATGCCTGCTGCTGCTCCTGGCAAGCCCTCCTGTACTCTGCATTGAACCAGGGTTGGTCTTATGGCTTGATAATAACGGGAGAGTGGGGAATATGTCGGACCATGAGGTTACAGATTGACTACACTTCTGCTGCTGCTGATGGTCCACAGCACCTCATGGATGCCCAGTTTTGCCCAAAATCTATCCCATTTAGCATGGCGGCAATGCTGCACAACATGATGGAGGGTATCTTCAATGTGAAGACAGGACTTTGTCTCCACAAGGACGGTGCGGTGGTCACTTCTACCAATACTGTCATGGACAGTTGCATCTGCGACACCCAGGTTGATGAGGACAAGGTCAAGTATGTTTTTCCATCTTGTTGGTTCCCTCACCTGTCGCAGACCCAGTCTAGCAGCTATGTCAGTAATGGTGCTACCGAGCCACTCTTGGTGATGGACATTGCCACCCCCCAGTGCTTTCTCCAATAGGTGTTCAACATGGAGGAGTACTGATTCATCAGCTGAGGGTGGGCAGTAGGTGGTAATCAGCAGGAGGTTTCTTTGCCCATATTTGACCTGATGCCATGAGACTTCATGGGGTCCGGAGTCGATGTTGAGGACTCCCAGGGCAACGCCCTCCTGATTGTATACCATTGTGCCGCTACCTCTGGTGGGTCTGTTCTGCCGGTGGGAGACGACATACCCAGGGATGGTGATGGTGGTATCTGGGACATTGTCTCTAAGGTATGATTTCATGAGTATGACTATGTCAGGCTGCTGCTTGTCTAGTCTGTGGGACAGTTAGTTAGGAGGACTTTGCAGGGTTGACAGGGCTTGGTTTGCTGCAGTCATTTCCAGTGCCTCGGTTGATGCTGGGTGGTCCGTCTGGTTTCATTCCTTATTGACCTTGCAGTGGTTTGATACAACTGAGTGGCTTGCTAGGCCATTTAGGAGTCAATCACATTGCTGTGTGTCACATATAGGCCAGACCAGGTAAGGACAACAGATTTCCCTCTCTAAAGGGCATTAGTGAACCAGATGGATTTTTATGATAATTGACAATGATTTCATGGCCATCATTATACCAGCTTTTATTTAAAATTCCAGATTTATTAATTGAATTGAAATTCCACCTTCTGCCATGGTGGGATTTGAGCCCATGTCCGCAGAGTGATACCCTAGATTTCTGTGTTATTAGTCCAGTGACAACACCACTAGGCCACCGCCTCCCTGCTAATGAAAGAATTTGTTCTATTGTGAAGCTTGCACTTTATTGTCAGCACCTATTCGTGACACAAACATTAGTTCCTCACAATAATCAGATGTGCAGACAAATGCAGAAACCAAGTTTTTAAAAAGAAAGAAGAAAACAGAACTCTATAATGTTGGGTTTAGAATAATCCATATCCTCCCGTTTTAGTACAGGCATGCAGACTCAAGAGATAGAGAGCCATCTGATTGAATACTGGTCTTTATAAATGAACGCACATGCAATCATTTACATGCAGCGCATATGAGATTGGTGCCCAAAAGCTCACAAACAGAGAACTCATCAGCGATTTGTAAACAGTAATTAAAACTGCTCAATGTAGCTCTATGCAAGACTAAGTAGAGTTGCTGAAGGACAGGATGCAGGATCTTTATACAGTTAATCAGTAATAAACTTGAGGTTAATGTATAAGCTCATTTCTACCACGTAGGATTAATGCCTAAGTACTTATGGCTACTAGATCATCACATTAGCATGGATGATCTCCCCTTCCCATGCATGCTCATTAGTACTACTATCTGTCGGTTCTTTGGATATTCCCCACAAATTAATGATTGTGTCTGTGCTTGATAGCCTTCACTCTTTCAGCCTTATCTCTTTTAGCTATTTATGACAGAGTCTTATTCGCCTTTCACACTTCCTTCCTGATTTCCAGACACTTTGGAGCTATTCTTACATAGTACTTACAGTACAGTACCTGAACCGGGCAGGCTGTCTTGCAAGGAAAGGTTGGACAGGTTAGGCTTGTATCCACAGGAATTTAGAAGAGTAAGAGGCAACTTAATAGAAACATATAAGATCCTGAGGGGTCTTGACAGGGTGGATGTGGAAAGGATGTTTCCCCTTGTGAGAGAATCGAGAACTAGGAGTCACTGTTTAAGAATAAGGGGTCGCCCATTTAAGACAGAGATGAGGAGAAATGTTTTCTCTCACAGGATCGTGAGTCTTTGGAATTCTCTTCCTCAAAAGGCGGTGGAAGCAGAGTCTTTGAATATTTTTAAGGCAGAGGTAGATATATTCTTGATAAGCAAGGGGGTGGGAGGTTATCAGGGGTATGTGGAAATGTGGAGTAATCAGTTTAGCCATGAACTTATTGAATAGGAACAGGCTCGAAGGGCCAAGTGACCTACTCCTGCTCCTAATTCATATGTTCGTATGTTTGTACATATGTTCGTAGAAACAGGCCATTTGGTCCAACAGGTCGATGCTGGAGCAAAGAATGGCAGATGCTGGAAATCTGAAGCAAAAACCTTAAATGCTGGATATATTCAGCAGTTCTAGCAGCATCTGTGAAGAGAGAAACAGTGTTTTAGGTCGTTGACCTTTCAGAAGAGTCATCAACCTGAAACATTAACTCTATTTTACACACCATATATGCTGCCAGACTTGCAGAGTATTTCCTGCATTTTATGTTTTTGTTTTATGTCTATGCTAGTGTTTATGCATCATGCCCTATTTCATCTAACTTAATCAACAAATCTTTCCATGGAGAGAGAAGCAGAGGTAACGTTACAGGTCAGTGACCCTTCATCAGAACTGGCAGATATTAGAAATATAAAAGATTTTAAGCAAGTAAAGCCGGGTGGGGCAAGAGATAACAAAAGAGAAGGTGTTGATAGGACAAGATCACAGAGAATAACTGACCTGAAGGTCATGGAGCAAAGGCAAACGGTATGTTAGTAGTGTGGTGAAAGACAAAGCATTAGTACAGAGAGGGTGTGAATAGACTGTAAAGCACAAAGCACTCCAAGCACAACATGAAAAAAAATACAGTAACAGTGGGTAGGCACAGAAGAAACAACCTAAACTAACTAAAAAAAACTAAAATAAAATAACCAAAGAAAAAATGAAAAAATAACCAAACCTAAAAAGGGGGCCCGTCATGCTCTGAAATTGTTGAACTCAATGTTCAGTCCGGCAGGCTGTAGTGTGCCTAATCAGTAAATGAGATGCTATTCCGCGAGCTTGCGTTGATGTTCACTGGAACACTGCAGCAATCCCAGGACAGAGATGTGGGCATGAGAGCAAGGGGGGGGTGGTGTTGAAATGACCAGCAACCAGAAGCTCGGGGTCATGCTTACGGACTGAGTGGAGGTGTTCTGCAGAGCGGTCACCCAATCTGCGTTTTACTCCCCAATGTAGAGGAGACCACATTGTGAGCAGCGAATACAGTATACTAAATTGAAAGAAGTACAAGTAAATCGCTGCTTCATCTGAAAGGAGTGTTTGGGGCCTTGGATAGTGAGGAGAGAGGAGGTACATGAGCAGGTATTACACCTCCTGCGATTGCATGGGAAGGTGCCGTGGGAAGGGGGCAAGGTGGTGGGGGTAATGGAGGAGAGGACGAGGATGTCGCAGAGGGAATGCTCCCTTTGTAATACTGACAGGGGAAGGGAGGGGAAGATGCGTTTGGTAGTGGCATCACGCTGGAGGTGGCAGAAGTGGCGGATGAAGATCCTTTGGGTGTGAAGGAACCTTGTTGCAGTTCTGGGAGGGAAGGGAAGGGGTGAAGGTAGAAGTGCGGGAAATGGGCCAGACATGGTTGAGGGCCCTGTCAACCACAGTGGGGGTGGGGTGGGGGGGGCACCCACTGTTTCTGTGTTTTTTTAAATATTTGTGCTTGGAGTGCTTTGTGCTTTATAGTCTTCACACCCTCTCTCTATGAACGCTTTGTCTTTCAGCACACCATTAACATACCATTTGCCTTTGTTCCATGTCCTTCTGGTCAGTTATTCTCTGTGACCCTCTGTCCTATCAATACCTTCTCTTTGGTTATCTCTTGCCCCACCCCCACCACCGCGTTACTTGATTAAATCTTTTTACATTTCTAATATCTGCCAGTTCTGATGAAGGGTCACTGACCTGAAACGTTAACTCTGCTTCTCTCTCCACAGATGCTGCCAGACCTGCTGAGTATTTTCAGCATTTCTTGTTTTTATTTCAGATTTCCAGCATCTGCAGTATTTTGCTTCCATCTTTCCTGCCTTTGATTCATATCCCTTGAAATCCTTACCGAATAAAACTCTGTTGATCTCAGTTTTGAAAATTCAGTTGGCCCAGCATCCACAGCCAGCTCAGTATTTTTCAGTGAAAAATATATTTCTACTAGCAAACATCTCATGGTGTCACTAATATTGAGCCAAAGCAGTATTTTGCTTTTATTAACAAATCTTTCTATTGCTTTCACCCTCATATACATATCTGACTTCTTATGAAGTTTATCTATGCTATTTTCCTCAACTATTTTATGTGGTGGTGAGTTCCACATTCGAAGCATTCTTTAGGTAAAGAAATTTCTCCTGAGTTCCTTATTGGATTTATATTTATGGTCCCTAGTTTTGGAATCCCAGGTGAGTGGAGACACCTTGTTTCTGTAGCGATATAGGATGATGCGAGATTGAAACATTAATTGCTGTAGTCCAACAATTAACATTCCATTCTCAAACCATCTTATACCTAATTGTTCTATATCTGTATTCAGGGAATGATGTAATCACCTTGATCTTTACCACTCCTAATACCTAACCATTTATGTAACATTAGCTATCCTACCTTGCTTATTAACTGTTTTGCATAACTTAGACAAATATTTACCAACTATCACATTAAATATGCAAGGAAAGTTTATACTCGAGAAACACTGAACAACGTTGGGAGTGTTGAAACAAAATATACAAAATTATTCTTCAGGTTTCAATGCAGTCAAGTGGTAAAAAGGTCTTCGGAACTCTCAAATGAAAAAGTGAAAATGAACTTGAAGAATTTAAATTAGTTGAAATATTAAATAAACATTTTCCACAAGAATTCAGTAGAGAATCAACAACATCAACTTTCAATTATATAGCACCTTTAAAGTAGTAAAATGTCCCAAGGGGATTCACAGGAGAGTTATCAAACAAAACTTGATACTGAGCCACATAAGGAGATATTAGGACAGATGACCAAAAGCTTGGACAAAGTGCTAGGTTTTGAGGAGGGAGGTAGACAGGTGGAGAAGTTTAGGGAGGGAATTCAGAGCTCAAGGTCATAGAGAGATACAGCACTGAAACAGGCTCTTCAGCCCACCAAGTCTGTGCTGACCATCAACCACCCATTTGCACTAATCCTACATTCGTCCCATATTCCCTATCACATCCCTACCTTTCCTCATTGCTCCTACCACCTACCTACACTAGGGGCAATTTACAATGGCCAATTTACCTATCAACCTGCAAGTCTTTGGCTGTGGGAGGAAACTGGAGCACCTGGTAGAAACCCATGCAATCACAGGGAGAACTTGCAAAATCCGCACAGGCTGTACCCAGAACCAAACCCGGGTCGCTGGAGCTATGAGGCTGCAGTGCTAACCACTGCGCCATTGTGCTGCCCTAGGGACCTGAAGGCACAGCCACCAGTGGTGGAGCAATTAAAATCAGGAATGCACAAGAGCCAGAATTGGAAGAGTGCCGAGTTCTGAAAGGCTTGTAGGGCTGGAGGAGGTGAAAGAAATAGGGAGGTGCAAGGTCATGGAAAAATTGAAAACAAGGATGAGAATTTTAAGAATAAGGCATTGGCGGACCGGGAGCCAACGTAGACCAATCAGCCCAGGGGTGATGGGTGAACAGGACTTGGGATATGGGCAGCAGAGTTTTGAACGAGCTCAAGTTTATGTAGGGTTGTAGATGGGAGACTAACCAGGAGAGCATGGAAATAAGTCCTTTATTTGAGGACTTTGAAATGTGTGACTGAGGTACTTGGAAAGTTAGAGGCAGTTGAGACTGTCAATTCCCACAGTCAGATGGGACATATCCTTGGTTGCCAAAGTAAACAAGAAAGGAAATTTGGTGACCATCATCATGAGGAAATTATGAGACATTATTATAGCACAGAATTGGAAGCAAGCACAGATAGTGCTTAAATCATCCAATTATGCGCCATTAGCCAAATATGAATAATAGGTAAAATAAGGGAAATACTTCTGTAAGGTAGGCTAGAGGAATATCTGTACAGCAATAACTTAATAAGAACTAGACAGCATAGATTAAAAGATAAGCTAATGGACAAGCCTCCTTAACTTCTTCCAGAACAACTCAGATAGCAATTTACCAATCTGTGGAAATAGTATTCCCCTGTTTACCTTGTGCAAGAACCTGTTTCTCTAGTCTGTCCTGACAAGTAAAGTCTTTCATCCCCTGCGTCATCTCCATGGCCTTGACATCCTTACTAATGTAAGGGCACGATATTATAACCACAGCCTTATGAATAATCTACATAGGTGTGCCATTATCTCTTTGATCTTTAACTCAATGCCTTTATTTATGCCTTCAAGCACCTGGACCCTATGCTCTGGAATTCTGTCTGTCAATCCTCTAAGACCATCCCTAAAACCCACCTCTTTGGAATTTTTTGTTTTGATTAGTATCTATGAAGTGCCATTGGATGTTTTTCTGGATTAAAGGCACAACATAACTGCAAATTGTTCTAAAAATTATGATCCCATATCTTTTTCTAAACAGCTCAATCAACTTATCTTCCGGCTTTCAAAGATTTGTATGTCTGAATGTCTGAGGGCTCCCTCCGCACCTGAAACTGCATAGAGAGTGTGTTCCAATAATACTCAGTGATGCCAGCTACCCACTTTGCCAGAGCAGAGTCATTTGGACGCTTAGCTGTCCTCAGTGCCAGGATTGCTGAATTCCCCTCCCCCTCCAACCCACCCTCTACCAGCACAGAGAGGGTTAATCATGTGTAGTTCCAATTTGTTCAGCAATGCAAGGGTTACCCACTGTTTAACAATGTCTGTTTATTCAGCAGTGTATGGATTGTATTGTGTAACTTTGTGGAATTTCTATTAATTCAACTGAATGAAGGTTATACGTTATTTTAATTTCCCCGCTAGGCATAGCAAGAATTCTGATAATTTTATGCTCTCTTGTCTGCTGAGGAAGTTAACAGTTAAGGTACAATGTCATTATTATAATTTTCTTCACACTGGAAATAATGAGCTGTTTTATTTTTAGCTGCAAGTTGGTTATTTTTCCCAGTTTAAACTCTTAATGGTGTGTGGTGAAAAGCATCAAAAAATTCAGCAAAATAAAGATCGTGCAAGGTAAAAGCAAGGAGGAAATAGATTGGAATTAATTTAAAAATTAAATTACTTTCTGGTCTTTTAGTTCCAGGCTATTAATTCCAATTGTTTAAAGAAGAAAAATCACTTCAGGAATGCACTTCAGCTAACACCTGGTCAACAGGATGCTGTAGATTTATAAGCAATCATGGCAAAGGTCTGCCTCTTAATTTTATTTATTATTGGAAAATTATCATCCATCTTTACAGCCAAGGAATGTCCCAATATAGACTATTACAAGTTATGTTTTTCTTGTTTACTTGCTGGCATGGTTTTGTGAGTCAGTATGATTATCCAGCCAGGTCAGGCAAAATGCGGTATATTGAAGCAAGAGGTCCTCTTTATGAAGACAGCAGCCCCTTTTTTCCCAGCCAAGTTTTACAAATTTGAAACAAGAACTTCACACTAGCTCTCCTTACAACATAGAGTAGCTAGTGAAAAATTAATGCGAGCTGTGTTGGTCCTTGATTAGGTTGTGCTGTACTTTGTAAAGGGAACAAAGCCAAGAACCGTCTTGGTAAATGTCAAGGCTATCCTGTGGAGTTGCAGGTGAAAAGATTAGGCTTCAGATCACTGGATTAGACCCAATGTTTTGATGAATTGCAGCCACAATGCTTTTGAATGGAGTAACAGTCTCTAATGTTAGCTGCTGTAAGAAATCTTTGAGAATGTAGACTTTCACTTGCAGTGGACAACATTTTTAACACTCGCCGCTACATTTCTTGTCGGCATATCTTGCTCACACCATCCCAACTTCAAACAGAAACGTGAAGAAGACTATTGTAAGGTTGTTGATCACGAACCCATTTTCAGATAAAATAACTTCAAAAACTGGGTGAAGGGGCAATGCTTATCATGGAGTACACTCGCATCTTTCAAGAGAATAGAAGAGAAACTGATTAATCAAGAGCAAGTGTTAAAGTGATAAACTTTGGGTTTAAGAACACATACAAACGTACAAATTAGGAGCAGGAGTAGGCCATTTGGCCCCTCGAGCCTGCTCTGCCATTTGTTAAGATCATAGCTGAACTGATTGTGGCCTCAATCTTCCTTTCCTGTCTACCTGCTATAACCTTTGACTCCCTTGTCAATCAAGAATCTATCCAACTCAGCTTTAAAAACATTCAATAACCCTGCCTCCACTGCCCTCTGGGGAAGAGAATTCCACAGACTAACAACCCTCCGAGAGAAAAATGTTCTCCTTATCTCCATCGTAAATGGGAGCCCCCTTATTTTTAAACTTTGTCCCTGGTTCTAGTCTCTCTCAAAGGGGTAAAGATCCTCAAATATGGTTAGAAAGGGATAATTGAGGAAAGTAAGCTCTGCAGTTTTCAAATACTGAAAAAGAGGTGGATTTGCATAGAATACACCTATTTGTGGTAAGACATTGAGACTTTAGGAAGGAGAAAGAGTGTGCAGGATGGTGCAGTTGGACTTAAGAGGACCAAGAGATTACATAGAATTACATAATACTTACAGCACAGTAACAGGCCATTCAGCCAAACTGGTCAATGCCAGTGTATATGCACCACATGAGCCTCCTCCCACCCTATTTCATCTAACCTGGTTTAGAGAATCTGTGATCACAATGCAATAAAAAATGAAGTAAGCTTGGAGTTTAGATGTGGATCTCTGCTCAACCAGCTGATTCTTGTATGCTAGCTGTTGAAAGTTATGAAGAGGTTTTGATAAGGTAAATCAGAAAAATTTATTTCCACTGTTTAGTGAGCTCAGAATGAAAGAGCATAAGAATTAAAGAACGTATGGGAGTGGCGCAGTGGTTAGCACTGCAGCCTCACAGCTCCAGTGACCCAGGTTCAGTTCTGGGTACTGCCTGTGCAGAGTTTGCAAGTTCTCCCTGTGACCGCGTGGATTTCTGCCTGGTGCTCTGGTTTCCTTCCACAGCCAAAGACTTGCAGGGTGATAGGTAAATTGGCCATTGTAAATTGCCCCTCGTGTAGGTAGGTGGTAGGAGAATGGTGGGGATGCGATAGGGAATATGGGATTAATGTAGGGTTTGTATAAATGGGTGGTTGTTGGTCGGCGCAGACTCGGTTGGCCGAAGGGCCTGTTTCAGTGCTGTATCTCTAAATAAATAAGGCTGAAGCATTTGCAATCATCATAGCCAGAAGTGCCAAGTGGATGATTCATCTCAGCCTCCTCCTGAGGTCCCTACTATCATAGGTGCCAGTCTTTAGCCAATTCGATTCACTTCACATGATATCAGGAGAAGGCTGAACGTACTGACTACTGCAAAAACTAAAGGCCCTGACAACATCCCGGCTGTAATACTGAAGATGTGCTCTGTAACTAGCTGCACCCCTAGGCAAGCTGTTCCAGTACAGTCACTGGGAGTCTCAAATTGAAATCGGCCGCCAGGGGTGTGAGAGTGCAGGGCCTGTACGCTATTTTCAATTCTGCATCCACAGTGGTAGTTATGCTTTAATCTTCCAAAAGGTATTTTTGATGAAGAGAGAATGGATTGGATGATTGCCATACAACCTGCTATCCCCAACCTAGAAAGAAACAACTCGAAGTAGCACTGAACATCATTCCAATACCTTAATATTAATACCTGCCCCTCCCTACCCCTTTCCTTAACAACTGGAATCTTTAGTAGACTATAACTCTAGCCCTCTTTTATTATGCCTTTTTTTAAACTAAACTATGTAAAGAGAAACACTGCCCCTCCCTACCCCTTTCCTTAACAACTGGAATCTTTAGTAGACTATAACTCTAGCCCTCTTTTATTATGCCTTTTTTTAAACTAAACTATGTAAAGAGAAACACTTTGGCCTTACCTTTGGGTTGGGTCAGGTAATTATCCATTAGTTATGTCTCAGCTGTGTCCATTCATCATGTACATAAAGCCTGAATACAAGAAATTTAAAGTACAAGTAGATCTTTGTGGTAGTGCTTATAGTGAGTCTGGGGATAGTCTTTTTTTAATAACTGGAACATTATACCACATTACATATTAGGCTGAATTTAGTGGAGTTGATCAGATAGTCTCAATGACAAAGAAGTCCATGAGCTCCTTGCTCTTTTTGGAGGTGAAGGTGGGGGGAGACAGGGGAGAAGGGTTTTAGAAGATGGTTTACAGTAGAGAAAAGAAGCTGGGGGTTATCTTTGCATTACAGGATGACCCTGGAATAGTGACCAGTTTTGATAGCCACGAGCATTACCCGATAATGCCTTATGTGGTGCAGCCAGATCTAGCAGTGAAGGACTAAACCAATTGTCCACCATATCCATTCTAGTCTGCATCCCTTGGACTAAAGGGAGCAGAGGTGGGGGCTATATCAGGGATTCACCCCTATATCTCCATAAAAATAGTGGACCTTTCTTATCCATCAGAATTCTGTTGTCAGTCATATTTATTTGCCATGAGTCTAAAAAGTAAAATAAACCAGATACATGAAATACTGGGACTAAGATGTTTGCAGCCTCTTAATTGGCCATTGTATGAACTCACCAAGTGTCTATTGAACAGAAATTTAACTTTATAACTTTGAAGAGACACACACCTACATTATAAGAGGAAAATAGTACACTCAGTAGAACTTTCCAAGGCAGCTTAACCAGCTTATTGGAAATTCATGGGCAGTGCACTTACAATTTCTGATTAGCCACCTGCTATGTTCAAGGCCTCAGTAATGTCACGGGTTGTGAAAAATTCCACTGTGTATTTTAGATGGTATAGTGCTTCTGTCCTTGTAAATAGCAGATGGCTCAATATTAGTGACACCATGAGACGTTTGCGAGCAGAAATATATTTTTTTACTGAAAAATACTGAGCTGGCTGTGGATGCTGGGCCAACTGAATTTTCAAAACTGTGATCAACAGAGTTTTATTCGGTAAGGATTTCAAGGGATATGAATCAAAGGCAGGAAATATAGAAGCAAAATACTGCAGATGCTGGAAATCTGAAATACAAACAAGAAATGCTGGAAATACTCAGCAGGTCTGGCAGTATCTGTGGAGAGAGAAGCAGAGTTAATGTTTCAGGTCAATGACCCTTCATCATTGAGAGTTCTGATGAAGGGTCACTGACCTGAAACGTTAACTCTGCTTCTGTCTCCCCAGATGCTGCCAGACCTGCTGAGTATTTCCAGCATTTCTTGTTTTTATTGCAGGAAAGATAGAGTTGAGGTACGGATCAGCCATGATCTAATTGAGGGGCAGAACAATCTGTTCCTGATCTTGTGACACCAAACTTTCAGTTCTGCTTCAGTTTCATGCAATTAATTTGAGTTTAAGCCCTCTTGGGCAAGGGTCATAGAGAATAAAACTCCACCCTAACTTAGGACTACTTATTTCTAAATTAACAGGCTCGTTCAGAAAGACCATAAATGACTGATCTGAGGAAACGGAAAAATGCCACATTAATGCAATAAGTGATACGCTTCTGAAGTTACAGTAACTTAGTTTAAGTGGCACTCTGCAGCTATACTATACATGATCTGAGAATGTCTGCACTGAGATTCATTACTGAGATGAGCACAAAAGTTCACCCAAAAAGGTCAAACTTAAAACTGACCTGAAGATTCACCATCTGCAGAAATGGCGAGAGTGTAGTGCTCATAGTAAGCTGGGAAGTATTTCTATTCATTCTTGGGCCGTTGCTTCATACACTCATTCTCAAATGCATATGTTCAGGAAGAGCAGGATTACTGTGATACTGTGTAATTAGAGCTAAATGACAGCTTTAGGCATTAAGTCTGCAGGGATAATAAATAGCAATTCAACAATCTAAAAATAATTATCTTGTATTGATTTTCAGTTGGATCTGACTTTGGATATTGCAACAGACTGCAATGGGAGTGAAGCTTAAGGACTGATAGTGTGTGTGAAAGCTGTGACCCATGTTTGATAGTTCTACTGGCCTTTTTCAGCTTTTTTCTTTTACTTATTTTCTATGGTTCAATACCTGTTCATGACAAGTCTAATTGATGTTAAGTTTAGTTATTCTGTGTACACAAATCGAAAAGTTTAGCCTTTCCCTTTCATTCATCATTCAGTTAAGAAAGTAGCTTGGAAACAATGAGCTGCAGAAGCAGCCGTCCAGCCACTGGGGCTGAAAGCAGGAGCCAACCCGGCTTTGGTGGGCGGTGGGATTCTGGCCCAGTATTTTGCCAGCGGTGGTCAATTAATAGGCTGCCATTGGGGCTGTTGTCCAACTGAGGATGGCAGCCTGCCCCCTAGGCCCTCCGGCCTAATCAGAGGGCTTGGAGCTCAGCCACGCCACCACTAGTGGTGGCCATTGCCGAGGCTGCCTCACCAGGGAGAGGGCACCTCAATGTCGAGGTGCCCTCGAAGAGCAGGTATGTTATTTCTGAATAGCCAGTGCCAGGCAGGCAGGCCCTGGCAATTGGTGGGGGGTGGGTTGGTGTCATGGGGAAGCTGCAGCACCTTGGGTGCAGGGGCGATCATTGTTGCCCGGGGATCCCCTCTGTGGGCCATGGAGTGCTCAGTAAGGAGGGTCCCCCCCCCCCCCCACCCCGGAACCCGCTGGGAGGCCACCAGGGTTCCTGCCACTCACAATATGCCATGGACGCGGGAAGACATCAGGATTCCCTCCCAATGCCTTTCCCTGCCTCCCAGCCCTGCAGCCTCCCAGCCTGACCCCAATGAGCCGGGAAAATTCAGCCCATAAGGCTGTAAACAATGCACCCATCACACATGAAACACATTTCCTAAACTGGAATCAAATAGATTCTCCTGCTGAACATTTCATTGAACATTGTTTCTCCTCAATTTCATTTCTTTTCAAGTGTCCTTTTATTCTTTTACACTCTCCCTCTAGCTACACATTCTGTCTTGATTCTCAGTGCTTCAAAATCAGAAATCATGACTCCTGCTGCTTATATTTGTTCATCGTGACAGGTAGTTATGGAACCTTGCTTGAGTATTGAACTGACTTGCTGTCACTTGTCTGTGAACCAAATAATGCTCTTTTGGCATGTATACAAGAAAAATGTATTGGCTTGAGAATGTGTTCACCAAGATAAATGTGAACACAAGGGAATGGTACTTCTTTCCATTTTTCATACTGGACACTGGTAGCCCAGGCAGAGAGTGTCTTAGATGCCAAGCACCATTCTGAATGGAGTAAAATTTGTAATACATGTTTCTTGGTGTGTGCAAGGAATGCGTAGTAGATAATTGTGCACTTCCACTTGCTCAAAGTCAGATTTTGATCAGATCTTGAATCAGCTAGTTCCATGATGTCTATTATACACCTGCTGACACAATATTGAGCTTTATTTACCAAGAGATATCTATAGTTCCTGAGCATGGGAGAAAAATCATTATCCATAACAACCAAATCTGCCATTACACTAGTCAAGTAACATAAATAAGTGGGACCTCTGTGTAGCTGTATCACATGGTATATTACTGAGCTATACTCTATGATGCCCCCACAATCAAGTAGACTCTCTAAACTCACAGACAGATTTGTTAACTAGCTGCCCAGATATTAGGCTAACATTGCAGATTGGCTGCTGTTTTAGAAACCACCCGAGTTACTTGTCCAGTTTTATGCTTGGGTGGCAAGTTCAATCTACCAGGTAGTCTCTGTTGTCTCATGAGAATTCATTGAAGTTCTGGATGCTAGCTAAAAGCATGGAATTCCATCCCATAATGAGTGAGTGCCTTCACTTGGAGCTGGAATTTTCTAGGCCCTTTGGGGACGGGCTGGGAGCTGGGAAGGCTGGCAAAATGGCACGAGAAGGCGCTGCTGGGGGGGTGCCTGGCGTCATCCGCCGCCATGCCATCTTGCCAGCGGCAGCAAGATTGACGGCTCAGATGCCCACTGGGAGGCCAATTGAGCCACTTAAGTGGCCAATTATGGGTCAATTCCTGCCTCTGGAGGCATTTTGCCCACGTTGAGAGGGCCCGTTGTCGCATGGTGAGACAGCCAGGTGAAACCTGGTAGCCTCTCAGCAGGTTCCTGGGGGGCCCCTCTTTACAGGCACTCCATGCCCCACAGAAGGGGCCCCCAGCGGCAATGGCTGCCCTTGTGGCAATTACGACGCTGGCACTCAACGAACCTCACGCCCCCAATCGTCAGGTTCTGCCTGCCTGACCCTGGCTTGCCACAGCCCCACTTCTTTTCGAGGGCACCCAACAATTGAGGCCCCGTCTCAGCAATGGTTACTGCTAGCAGTGGTGCTGCTGAGCAGCCAGTCCTTTGATTGGACCAGCTGCTTTTGGGGGTAGGCCACCGTCCTTTATTAGATGGCAGCCTCAGCAATGGCCCCTTATTTGGCTACCACTGCCGATATGCTGCCCCAGTCCCACCACCCACCGAAGAAAGTTTTGCCTCCTGCTTTCAGACTCAGCGGCAGGACTTAGAACCAAAGAACCATAGAACAATTATGGCACAGAAGGAGGCCATTCAGCTCATCGTGTCCATGCCGGCCAAAAAAACTAGCTGCCCAATCTAATCCCACCTTCCAGCACCTGGTCCATAGCCTTGTAGGTTACTGCACTTCAGGTGCAGGTGCAGGTACCTTTTAATAGAATTAAGGGTTTCTGCCTCCACCACCATTCCTGGCAGCGAATTCTAGACACCCACCATTCTCTGAGTGAAAAAGATTTTCCTCATGTCCCCTCTAATCCTTCTACCAATCACTTTAAATCTGTGTCCCTCGAAACTGACCTCCCCACCAGGGGAAACAGGTTCTTCCTGTCCACACTATCTAGGCCCCTCATAATATTGTACACCTCAATTAAGTCTCCTCAGTTCCAAAGAAAACAACCCTTCCCTATCCAATCTTTCCTCATAGCTACAACTTTCAAGCCCTGGCAACATTCTTTTAAATCTCTTCTGTACTCTTTCCAGAGCAATTATGTCCTTCCTGTAATGTGGTGACCAGAACGGTACGCAATACTCCAGCTGTGGCCTAACAAGCGTTTTATACAGTTCCAGCATTACATCCCTGCTTTTGTATTCTATACCTCGGCCAATAAAGAAAAGCAATTCATTTGCCTTCTTCACTACTCTATCTACCTGTCCTGCCACCTTCAGGGAGCTGTGCACATGCACTCCAAGGTCTCTCACTTCTACCCCTCTCAATATCCTCCCGTTTATTGTGTATTCCCTTGCTTTATTTGCCCTCCCCAAATGCATTCCCTCACACTTCTCTGGATTGAATTCCATTTGCTACTTTCCCGGCCACTCAACCAAACCATTGATATCATTCTGGAGTCTACGGCTATCCTCTTCATTATCAACTACGTGGCCAATTTCTGTGTCATCAGCAAATTTCCAAATCATGCCTCCCACATTTAAGTCCAAATCATTAAGATATACCACAAACAGTAAGGGACCCAACACTGAGCCCTGTGGAACGCCACAGGAAACAGATTTTCATTTGCAATAACATCCGTCGACTACTATCCTTTGTTTCCTGTCCCTGAGCCAATTCTGGATCCAACCTGCCACATTCCCCTGTATCACATAAGCTTTCATTTTACTGACCAGTCTGCCCTGTGGGACCTTGTCAAATGCCTTACTAAAATTCATGTAGACCACATCCTCTGCACTACCCTCATCAGTCCTTCCTGTCACTTCCTCAAAAAACTCAATCAAGTTAGTAAGATATGACCTTCCCCTAACAAATCCATGATTTGTCCCTGATTATTCTGTGCTTTTCTCAGTGACAGTTTATCCTGTCCCTCAGAATTGATTCTAACAATTTACCCACCACCGAGGTCAGACTGACTGACATAATTATTTGGCCTATCCCTCACACCCTTTTTAAACAATGGTACAACTTTGCAGACCTCCAATCATCTGGTACCTCGCCTGTATCTAGTGAGGATTTGAAGATGATCCTCAGCGCATCCGTTATTTCCTCCCTGGCTTCCTTTAACAACCATCCGGTCCTAGCGATTTATCCACTTTCAAGGATGTCAGACCCTCTAGTACTTCCTCTCTCATTATGCTTATTGTATCTAATACTTCACACTCCTATTTAACTATAATGTCTGCTTCAACCCTCTGCTTTGTGAAGACAGAGACGAAAAACGCATTACGAATCCTGCCCACATCTTCTGCATCCACGTATAAGTTCCCTTGTACATCTCCGATAGGCCCAACCCTTTCCTTAGTTATCCTCTTGCTCTTAAGATACTGATAAAACATTTTTGGATTTTCCTTGATTTTACCTGATGATAATTTTTCATGTCCTCTCTTTGCTTTTCTAATTTCCTTTTTTACTTCACCCCTGCACTTTCTATACTCCTCTAGGCTTTCCAAAGAATTAAGATATTTGTGATCATCATAAGCTTTCTTTTTCTGCTTTAACTTATCTGTAAGCTTCTAGATAACTAGGGGGCTCTAGATTTGGCAGTACCACCCTTTATCTTTCTGGAGACATGCCTACACTGTGCCTGTAGTATCTCGCTTTTGAATGCTTCCCACTGGTTTGCCACTGATTTTCCTTCCAGTAGCTGTATCCAGTCCACTTTCGCCAGGTCACCTCTCAGTTTCGTAAAATTTGCCTTCCCCCAATTTAGAACCTTTGCTCCGATTTTATCTTTCTCCTTTTCCATAATAATGCTAAAACTAACTGTATAATGGTCACTATCTCCAAAATGGTCACCCACTTGCCCAGCTTCATTCCCGAAGTTTAAATCTCGAATTGCGCCCCCTCTCATTGGGCTTGTTAAGTGCTGGCTAAAAGAGTTCTCAGTTCAAAAATGTTGTCCCCTCTGTGCCCTTCGCACTGTTTGTATCCCAATTGATATTGGGATAGTTGAAATCCCCAACTATTATTGCCCTATAGTTTTTACAGTCATAAATTTTCCTACATATTTGTTCTTCTATCTCCCTCTCACTATTTGGAGGTCTATAGTGCACTCCTAGTAATATCGCTACCCCTTTTTTATTTCTGAGCTCCACCCATATGGCCTCGTTTGATGATTCATTTAGCATATCATCCCTCCTGCTGTCTCAACAAAATTCAGCCCTGAAGGTGGGGTAGAAATAATGAGAGGAAATAGAAAAAAAGCAAGCTTCAATGAGTTACAGCTCTCTATGTGGTATCAGTGGCAAATATCAACACTTATGTGTAAACGTACAATTATATATTTTGAAAGCACGCAGATACACAAAAGCAACAAGCAAATAATATAAGCAGCTTGCACTATGTATATAATAGGCATTTATCTGTTATAAATGGCTGACCATTATCTCTCTGGTGACTTAAATGATTTTCAGATGTTCAGATTGGTATGAGAGCAGGTAGCTAGGTGTTTAATTTTGTACTAATATGACGCACGTCTGCTGTCGCTGATGCCTGGTGAGCAGCTGCAGCTGATTTTGCTGGAGCAATATAGTTCATGCAGCTAATCTTTGAGCTGATCCGAGTGCCCAAGTGGATTTCTAAATAAGATTGCAAATCCCAGACTAAGACAAGTGTAGTTCAATTGTAAATCAATTGTTTACGACAGCTACTGAATCTTCAATTAAAGTGGCATTAGTGTCCCTTTTAAACATCAAACTATTGAACTCTATTACTTTGGTTTGGAATTCATGACTTTGTCTGAAAGTAAATGATTGTCCCAAATAATATAGAATAAATCAGAGGATGAACTGCTTTATAATGACAAAGCAGTAAACTGCAGGAAGATATCAATTCAGGTGGGCAGAAAATTGGCAAATGGAATTCAATCTGAAGAAGTATGAGGTAATGCATTTGGGGAGGGCAAACCAGCCAAGGGAATACACAATAAATTGTAGGATATCGAGAAATGTAGAGGAACAGAGGGACCTTGGAGTACATGTTCACAAATCCCTGTAGGTAGCAAGACAGGTAGATACAGTGGTTAAAAAATCAAATGGGATACTTTTCTTTATCCACCAAGGCTAGAATATAAAGGTCAAAAGACCTCCTTCTGTGCCATAAATGACTCAATGACTCTAAGAGCAGAGAGGTTATGACACTAGTTTGACCTGGGCTGGAGTACTGCCTACAGTTCTGGATGCTGCATTACAGGAAGGATATGATCACACTCGAGAGAATACAGGTGAGATTTATGAGGATGTGTCCAGGTGTCATGCAGGTCCCTACCTGCCAAGAATGAGGTATATTAATTTTGTCATATGAACATTGAAATTAAACTGTTGCTGGAGTGAAGAAAGGACATGTTACAAATTCACCAGACACTTGGCTGGAAGGACATTTGCATACTAACAGACAGTGCTTCTGGAGACAAAGGGCTATTCCCTGGTCCACTTAACCCACAATGGAATTTGATCACCAGACATTGAAGGTGTAAGGCAGAGCATTCCAGAGACTGCTAAGGTGATACAATCCACAAAAGCCAAGACTGGTTAAACCAGCTGGTCACATGACTAACTGGCAGGTCCAGTGTTTTTTGAACTAGCCACGGAGAGAATTTGAACTGAGAAAGACTGTTTGCTCCTGGACTGAGAAGACCTCTCCTGTCTGCTCCCATCTCTTTCTCATGGAACTAGAAACCCACTGAAGACACGTGAACCTTAAGAGAGAAAAGTCTCTTACATCGAACAAAGTTTAAGAAGAATACAAGACGTAGATACAATCAAGTACATAGAACATAGAGCATAGAACAGTACAGCACAGTACAGGCCCTTCGGCCCACGATGTTGTGCCGAACCTTTAACCTACTCAAGATCAAAGTAACTACCTACCCTTCATTCTACTATCATCCATGTACCTATCCAAGAGTCGCTTAAATTCCCCTAATGTATCTGCTTCTAAAAGTACTCCACAGTGAGCTCTAAGAACAGTAACCAAAACCATCTTCAGATATTGCCTCAAACTTTTCCATTTTATTTCTTCTGCTCTTTTCTGTTTCTATCTGCATGTGTGTATTGCGTATGCATGCTAGCGTGGGTGCATCGCGTATCCGTAGACGTTAACTGAATTAGAGTTTAAGTTTAATGAAGTTTAACCTTTCTCCTTTAAACCTAAGAAAACCTGTTTGGCTGGTTTCTTTGCCTTACAATTGGAAAGCAGTAAACAAGGATTCACTAAGAGGGAGCTAAAAACATGTTTCTGAAGAAGGGTCACTGACCTGAAACGTTAACTCTGCTTCTTTCTCCACAGATGCTGCCACATCTACTGAGTATTTCCAGCATTTTTTGTTTTTATTTCAGATTTCCAGTATCTGCAGTATTCTGCTTTTATTTAAGTTAAAAACATGGTGTTTCTGCGAAGGAACCCCAGACCCGTTTCTCACTTGGCTGTAACACCAGGACTGGAGAAGTTTTGCTGTGACAAAAGATTGGATAGGCTGGTGCTGTTTTCGTTGGAACAGAGGAGGCTGAGGGGAGATTTAATCGAAGTTTATAAAATTACGAGGGACCTCGATAGAGTGGATAGGAAGAACCTATTTCCATTAACAGAGAGGTCAATCACCAAGGGGCAATAGATTTAAGGCAATTGGTAGAAAAATTAGAGGGGAATTGAGGGGTGATTTTTTTTCACCCAGAGAATGGTAAGACTTACTGCCTGAAAGGGTGGTAGACACAGAAACCTTCATCACATTTGTCATGCTGGGCCCCCACCTGCCAAGAATGAGGCACATGAATTTTGTCATGAACATTGATTTTAAACTGTTCCTGGATTGAAGAAAGGACTTGTTAAATGAATTAGCTGTGGCTGGAAAAGACATTTGCATATTAACAGACAGTGTTTGGAAGGACAAAGCAGCCATTCCCTGACACATTCAACCCACAATGGACTTTTGATCACCAGACATTGAAAGTGGGGGAGCTCACATTCCAGGTTGACTGCTAAGATGGCCGAATACACAAACGGACATGGTCAAACCAGCTAGTCACATGGGCCACCTGAGTTTTTTGAATTTGATGAGCAACCTGAGTTTTTTGAATTTGTACAGTTTGGGCAGAAAGTCTGTTTTCTCCTGAACTGAGAAGATCTTTTCTGTCTCTATCTCACAAGCCTCTGAATCCACTGAAGACACATGAACTCCAGGAGAGAAAAGTCTCCGACAGCGAACAAGGTTTAACAAGAATACTGGGCCCCAACGAAAAGCAAGATCTACTTACAATCAAGGACTCGACAGTGATCTCGAAGAGCCATTACAACAACTCTTCAGATATTGCCTCCAACCTTTCCACTTTATTTTTCTTCTCTTTTCTGTCTCTATTTGCAAGTGTGCATCGCATATGCATGCTAGCATGAGGCGCGTCATGTATCCGTAGGCATTAACCGAATTAGAGTTTAAGTTTAATAAATTTCATCTTTTCTTCTTTAAACCTAAGAAAGCCTGTTTGTGCTGGTTTCTTTGCCTTATAATTGGAAAGCAGTGAACAAGGATTCACCAAGGGGGAGCTAAAAACACGTGTTTAAAATTAAACCCTGTTACGGTAAGACCAGGTGAAGGCTGAAAGGAAACCCTAGACCTCTTTCTCACCTGCTCGTAACACATTTAAAATGAACCTTAATATGCACTTGAAATGCTGTAACCTCCAAGGCTATGGACCAAGAGCTGGAAAGTGGGATTAGGCTGGATAGCTATTTTGTTGGCTGGCACAGACACAATGGGCCGAATGATCTCCTTCTTTGCCATGAATTTCTATGATTTCGTGAAATTCAGAATGGATAATTATTAGGGCAAGAAATTTGTTGCAGAGCCATATCCATTGATAAAATCCTGTTTTTTCTCTGTAGACAATAACTTCATTTGATGATTACTCAATTTTAATCAGCAATATTTTTCAAAGTTCTCCTCTTCTGCCTCTCTCAATTTGCCCAAGAATAAAGGATGTTTCTGCTGGTTACTCTTAACAACTGCTTGTATCATTAGCATCTGTTCTGCTTTCAAAAAATTTAACTCAAAGTCTCATTTTAAGATGTACTGTGTTGAGCGATTACCAAATGTATATCCAGATGTTAGAACAAGGAAACTGCATTCAAGGTTATGTGGGTTAACGGGAGCAGAACACAGACATTTTAAAACATGCTGCGAATTAAAGTGACAGCGAGGGTAAAAATTGTCTGGGAACATGTAAAAAGTACCTCTGCAGATGCATGAGGTTTTAGCCATATTTCCCATCGGTGTCTGCAATTTGCACCACATTAATCTGTTTCCTTAATTAAAAATGATTTCCAATGGCACTGCACATGAACAAAAATTAGAAAAATTGTTTCACTGTTCCTCTCTCTCTCCTTTTCTTATCTGTTTCTGCTCGCTCTCTCTCTTTGTGTGTGTGTTATATTGTATGACATAGGAGAAAATCGCTTGCAGCACCGACCTGGCTATTTTAGGAGTGAAAAAGAACTCTTTATGGAGAATTGGTTATTTTCCTTCATTTGCTATCAATGTTTCGCTTGGGGAAGATCCAACATCACAGTTCAAGGCCACTTCACAAAATATTTGGAGCAATTTTGTTGGTTCTCCTTTCTCGGTGACTGTTGCTAAGTGATCATTTTGATTTGTAGTTTTTGAACTTTCTGATTTGATGCTGCCATTGCAACTTGTGGAAAAACAAGAAAAGACAAGTACCAAAGATTGTCTTTGTCTTTCCTTTGGCTTTTGATGTAAAATCTTTACTGTCAAATTCCAAAGTCTCTCTCTACCTCAAGGTGCCAAAATCCAAGATATCCTCCCTCCTGTTTGTTTGGTTTAGTGATACAGCACTGAAACAGGCCCTTCGGCCCACCGAGTCTGTGCCGACCATCAACCACCCATTTATACTAATCCTACACTAATTCCATATTCCTACCACATCCCCACCTGTCCCTATATTTCCCTACCACCTACCTATACTAGGGGCAATTTATAATGGCCAATTTACCTACCAACCTGCAAGTCCTTTGGCTTGTGGGAGGAAACCGGAGCACCCGGAGAAAACCCACGCAGACACAGGGAGAACTTGCAAACTCCACACAGGCAGTACCTAGAATTGAACCCAGGTCGCTGGAGCTGTGAGGCTGCGGTGCTAACCACTGTGCCACTGTGCCGTTTGTTGTCATACTTTTTGATTGATTGAAATTTAAAGAAGTGAATCACAATTACGTAACTCTTCCCACTGAGAAAAATATACATGTGGGGAAAAAAATGAACAAAATTTGTTTTCCAAAAGCCATTTACCCACCATTTGCTTGACTCAGAAATTCAAATGTCATGGACTCAAAATGAAGTTTTTAAGATTAAAAAAATGCATTATATATTTCACAACAGAATGATTACATTTTCGGCTGAAATAACCATGACCATCTTTGCTAGAATGGTTCAGGCTCCCTCTCAAAAAGCCTGGGTTTACAGTAACAAGTTCCCTGTAGCGATCACTGTTCAGCAAAGGAGATCAACCCTGCCAGTCCCTGCAATTCCAGGATGGTGCATTGTGGAGAATATGAGTGGGAGCAAATGCTCGTGCAAGTGGAAGTGTGCCCTATTCTAGCATCATTTCTCACTTTATTTCTTTTACCAAATGATTTGAAAATCAACTTGAGAATGAATTTTGATCAGGTAAAGTCTGTGTGTTATGCTTTGACATGTTTTGATTGTAATGATGAACAGAATTTTATCAGCCCCATGGTGACGGGCGTGAAGGTGGGGCGGCGGCGGTGGCACAGTAAAATGGCGGGAGAGCCCCGACATCTTCCTGCTGCTGGGTAAATTTCCCACAGGCGGTTGATCAGTGGGATCGGAATTGCACAGAACAGTGGCGGGCAGGCAATTGAGCCTGTTAAGCAGTGATTTTGAGATGCACTTTAAAGTTTACCGAGGTTCCAAGGGAACGTCATTGGCTTGCCTGCTAAAAGGAAGCGAGAGCTTAGCAGCAGGCGATTGGTGGCTGCAGGTGAAAGCCATTGAGTACAACTGCGTTGTCAAATGGACAGGCTGAGATTCATTCAAGAAACGGATTGAAAGGTTGGAGGGATTGCACAATGGGAGCATGTATCCAAATCCACTTCATCTCGTGCAGGCAGCAGTAGGGGATTGAGAGGCTTTGGGCCTTGAGGGCACCAATTCTCAATTGGGTGGTGTGCACTCAGAGTTTGACTCCTGCAGTGAGGAGGAAAGTGGGAGAGAGAGACAGGTTCAGCCACATAGAGCTGGGCTACAACAGCAAGAATAGAAGGAGCCTGTTCAGTTTGCGAGGGATATGGACAAGGAGGGCGCACAGGGGCCAAGAGTGCAGGATAATCTTCGCAGAAGGCGCTACCCGGAGGGCCTCCTGGCGGCAATTGCCACCCCCTGTGCAGACTCCCCCACATCACTCGACCCCATGTTTATCACAGGGACTTGCCTAAATGGCCCCAGTGACCCCAACCCCATTTACCTCTCCTCGGGTCCTCTCCTTTCTTCGGCAACACAGGGCATCCTGCAGTACCTGCAGTGGTCACCGCTCCCGGTGGCGCTGCCTGTACTGCAGAGGTGCCAGCCGTCAGATTGGCCAACAGCTTTGGAGGTGGAAGTTCATTCCTTAAAGGGATGGCGTTCCCAATGGCTGCCCACCGTTAAAATAGCTACGGGGGTCCGACAGAGGTTCGAGGCAGGTTCTTCCTCCTCCTTCCAGCAAGCCATTGGGACCCCACCTCACCAGAATAAAATTCGGCCCTTTAAATCAAAAATGGTCGCTCAGCAATAGCTACCAATAAAATAAAGGTAAACCAATCAAATTGCTTAAAATACAATTTGGGAAAAAATGTCCACTATTTTTTTCTCTTCATCCTATGGGCGAAATGTAAATAGCTAACAATCCAAGGAAAAAAACATTTCACAGCAATCTAGTCAAATTTACTTATAAAATTGTCCCTTTTTGTCTTCAACTGCCTACGCTAATTGTTGGATAGATCACAGGGAGACTTCCTTGTTCATGTTCAAGAAGTGCCATGAATCTTTTACATTCTCATGAACAGGTAGACATATCACAATAACATGACTAAATTTACTTTTAAAAATTTGTGTCTGAATATCTGTATTAAAGCTGTATTAATGGTGAAAATGACAAGTCCAAATTGAAATACTGCATTGATTAAATGGGAATGCCTTCTGCAGCTCTTCTCAAATTTGCTTTAATATTCCCAGTTTATGACAGTTTTGCACTGTAATCACTAAGTGCTATTCAGTAAGAAACACAATGTGAGAGCTCCAAATAAACAAAAGGTCATATCCCATAGATTAGGATAATACATGACTGTAGTTAATAATTACTTCAGTTTCTTAGAGAAATTGGTTTGAGAATATCACTAGGCTTCTCACATTTACATCTACATAACATGAAATCATTAACTGGAGCAGCACAACTTGAGGTGCTAGTGAGGAGATGATGTTTCTCATTCACATTCTGCAACTGAATTTATTAAACTCGCACCATTTAAACTTGATTAGATTAGATTCACATCCGATCAGCACAGAATACAAATTTTCATAAACAGAACAGCATTTCATTTAAATTTTTTCATTTTTAAAACTTTCTTCCTCCCGTCATCTTCTGGCAGATATGCTGTTTACTGCAATCTTGTCCAGCCAAGAGGTTTTGAACCTTGTGGACTTGAAAATTCTCCTGATGAGAATTTGATGTCCATTTAGGCCACTGTCTTCTTCAGTTCAGCAGAATAGAATAAATCTACAGAACTAACCAAGACTGTGTCATGAAACCCTGCTAGGTTGAAGGATGATTTTTAATCCACTGGATGGAAACCTGAATATTAAACTTATGCAGACAAACCACTCAAACCTTGCTTATTTAAACCTGAGGAGGGAGCTAGAGAGCGAGAGAGAGAGAGACAACTTTCTGGAAAGAATAGACAGAAACCTTCTTTAGCGACACCGTTTAGAGAACTTTCCAGAAAGAACAGACAGAGATCTCCCTTGAAGGACTTCAGAACATTGCCGTCTCCTGGAGAACTACCAGCATCCACATCTTCAAACCAGAAGCCAGAGAACCACCAAATCAGCATCATATCTTCAAACCAAAAGCATCAGGACCACCGAATTCATCCTGAAGCCAGTTGAGTTACCAACCTCCACAGACTGCATACCTGTTTTATTTCTCTGGACTCTAACCTATTTATATGTGTGTGAAAGTTGGAGCATATCTTATTATTTTTACTTAGATCAGTTTAAGTACAGTAAAGTTAACCTTTTTCTTTGTTAAACTTGAGACAACCTGTCCGATTGGCTCTTTTATGATCACTGCATGTTGAACATTCATTGAATTGGCAAGTATAACCACTTAAAAAAGAAATAAATCTCTTGTGTTCAAACAAGGCAAGGGAAAAGAGGGGAGCCTTTCGACCCCTCCTCACCTGATCGTAATGACTGATAAAGTGAAGGTATCTGTCTAAAAGTATGTCAGTGACTGTTCTGTTAAGGAAGCTGCCTGACATTGACATAGTAAGGGTCTGTCTCTGGCAACTTTGTCTAAGGGTCTGTCTAAGACTGCAACTAGAGATCAAGAAAATCCCCATGGGAATTCCAGGCATGTGGCTGACTGGAAATACTCAGCAGGTCTGGCAGCATCTGAGGAAAGAGAAACAGAGTTAATATTTCAGGTTTGTAACCTTACATCAGAGCTGGGAAGAGTAAGAAATGTAACAGTTTTGAACGTGTGAAAGGTGAGAGGTTGCGTAAAGGAACAAAAGGGAAGGTCTTTGATAAGCTGGAAGGCAGGAGAACACAATAACTAAGAACAGGAGTAGATAGTATGGCCCATCGAGCCTGCATCACTGTTCAATATGATCATGGCTGATCGTAGGCTTCAACTCCACTTTCCCACCCACTTACCATATCCCTTGATTCCCTGAGAGAGCAAAATCTGTCTATCCCAGCCTTAAATGTATTCAATGATGGGAAATCCACAACCCCCTGGGGTAGAGAATTCCAAAGATTCAGAACCCCTTGAGTGAAGTAATTTCTCCTCATCTCAGTCCTAAATGATCGGCCCCTTATGCTGAGACTGTGCTCCCGTGTTTAGATTCCCCAACCAGCGGAAACAATCTCTCAGCATCTAACCTATCCAGCCC